>NC_084617.1:20133516-20286016 GCF_033978795.1 Nerophis ophidion
GTTACCATTTAGTGGTCAATTGTACGGAATATGTACTGAACTGTGGAATCTACTAATAAAAGTTTCAATCAATCAATCAATTTCACCGCCAGAGGGAGACATTTGGTCTCCATGTAAGCTCAGGGAGTGAGTGATTTATCACTGATAAATCATTAAAAAAATTACAAAAATATATTTGAAATGAATTAATAACGACTTTCTAGCATTAAAAAATTTGATTTAAATGTTTTTTTTTTTTTGGTAACAATTTTTTTGTGTCTGCAAATTATTATTTTTTTGGTAGCAAATCCATTATTTTTGTTTGCAAATATTCCTTCATAGAAATTACTTCATGTCGAGTTATACTAAAGTTATATGCTCGTTTTACCGCCAGAGAGAGACATTATGCATTACTTTGATCTCCATGTAAACTCAGGGAGTGAGTGATTCATCACTGATAAATCATTAAAAACATTACAAAAATATATTTAAAAACAATAAAGACTTTCAAACATGAAAATGTTTTGGGTTGAATATTTAATTTGGGTGAAAACATTTTTTTGTGTCTCCAAATTATTATTTTTTGGTAGCAAATCCATTTTTGTTTGCAGATATCTTCGTAGAAATGACTTCCTGTCGAGATATACAAAAGTTATATGCTTTTTTCACCGCCAGAGAGAGACAACATGCATTACTTTAGTCTCCATGGAAGCTCAGGGGGTGAGTGATTTATCACTGCTAAATCATTTGAATTTTTTCTAAAATATATCTAAAATCAATTAATAACGACTTTCTAACATTAAAAAAAGTTTAGTTTTAAATTTTTTTGGGGGGGGGTTGAAATTTTTATTTTTTTGGTAGCAAATCCTTTATTTTAGTTTGCGAATATTTCTTCATACTAATTACTTCCTGTTGAGTTATACTAAATTATGTGCCTTTTGTCACTGTCAGAGGGAGACAGTATGCATTATTTTGGACTGCATGTAAATTCAGGGAGTGAGTGATTTATCACTGAAAAATCATTGAAAAAAATACAAAAATAAATTTAAAATCAATTAATAACGATTTTCTAACACAAAAAAATTTTTGGTTTGAATTTTTTTTTTCCGGTAACATTTTCTTTTGTGTCTGCAAATTATAATTTTTTTGGTAGCAAATCTGTTATTTTTGTTTGCAAATATTTTTTCAGAAAAATGACTTCCCGTCAAGTTATATTTAAGTATGTGCTTTTTTCACCGCCAGATGGAGACACTATGGATTACTTTGGTCTCCATGTAAACTCAGGGAGTGAGTGATTTATCACTGATAAATCATTTTAAAAAATTACAAAAATATATTTCAAATCAATAAATAACGGCTTTCTAACATAAAAAAGTTTTGTTTAGAATTTTTTTTTGGTAGCATTTTTTTTCTGTTTGAAAATTATTTATTTTTTTGGGTAGCAAATCCATTATTTTTCTTTGCAAACATTTCTTCCTAGAAATCTATTTTCTACCGCTTGGAGACCCCGATCGGGACAAGCGGTAGAAAATAGATGGAAGGATGGGTGAATCATTTAAAAAAAAAAAAACTAAACAAATATTTAAAATCAATTGTTAACGACATTCAGACATAAAAAAGTTTTTGTTTGAACATTTTTTTTATTACAATTTTTTGTGTCTGCAAATTATTATTATTTTAAGGCAAATGCATTTTTTTTGTTTGCAAATATCTCTTAATAGAAATTACTTAATGTCGAGTTATAATAAAGTTATATGGTTTTTTTTGTTGTTGTTTTTTTTACCTCCACAGGGAGGCATTGTGCATTACTTTGGTTTCTACGTAAATTCAGGGAGTGAGGAGTTTATCATCGATAAATCATTGAAAAAATACAAAACAATATTCAAAATAAATTAATAAGGACTTTCTAACATAAAAAGGTTTGGTTTGAATATATTTTTTGGTAATATTTTTTTGTGTCTGCAAAGTATTATTTTTTGGTAGCAAATGCATTATTTTTGTTTGTAAGTATCTCTTCATAGAAATTACTTCCTGTCGAGTTATACTGAAGTATATGCTTTTTTTCACCACCAGAGGGAGACATCTTGCATTACTTTAGTCTCCATGTAAGCTCAGGGAGTGAGTGATGTATCATTAATAAATCTTTTTTTTTAAATACAAAAAATATATTTAAAACAATTAATAAGGACTTCCAGACATATAAAAAAGGTTTGGTTTGAATATTTCTTTTGGTAAAAAATGTATTGTGTCTGCAAATATATATATATATATATTTAAGGCAAATCCATTATTTTTGTTTGCAAATATATCTTCAAAGAAATGACTTCCAGTCGAGTTATACTGAAGTATGTGCTTTTTTTCACCGCCAGAGGGACACATCTTGCATTACTTTAGTCTCCATGTAAGCTCAGGGAGGGAGTGATGTATCATTAATAAATCATTTTTTTTTAATACAAAAAATATATTAAAACAATTATTAACGACTTTCAAACTTAAAAAAAGTTTTGGTTTGAATATTTATTTTGGTAAAAATGTTCCTGTGTCTGAATTTTTTATTTATTTTTTAGAAGGCAAATCCATTATTTTTGTTTGCAAATATCTCTTCCTAGAAATGACTTCCAGTCGAGTTATACCAAAATTATTAGCTTTTTTTCCACCGCCAGAGGGAGACATAGTAAATTACTTTGTTCTCCACGTACGAGCCTTCTCTTCCAGGGAGCTTGATTTATTGTAAATAAATCATCCATCCTTCCATTTCCTACCGCTTGTCCCTTATGGGTATGATAATTCATTGTTTTTCATTAATTATTACCGACCTAAGGTGAATATAATGTGGGTTTTCCTGAGGAAAATTCCAAAATATGCGGGAGTAAATGACAAAATGTACTTAATATAGCTATGTTTGATTATTGCTTCCTCCAAAATATTATGATGATGTTTCATAAAACGTTTTTTGTAATAATCTTTTGCCAGCTTTTAGGCCGCACCCCTTTTCCGAATGGTGTTTACCTGTGCGGTGACGATGTTGGCGCCCGTGAAGGAGGACACCTTCCATTTCGGCACGGCGCAGCACACGATGGCGCCGATGAGGCCCAGGACCCCCAGGGCCACGCAGACGATCTGAACTCCCACGGATCCCATTCTGCCCAAAAAAAAGGTCAAAGGTCACCACACTTAACACGAAAATTTCACGTCCACTCTGAGCCAGTCGTGTTTTTGGTTCAACGTCCCCAAAGGCCAGGTTTTCAAAGAGGAGCGTGTCCCGACAGGCTCGACGGCGGCATCATCTCCGCCCAGCGCTCCGAGAGGCGAGAGAACCGCTCCCTTTCTTGGAAAGGAGCAAAATCGTTTTTTTGGAGGAGTTCTAATCAGATGATCTTGGACATTCGTGGAATTTGGAAAAGTGGATTGTGAGAGACTGAATGGAGCTTTGTGGCGAATGACATATTACGTAAGATGCTCTCATGACTCCCTTTGCTCCAAAATGTCCCTGTTAATGTAAGATATCACCCCAAAACTCCAAATCCTCCTGTTGGACAAAAACACTCAAACCGAGTTAGAGACAGGGGGGAAAAAAAAAGAGTGGCCTCAGGTCAGGAACTTAATAGAAGCTGGGATCGTTTGTTTTGATGAATCATCCAAACATTACCATGAATTGATTAACGTGGAGCCCGACTTAAACAAGTTGAAAAACGTATTCGGGTGTTACCATTTAGTGGTCAATTGCACAGAATATGAACTGTACTGTGCAATCTACTAATAACATTTTCAATCAATCAATCAATCTGGTGAAGATGCCCACTGGAAAGAAGAGGAAAGATTGGAAAGCAGCAAAGGGAAGAACCTACCTGGAAGAAAAAAGGTCTTGGTTGGGCGCTGGCTGGTGAAGAGTGTGCAGAGCCAGGGAAGGAAACAAGATGGTGTCTTGCTGGAGGAATGTGAGGTGCAGGGTGGGGCCCCACTCCAGCAGGGGGAGGACGCACCTGAGGACCAGACTGGACTTGTCCTACACGCCAACGTCGACTCCTCTCCTCGTTCTTCTCCGCGCTCAAACAAAACCAAAACAGCACATGCACGGAAACACCGAAGACTTTACAAAATAAATTGGAAAAAAAAAACTCCCAATAAGTTGTTTCTGATCCCAACTCAGGAGATCATTTGGGTCTTGTGATCAGAACCTAATTGACTCGTCTCGTTCTCGGAGGGAAAAAAACTTATTCTAATATGATGAAAAGCAACCATCACGCCAGGAGGCGGGATTTTAGGAAAGTATGGTTGGTTTTTTTTGGGCCGTGATATTGTGGGGAAGGAAACTCCACTGGGACACAACATTAGGAACATATATGCACAGTATTTATCAAATCAAACTTTATTTTTAAAAAGTGATTTTCATTCATAAAATTATGCAATTATGCAGAGTGATTTATAAACTCAAAAACAATAACCCCATGACCAAGACCCCACATCATCACACACACACACACACACTGGTTATCATTTCGAATGGGGACCAAGTTTTTGATCATTACTTGTGGGGACCACCCTTTCTACAGGTTAAAAAAAAAAGAGGTAAAATGGCCACTGCCCAGTTAGCTCATACACGTTTTTAAATTTTAGTCCCACACGCCATTAGACTGGACAACTCCTCTCTTTTTATTCTTATTGTAATATTTCTCTATTTTGTTTCCATTTAAACCCCCATTATTTACTTTTTACTTTTTTAAATTGATCTCAACTCTGTACACTGCTGCTGGAATTTTAATTTTCCTGAAGGAACTCTCCTGAAGGAATCAATAAAGTACTATCTATATATCTATCTAAATGTCTGGATTGATGAAGTAATGTGCTGATCATTCTTACTGGGGACCCTGGGGGGGGGAAATAGTTAACATGGTTTATGGGGACCAAATTTAAATAATTTTGCATAATTCACACACATTTGTACGTGACTACTGAGGACCATTTAAAAAATAAAAAGATCAAATTAAATATGACATGATCCTCAGAATACAGTCCGAGTGCACTACCAGCTACAGCCCGATGAGGGGGCTGCTGTGCAAATGTCTCACACTCAAAACTAAACAGTAAACATGTTTTATGGGCCAAAGCTTAAAAATCCCTTAGGCATCTTCAGAATGGATCTGACTATCATTTAAAAAGGTTTCCCTTCAGGGGACCTGTTTTTTTGTCCCCATACTGTCAGAGGTCCCCTAAACGTGACTGTGTCAACAGAGCGATGTCCCCATTAGGTAAGTATTGCCAGAACACACACACACACACACACACACACACACACACACACACACACACACACACACACACACACACACACACACACACACACACACACACACACAACTACAAACCCTGTTTCCATATGAGTTGGGAAATTGTGTTAGATGTAAATATAAACGGAATACAATGATTTGCAAATCATTTTCAACCCATATTCAGTTGAATATGCTACAAAGACAACATATTTGATGTTCAAACTGATAAACTTTTTTTTTTTTTGCAAATAATCATTAACTTTAGAATTTGATGCCAGCAACACGGGACAAAGAAGTTGGGAAAGGTGGCAATAAATACTGATAAAGTTGAGGAATGCTCATCACACACTTATATGGAACATCCCACAGGTGAGCAGGCTAATTGGGAACAGGTGGGTGCCATGATTGGGTATAAAAGCAGCTTCCATGAAATGCTAAGTAATTCACAAACAAGGATGGGGCGAGGGTCACCACTTTGTAAGCAACTTGTCGAACAGTTTTAGAACAACATTTCTCAACGAGCTATTGCAAGGAATTTAGGGATTTTACCATCTACGGTCCATAAAATAATCACAAAGTTAAGAGAATCTGGAGAAATCACTGCACATAAGCGATGATATTACGGACTTTTGATCCCTCGGGCGGTACTGCATCCAAAACCGACATCAGTGAGTAAAGGATATCACCACATGGGCTCAGGAACACTTCATAAAACCACTGTCAGTTACTACAGTTGGTCGCTACATCTATAAGTGCAAGTTAAAACTCTACTATGCAAAGTCAAACTCATTTATCAACAATATCCTGAAACGCCGCCAGCTTGGCTGGGCCCGAGCTCATCTAAGATGGACTGATGCAAAGTGGAAAGGTGTTCTGTGGTCTGACGAGTCACACATTTCAAATTTTTGGGGGAAACAGAGGATGTGGTGTCCTCCAGAACAAAGAGGAAAATAACTATTCGGATTGTTATAGGCGCAAAGTTCAAAAGCCAGCATCTGTGATGGTACGGGCGTGTATTAGTGCCCAAGGCATGGGTAACTTACACATCTGTGAAGGCACCATTAATGCTGAAAGGTCCATACAGGTTGTGGAGCAACATATGTTGTCATCCAAGCAACGTTATAATGGACGGCCCTGCTTATTTCAGCAAGACAAGTGTTACAACAGCGTGGCTTCATAGTAAAAGAATGTGGGTACTTTCCTGGCCCGCCTGCAGTCCAGACCTGTCTCCCATCGAAAATGTGTGGCGCATTATGAAGCGTAAAATACGACAGCGGAGACCCCGGAATGTTGAACGACTGAAGCTCTACATAAAACAAGAATGGGAAAGAATTCCATTTTCAAAGCTTCAACAATTAGTTTCCTCAATTCCCAAACGTTTATGGAGTGTTGTTAAAAGAAAAGGTGATGTGACACAGTGGTGAACATGCCCTTTCCCAACTACTTTGGCACGTGTTGCAGCCATGAAATTCTAAGTTAATTACTATTTGCAAAACAAATAAAGCTTATGAGTTTGAACATCAAAGATCTTGTCTTTGTAGTGCATTTAATTAAATATGGGATGAAAAGGATTTGCAAATCATTGTATTCCGTTTATATTTACATCTAACACAATTTCCCAACTCATATGGAAACGGGGTTTGTATAAGAACAAATGAATTTATGAGTACAGAGGAGACAGGTGAGTAAACACTATCACAGGAGCAATCTGCTCGAGGAGGTCATCATTTATCACTAAAAAGTCGTTTTCAGTTTCAATCAATAAATCATCCATCCATCCATTTTTTACCGCTTGTCCCTTTCGGGGCCTTGGGGGTTGCTGGAGCCTAGCTCAGCTGGATTCGGGCGGAAGGCGAGGTACACCCTGGACAAGTCGACACCTCATCACAGCAATCAAAGTTCATTCATATAGCACTTAATCACCAGTGATTCAAAGGGCTGCACAAGCCACAACGACATCCTCGGCTCAGATCCCATATCCGGGAAAGAAAAAACTCAACCCAATGGGATACATTGAGAAACCTTGGAGGGGACCACAGATGTAGGAAAATCTAAGTTCAGTTGTTACATTGCATTACCGTGAGTGGGAAATGGTCCCCCTTTTATTTTTACTGTAAAATTCTGGCCACTCAGCTTCCATCACCCCCATAAAAATCCACAGTTTTTGTTTTTACAGTGCATTAGTGTAAATGGAAAAACGGTAGTAATGTTATTTTTACTTTAACATTTGAGTTTAGTTTTTTATTTTTACTGTAAAAGCCATAATATTTGTTTGCAGTGCATTACTGCATATGGTAATATTGTCATTTTACTGTAAAATCTATGTTTGTTACATTTACAGTTAATTTCTGATAGTTAAAAAATCAGTATGATTGTTAGTTTTTTTAACAATAAAATTCTGTCGACTGAGCTGCCAGTTTTTGCAGCAAAATCTGTGGTCAGTTTTTACAGTGCATTACCACGAATAGAAAAGGGTTTAACCAATATTTTTACGATAACATTTTTGCGGCTGAACTGACTTTTTTTTTTTCGCCGTAAAATCTTCAGTCATTTTTTTTACATTGCATTACTCTAAAGGGGAAACTGCACCACTTTTATTTTTACGGTATTTTTTTTTTATTGTATAATCTCCAATATGTTTTTTACAGTGTACAGTTAGAAATAAAACATTTTTCTCATTAATATTTTCTCAACTCAGAAAATTGATAGCACTTAAAAATTGATAGCACTTTTCTTTTTATGGTAAAATTCTGTCCACTGAGCTGAGTTTTTTTTACGGCAAAATCTACGGTCAGTTTTAACAGTTTATTGCCGTAAAAGAAAAACGATAGCACTTTTTTTTATATTAACATTTTGGCGACTGAGCTGCCAGCTTTTACTGTAAAATCCACGGTCATTGTTTTTACAGTTAATTATTGTGAGTTAAAAATTGGAACCACTTACATTTTTTTGGCAATAAAATACTGGCGAATGTTTTTTATGCAGTAAAATGTATGCTTGTTGTGTTTACAATTTGTTACTGTAAATTGAATTTTTTTATGGGAACATTTTGTCAACTTAATGGCCAGTATTTTTACTGTAAAATATACGGTTGTTGTTTTTACAATTCATTGCTCTAAATAAAAATTGGTTCCACATTTATTTTCACGATACAATTCTAGCAAATTGGCTGCAATTTTCTTTTTACTTTTATTATTGTACAATCTGAAGTCGTTGTTTTTACAATGCATTATTGTAAATTGAATTTTTTTTATGTAATATTCTGTCGACTCAGTTAAAAAAATGTTTACCTTAAAATTTACGATTGTTGTTTTTACAAGTATCAATGGTAAATTAAAAGTTTGTGGGACTTTTATTTTTATGATAAAATTCCGGCGACTGAGTTGACTTTTTTTTTTTTTTGAAAACCGTAAAATCTACCGTCGTGGTTATTACGGTGTTACTCTGAATGGAAAAACGGTACCACTGTCATTTTTATCTGACAGTATTTTATTATAAAATCTGACTTTTTCTTAACATTCTTGACCAGGGGTGTCAAACGTACAGCCCGGGGGCCGCATCAGGCCCGCAAACAGGTTTTATCCGGCCCGCCGGATGAGTTTGCTAAGTATATAATGAGCCGAAATTTTTGAATGAAAGAAACTGCTGTTCTAAATGAGTCCACTAGATGTCGCAATAGAAATTATTTGTATCTTTGTAGATGATGCTACATATGTACAAAATAAATAAACCACATGTTAGTGCACCAGTTGAAGAAAATGAGCAAACTACATAAATAACATCCTATAATTTGAGTTTTACATATTTTTTCTGTCTTGATGGATTGAAAAATTAACACCAATGAGTTGACTGATGAACAGTATCACATAATTTATTCAAAAAGTATAAATAACTACAAATAAAGATAGAATGCTATTAACCGCAACATGTAAGTGTAAAAAAACTAAATGATTTGTACAATTTCCGAATGTGCTTGTTCTATTTTTAAACAAAGAAAACAATGAGAAGTTTTCTTTATTTTTAAGTTATCATGCCATGGTTTTACCAGTCCGGCCCACTTGGGAGTAGATTTTTCTCCATGTGGACCCCGATCTAAAATGAGTTTGACACCCCTGTTCAAGACCTTTCTCATATTTACTGAGATGGTACATGTCCCGTTTTCTAATAGGATGCAATTGTGCAATATTCAATTTTGTACAGCAATTTTTGGGTAATAAAGAATAAATAGGTCAGTGTAATGATAAATATGATATGAGCAAAACTTCATAGAGAGAATGAAATACCAGTCGGGGAGTACAAGTGACATAAGCATAGTAGAATGAACAAATGTAGTATATTGGACATTGCTGTAGTCAATGTATAATGAAAGCTACACCTTGTAAATACTTACGCTGTTAAATATATTTTAAGGTCGATTTTAATCGAGTGGAGGAGTTCAAGTACCTCGGAGTCTTATTCAAGAGTGAGGGAAGAGTGGATCGTGAGATCGACAGGCGGATCGGTGCTGCGTATTCAGTAATGCGGACGCTGTATCGCTTCGTTGTGGTGAAGAAGGAGCTGAGCCGGAAGGCAAAGCTCTCAATTTACCGGCCGATCTACCTTCCCATTCTCACCTATGGTCATGAGCTTTGGGTTATGACCGAAAGGACGAGATCACGGGTACAAGCGGCTGAAATGATCTTCCTCCGCCGGATGGCGAGGCTCTCCCTTAGAGATCAATCAATCAACCAATCAATCAATGTTTATTTATATAGCCCTAAATCTAAAGTGTCCTCGGTTCAGATCCCACATCAGGGCAAGGAGAAACTCAACCCAGTGGGATGACAATGAGAAACCTTGGAGAGGACCGCAGATGTGGGTGACCCCCCCGCCCCCCTCTCCCACCCCACTGCAATGGACGTCAAGTGGGTCTAGTATGATATTGTTAAAGTCCAGTCCATCGTGGATCTAACATTATAGTGAGAGTCCAGTCCAGAGAAGGTCTATCATCCGGGAGGAGCCCAAAGTAAAGCCGCTGCTCCTCCACATCGAGAGGAGCCATATGAGGTGGTTTTGGCTTCTGGTCAGGATGCCACTCGAACGCCTCCCTAAACACACGTCTGGATCCAGGACACATTGGGAAGACTATGTCTCCCCGTTGGCCTGGGAACGCCTTGGGATCCCCCGGGAGGAGCTGGACGAAGTGGCTGGGGAGAGGAAAGTCTGGGTTTCTCTGCTTAGGCTGCTGCCCCCGCGACCCGACCTCAGATAAACGGAAGAAAATGGATGCATTTCCAGATGAAGTGGTTCAGGCATCTGGTCAGGATGTCATCCGAACGCCTCCCTAGGGAGGTGTTTAGGGCACGTCCAAAAGGAGGCCACGGGGAAGACCCAGGACACGTTGGGAAGACTATGTCTCCCGGCTGGCCTGGGAACGTCTCAGGATACCCCGGGAGGATCAGGACCAAGTGGCTCGGGAGGGGGAAATCTGGGCTTCCCTACTTAGGCTGCTGCCCCCGTGAGAAAATGGGTGGATTTTAATGTAATATTTTTGTGTTAGGGCAGCACGGGGGAAAAAGGGGTTAGTGCACGTGCCCCACAATACAAAGGTCCTGAGTTTTTGATTGATTGATACTTTTATTAGTAGATTGCACAGTTCAGTACATATAAGCGGAAGATGACAGATGGATGTTGCCTGTCTATTTGTGTTGGCCATGTGATGAGGTGGCGACTTGTCCAGGGTGTACCCCGTCTTCCGCCCAAATTATCTACCACTTGTCCCTTTTGGCGGGTGGCAGGGGGTGCTGGAGCCTATTCCAGCTGCATTCTGGCGGAAGGTGATGTACACACTGGATGGATCTAAGTGTTATCATATTGTGCAGGTGTACCTAATAAAGTGTCCTGCATGCCGACGTTTCTTCATAATAACCGTCAACATCAGCCTCGTGCACGCGTCAAGCAGCAGATGTAAAGTGAAACTAACGACGTGCGCGTCTTTCTTTCGCGCCAATGTCGCACGGGCGCCGTGGTCCTCATCACAACCGTCACTTTTGATGTTAAAGGCGAACGACGTCTCTATTTGTCGCCTCGCCTGGATGGTGCATCTTTACAAACTTTATTTTTTGGGGGGGGGGTTTTGCTTTTAGCAGCCATGAAGTCGCGACGGCGTTTCATTTAAGCGAGGAGCTGCAGTTCCGGTTTGTGCACACGCGGTGACGCACTTCGCGCCAGCCACTGAATGCCGTTGACTTCCTGTTAGAGGCGGGACGTTTTTTTTATTTTATAAACTGACATGAGCTGCCGCCAATCAGGCTCTTTAGGATGGAAGCCGTCTAATCCTCAACCGACCAATCACAATTCGAAAATCGTGTGACGCCCGAGTCGGCCTCTCGGCGACAGCGAAGACGCTTGAAACGGCGACGGCCTCGTTTTAAAGTTCCCGCAGGAAGAAGAGGGAAGGGAAGAAAGGTCCACGCTGTACTCAGGGGACTTTAATTTACACGCTGGGAGGACTATTAAGAAGCGGAACATAAGGTTAGAAGAGTTTTATTGAATCGGTGACAACGAGCTAGCTCAGACGTATGACAGACTGTAGCTTAGCTAGATTAGCTCATTCATGCTACTATGCCAGCCTTACTTTTTCACACTTTATATATTATGTGCAGCTCTTATACTTTCTGTTTCTTCTTCTTGTTGATGTCGCGGTGCGATCCAAGGTGCCATTCGGGAGCCCCGGTTTTTGACTGCACGAGAACGTCAGAATAAACAGAAAATGGCGGAGCCGGACAAACTAAACATCGACTCCATCATTCAGCGTCTTTTGGAAGGTGAGAAGATGGCAACATGTGCAGTGTGGAATAAGATGGTGCGATTTTTAAGCTTGGGATTGTGTTAGAGGCCGCCGATGGCACAACACCGTGCTACTGAAACTAATTTATTTTTCTGTACTTTGCGTTTTTAGGTAAATGTTTCCATTTTAACGCACCTGCATGTGAATCCAGAATAAAGACTAATAATGTTATTTTTTGATACCACATTATCATTGTGTAAAGAACGCCTTTTTTGTATTGATTGATACTTTAATTAGTAGATTGCACAGTTCAGTATATATTCCGTACAATTGACCACTAAATGACATGCATCTGGGGATAGGTTGATTGGCAACACTAAATTGGCCCTAGTGTGTGAATGTGAGTGTGAATGTTGTCTGTCTATCTGTGTTGGCCCTGTGAGGAGGTGGCAACTTGTCCAGGGTGTAGCTGAGATAGGCTCCAGGACCCCCGCAACCCCAAAAGGGAATAAGCGGTAGGAAATGGATGGATGGATGACTACTAAATGGTAATACCCGAATAAGTTTTTCAACTTGTTTAAGTCAGGGTCCACGTTAATCAATTCATGGTACAAATATATACTATTAGCTAGGGGTGTAACAGTATACAAAAATTTCGGTTCAGTACGTACTTCTGTTTAGAGGTCACGGTTCGGTTAATTTTCAGTACAGTAAGAAAACAACAAAATATACATTATTTGGTTATTTATTTACCAAATTTGCAAACAATGGCTTGATCCTTCTAACATTGGGAACACTGTAATAATTCTGCCCACGTTAATCCACATTAAACTGCCTCAAGTTGTTGCTTAGATTGAATAAAATGACAACTTTTCTTCTACATATAAAAAGTGAAACATTAAACTGTTCCAAATCAACTCATCATGCCTAATTTATTACAGCATTTGATAAGCCTGTAGTTGATCTGTATTATGTAAATGTAATATTTGTATCAACATGTGATAGCAGGGACCCTGCCATTCAAAACCAGGCTGCTACATTACTAATGATTAATGTAACTATAGCTGAAAAAATAGTACAGTAGCAACAGGAGAGACTATTCATATCTTAACACCATGGAGTTCATGTAGGCTTAATGATGCACTTACATTATTATATCAACTATCAGAGACACAAACTTCATTTAATATAATGTCCTTTTTTGCTGGTATAACAGACCTCAATCAACACTGTCCGTAACACACACACACACCGCAAAATGAGCTAACGTTACGCTAAAAGCTAACTAGCCTTCACCTCAAACAGGACTGCGAGTCAGCTGAGCTACAGTTTGTTTCTAGAAGATCAACGGGCTCATAGTGATGTTTAGAAAGTAGTTGACTTGGAAGTGTTGAGTATAATTTGGAGAGTCCGCTACTCACCTGCTAAACGCCTATCTGCTCGACGCTGAAGCGTTGACTAGATACGCTCTGAATACGCACTGCTGATTGGCTTGTTATCGCTACGGTTGTAACCAATCAGATGGTTGTGTGGGAGGGACAATGCAGGGTGCTGTGTACAGACAGAAACAGAGGCAGAACGGAGTCGAGCACCTTGTTAAGACTTTAGCAGAGGCGGCTACTTCATATGTTCGTGTGGAACTCGTTCGGAATCCTCCGCACCCAACTGGAACCCCCGTACCGAAACGGTTCAATACAAATACACGTACCGTTACACCCGTACTATCAGCATAATACAGTTAGTATATACATTGAATTATTTACATTATTTACAATCCGGGGGGTGGGATGAGAAGCTTTGGTTGATATCAGTACTTCAGTCATCAACAATTGCATCAACAGAGAAATTGACTTTGAAACAGTGTAGGTCTTACTTAGTAGGATAAGTACAGCCAGCAGAGAACATAGTTAGTTCAGATAGCATAAGAGCAAGTAAATACATTAGAAGTACATTTGATTATTTACATTAGATTATTTACAATCCGGGGAGATGGGATGTGAATAGAGGAGGGTATTAGTAAAGGGTTGAAGTTGCCTGGAGGTGTTGTTTTAGAGCGGTTTTGAAGGAATATAGAGATGCACTTACTTTAACACCTGTTGGGAGTGCATTCCACATTGATGTGGCATAGAAAGAGAATGAGTTAAAACCTTTGTTAGATCGGAATCTGGGTTTAACGTGGTTTGTGGCGCTCCCCCTGGTGTTGTGGTTATGGCGGTCATTTACGTTAAGGAAGTAGTTTGACATGTACTTCGGTATCAGGGAGGTGTAGCAGAATTTATAGACTAGGCTCAGTGCAAGTTGTTTTACTCTGTCCTCCACCCTGAGCCAGCCCACTTTGGAGAAGTGGGTTGACGTGAGGTGTGATCTGGGGTGGAGGTCTAAAAGTAACCGGACTAGCTTATTCTGTCTGGGATGTTTGGAGTCTAGATTTGAGGGTTTTGGAGGGGCTGGGGTACCAGGAGGTGCAAGCGTAATCGACAAAAGGTTGAATTAGAGTTCCCGCTAGAATCTTCAAGGCGATGATCAAGAAGAACGCGGAGTTGGAATATAATTGCAACATTTTATGTACATATTTATATACATATTTATATAAAATTTACATATTTATATAATATGTAACTACAAGCTCCATTCACAGACAGTCCCATTGCTTTTATGAGCAGTCAAGCGAGTCAAAAGCTGGATTTTTTTTTTTTTTTTAAGTAATTTTTTTTATTTTTTTTAATTATTATTATTTTTTTTGCGGCGGTAATTCTTTCGTGGCTGGCCGCCAAAAATAAATGAATGTGTGGGGAAACCCTGGATATATCGCAGGTTTGTCTCTGTGCAATATAGAAAATGACTATACCGTAATATTCGAGCATACGTTCTCGCGCAGTTGCTTTTAGCGGCGGGCATTCAGGCTCTTCTCACTCTTTCCTGTCTCTCCTCACAGACAAGCATACGTCACATGCGTGTCCGCCCTGGCAGGGCAGAGAGGTAGCATACTGGGCTACGTTAGCTGATAACGTAGCCGTACGAGAGAATGAAGGTGTGGATCTGGCAATAAATGAAGGAAGACTTCATTCCCAATAAAAACAGCAGGGGGTCCATCATCTGGCGGTGGTTCGGCTTCAAGTGGGAATATGTCGAACAGACAACCATAATTTGTCAAGTGTGGGGGGAAAAAGCGTTGCTATAAAAACTAGCATTACTGCTAATATGTAGCATCATTTGAACAGTCACTCGCTAGAGAATGAAGAGAATTTCATAACCTTAGTAACATACCACATAGTGAAGGACGGATACTATTTGATTTCCTATTATGCAGCTCATTTTTATTTTACACTTAAAATGTCTCTGACAATATTGCACTTTATGTTTTGGAAATGACATGAGTGTTTGTGCCATTATTTAATAACTTTAATAAATACAGTTTTGGTCAATTGACTTAGTTGTGATTTCCCTCTCTGCATGAAAGTTTAAAAGTAGCATATATGAATGCAGTATGAAGAAGAATGTTTTAATGTAGACACATAGAATCATCATAATGCTGTGATTACATGCATCAAGTGTTCATTCAAGGCCAAGGCAAAATATCATAATATATATCGTATATCGCGATATAGCCTAAAAATATTGCCATATAAAAAAAAAATTAATATCGCCCAGCCCTAGTGTCTACAATAACATTCTTCATACTGCATTAATACATGCTCATTTTAAACTTTCAAGCAGAAAGGGAAACCACAACTAAGTCAATTTAGCAAAACTGTATTAAACAGTTATTAAGTAGTGGCACAAACATGTCATTTCAATACAGAAAGTGCAAGATTTTCAGAGACATTTTAAAACAAGCTATTAGTGCACTTTTGTGCATGATGTCACTAAGATGACATATCAAAAAAACACTAAATTAAACAACACGTTTTGTGCAGAACACCACTACAATAGTTTAAAACAAATAAGTGCATGTTTATGCATGATGGCACAAGATATTTCAATAACTGTCAAATAAAAATGATCTGCGTAACAGGAAATCAAATAGTGTATGTCCTTTGCTATGTGGTAGGTTACTACGGACGTTATTAGATTCTGTTGTTGACAATTTTTTTCGTACGATCTGGAAGTGGTTGCTTCAGCATTTTGTGGGTATGGCACCGAACAGAGATGTTGACATGCAGTTTCAAGTAGGGCTAGGCGATATGTTTTTTTTTTAATATTGCGATATTTTTAGGCCATATCGTGATGTACGATATATATATCGTTATTTTGCCTTAGCCTTGAATGAACACTTGATGCATATAATCACAGCAGTATGATGATTCTATGTGTCTACATTAAAACATTCTTGTTCATACTGCATTAATATATGCTCATTTTAAACTTTCATGCAGAGAAGGAAGTCACAAGTAAGTCAATTTACCAAAACTGTATTTATTAAACAGTTATTAGCAGGTGACTTTTCAAACGATGCTACGAATTAGCAGGAATGCTACTTTTGGTAGCAACGCTTGTGCCCCACACTTGACGAATTAAAATTGTATATTCAACATATTCCCGCTTGAAGCCAAACCACCGCCATACGATGGAACCCATCCTGTTTTTCTTGGGAATTAATTCTTCCTTCATTTGTTACCAGATTCGCACCTTCTTTCTCTCGTATTATCCCTCGCAACACTCTGTTAGCATCACAGCTAGCGTTAGCCACGCTGCTACCTCTGTGGTGGGCGAGGGCATATACGTATGTGACATGTCGTGACAGTATGTGACGTGTGTAAGAATGTGCGCTCGCTGTCTGTGAGAAGGAGACACAAGGAGTGGGAAGACAGTATGTGACGTATGTAAGAAGGTGCGCTTGCCTGTGAGAAAGGAGAGACAGGAAAGAGTGAAAAGAGCCTGCAGTGTAATGCCTGAACGTATACTCAAATATCACGATATAGTCATTTTCTATATCACACAGAGACAAACCCGTGATATATCGAGTATATCGATATATCGCCCAACCCTAAGTTAAAGTACCAATGATTAAAATTGTCTATTCAACATATTCCCGCTTGAAGCCAAACCACCGCCATACGATGGAACCCGTCCTGTTTTTCTTGGGAATTAATTCTTCCTTCATTTGTTACCAGATTCGCACCTTCTTTCTCTCGTATTATCCCTCGCAACACTCTGTTAGCATCACAGCTAGCGTTAGCCACGCTGCTACCTCTCTGCTAGGCGAGGGCATATACGTATGTGACGTATGTCGTGACAGTATGTGACGTGTGTAAGAATGTGCGCTCGCTGTCTGTGAGAAGGAGTGGGAAGAGCCTGTAGTGTAATGCCTGCAGCTAAAAGCAACTGTGTGAGAATGTATACTCGAATATTACGATATAGTCATTTTCTATATCGCACAGAGACAAACGTGCGATATATCGCGTGTATCGATATATCGCCCAGCCCTATTTCCAAGCACTTTTCATTTACTAGCGGGTGACTTTTCAAATGATGCTACAAATTAGCAGTAGGTGCTACTTTTTGTAGAATGGCTTTTGCTGCATACTTGTTCACCATCTACCCGCTTGAAGCCAAACCACTGCCAGACGATGGACCCAAGCTGTTTTTCTTGGGAATTTATTCTTCCTTCATTTGTTACCAGATTGGCACTTTCTTTCTCTCGCATTACTCCTCTAGCATCACAGCTAATGTTACCCATGCTGCTACCTCTCATGTGAGGGCGTATGTCGCGACAGTATGTGATGTATGTAAGAAGGTGCGCTTGCCTGTGAGGAGGAGAGACAGGAAAGAGTGAAAAGAGCCTGCAGTGTAATGCCTGAACGTATACTCAAATATCACGATATAGTCATTTTATCACGATATAGTCATTTTCTATATCACACAGAGACAAACCCGTGATGTATCGAGTATATTGATATATCGCCCAGCCCTAAGTTAAAGTACCAATGATTGTCACACACACACTAGGTGTGGTGAAATTTGTCCTCTGCATTTGACCCATCCCTTTTGTTTACCCCATGGGAGGTCTTGGGAGCAGTGACCAGCAGCGGAGCCATGCCCAGGAATTATTTTTGGTGATTTAACCCCCAATTCCAACCCTTGATGCTGAGCAGGGAGGCAATGAGTCCTTTTTTTATAGTCTTTTGTTTGACTCGGCCGGGGTTTGAGGTTTGAACTCACAACCTACCGATCTCAGGGCAGACACTCCAACCACTAGGCCACTGAGTAAGTCAGGAGAGTAGATAGTTCATTATTCGTTCAGTCAGTGGTCAACAAAATAAACACACAGTTCTACATAAACAAACCGTTTTACATTCAAAAATTGACAATTTTACAGACCCAAAGGGTTTAGGCTGAAGTCGAGCACTTATTTCGCCTAAACCTATTAACAATCTCAAATACAAGATTAGCTTCATATAAATAAGAAATTTTCTGTAGACAACATATTATAAATACACTTTGAACACAACATAAACACTACTCAAATGTATACACAGTAAAGGCATGTGAAATATCCCTGTTCACATTTGTACCAATAATATCCTATATACAAACACTTCTACCTCCATTATTATTTATATCCTACTTTTTGTTTTGTAACAAACATTGATCATAGCTTAACTACTGGTGTGGATTCAAGAGTGATATATTTTTTCAAGAGATTGGTTTAAAAAAATGTTTTAAATGTGTGAATGGAACTGGAACATTTTAAGGATTCATCCAAGCTGTACCAGAGATGAACCCCCCTGATAGAAGCACATCTACTTTTTAAGCTACCGATAGTTCTTATGTTTGCTTTTTGGAAGACAGATGAACCTCTGAGGTCATAGGGACTCTCCCTGGGTTTGAACCTCTCCTGCAGACACTGAGGCAGCATTCGCTTATTAACGTTGTACGTCACAATACCAGAGTTGAGGTCAACAAGATCCTGCAGTTTTAATGTTTTTAATTTAATAATCAGCATTGGTATGGTCATATTATTCTGCATAATTTACAATTCTAATGGCTTTCTTTTGAAGTAAGAACAGAGTTGATGTTTGATTTCTAACTTTTAGCCCAGATTTCAAGACAATAATTGACATGGGAGTACGAAATAATTATATTACATGTTAAGAGCCCTTTGATTTACAGACTTTTTAATTTTATGAAACAGCAATATTATTTGCCATCTTTTTCTTGAATATATTTATGTGCAGTTTCCAATTTAATTTGTCATTTATATAGATTCCTATATAGATTGCGATATAGATTAATCTATATAGCAATACATGTAATAGTTTGTCCAAAGTGCACTAAATGTTAATTGAGTTTATTTCGAACATGAATTCAAATACATGATACATCACAATTTCCAATTTCTCTTTTCAACATGTTCGAGGAGTAGGAAGAAGCAGAGCTTATTTAATCCTACCCCTTTTCCATTACAGTTGCTAACATTCTTTTCACGTCCTGTTCTCAATTTATACACAATAAACTCTGTAAGTAATAACGTTAAAAAATAAATAAATAATAATAAATACTGAATTAAGTTGTATTTCATATGGTGAAATAAATTACATTTTAAATCTTAGAATGTTTATCATGGTCTTTCTTCTTTGTACTTTGTAAACATTGAGTTTGAACAGTGTATGCTTTGTTTTTGTTGTTGTGTGTGTGACATTGGTGTACTGTAGGTATCAGTGTTGTCCTGACACCAGCACCGGTACCAAATTGTATTTTGACACTTTTCAAAATAAACCAGACCACCAAAAAATGTCATTATTGGCTTATTTTTAACAAACTACATTAAACATACTTACTTTTAGGAGTAAGTCAGTAAACAAAGGCTCCAAACTTGGCTGTTGACGTATACAGTAACGTGTTGTGTCATGTCTCATTCTATTTTGTCAAAATTATGAGAGGCATATGGTAGAAAATTGTTTAATAATCTTGTTAATTTAATGTAAATATTTTCTGATATATATGTATATTTAATATTTCTGTTTTAACATCTTCTATCTACACGTCTGCTAAAATGTAATAAGCACTTATTCTTCTGTTTGGATACTTTACATACATTTTGGGTGATACTACAATTTTGGTAATGGATCCAATACCAAGTAGTCACAGGATCATATATTGGTCATACTTGAAGTTCTCCTGTGTCCAGGGACGTAGTTCCTGAGTTTCTAAACAATAACAAAAAAGACAAAATATTTAATGATAGTGAAGAATGAATTATAGTGAATTAATGCAGAATATCGAGGTAATCATTGTAGTATTGACTATATATGGCTCTTGTACTTGGTATATTTTCATAGATGTTTGTATAGATCTGTTCGTTTGTTTACATTGAGGATCTAGCTTGCTGTTAGCGGTTAGCTATTTTATCCTGCTGTGGTGTGTAGTGAAGCATGTTTAGCCATTCCTCGTCCTGCATTGAGGATACTTGTAAGGAACATAGTTTGCCATGGAGGCGAAGATTAGTGATTTAGAAGTATCTAGAAGTAGTTGTGGACTGACGTTAGCCACTAGCCATTGTTTGAAAGCACTGCTTGCATTTTATATACACTGTAAAAAAAAAAATCTGTAAAAAAACGGTAATCTACTGGCAGCTACGGCTGCCAAACGAAAACCATAAAATTAAAGTAAAACACTGTAAACCAAATAATGATCAAAAACATTATATTTACAGAAATTTTCATTAAACGTTTTGCGGAAAAATATCAATTTTACAGATTTTTACTAAATTGTTAAGATCAACCACTTTTATTAAAGTGACTATGCAAACAGTTCTGCAGAAAAATACCTTTTTTCTACAGAGTTTTTCCAATTTATTAAGATCAACCAACTTTGATGAAGTGACAATGCTGGCAGTTCCACAGAAAAATACCATTATTTTACAGATTTTTCAGAATTATTAAGATCAGGGGTCTCAAACTCAGTTTACCGGTGGGCCACTGTATGTCGAAACTACGTGATAAGTGGATTCACCTTCTTTGAACGGCTATAGTGAATTATATTTATATAACGCTTTTCTCTAGTGACTCAAAGCGCTTTACATAGTGAAACCCAATATCTAAGTTACATTTAAACCAGTGTGGGTGGCACTGGGAGCAGGTGGGTAAAGTGTCTTGCCCAAGGACACAACAGCAGTGACTAGGATGACGGAAGCGGGAATCGAACCTGCAACTTTCAAGTTGCTGCCACGGCCGCTCTACCAACAGAGCTATGCCGCCCCGACCTGGCAACATAATTGCCAATCTACACGAGAGACTCCTTGTGACCCCCGCGCAGAGTTGTCCCGCCCATAGACCGACAAGTATTTTTAGGGAGTGTGTTGACGTCATTGCCCTTGTTGTCCTTGACAACCTCTCATCTCATTAGCACATTTACCAGACAAGCAACGAGTCAATTGATATGCATACTGTGCAAGGCGTTGTTTCATATACTGTGCTGGCTGAAAGACATACTTGATCAACAGCCATACAGATCACACTGACGGTAGCAGTACAAACAAATTTAACACTGTTACAAATATGCGCCACATTGTGAACCCACATAAAAAAAGAATGACAAACACATTTCGGGAGAACATCTTCACCGTAACACAAAATAAACAAAAAAGAACAAATACCCAGAATGCCAAGCAGCGCTACTCTTCCGGGCTACACCCCCGCCACCACCCCACATTACCGCCCCCCTCCGTGCGTCAGTTGAGGTGGGCGGGGTTTGGTGGTTGCAGGGGTGCAGCCCGGAAGAGTGGCGCTGCTTGGCATTCTGGGTATTTGTTCTTTTGTGTTTATTTTGTGTTACGGTGAAAATGTTCTCCCGAAATGTGTTTGTCATTCTTTTTTGATGTGGGTTCACAATGTGGCACATATTTGTAACAGTGTTAAATTTGTTCGTACGGCCACCGTCAGTGTGACTTGTATGGTTGTTGGCTGTGATTTAAGTATGTCTTGCAGTCACCAACGTGTGTCAAATTTCAGAGAAAATTTTCAAATTGTTAGTATGAGCACAAATTTCTAATTAACAGGTTGCAAATATTTTTCAACTTGAATATAAAAATACACATAAATATTAAAAAAATAAGATTTTCCTTAAAATTCCATATAAAACTGTTAGATTGTTAGTATTGACAGACTTTATTATAACAAGCTACATATTAAATGAAAGTTAATTACTGTAATTTTACATGAATTTGAAAGTAATTTGAGAAAACCGAAAATGATATGTATTGTTGATATGGTATTTTTCTGTAAAAAAAATAGAAATATACATAGTTTGTTATTACTGGCATATTACTTAAAATAACAGGCAGTTTGTTATTTACTGATAATGTCTTCAATTCTACAGTTTTATAACCTATTTAAAAAAATAGAAAAATTACAGTAGAAATTTAGAGTAAATTAACCATAAAAATAGGATTTTTTTTTTTTTTTTTTACAGTGTAGCTTCACCTTTATCGTTATTAGTAAGCCTGTTTCCACACTTTCTGCTTGTATGTCCCCTGTGTCTGCATTGACTCACATGCCATTGTCAGCACTGTCGCCACAGTGCGCTATCATGTCCATGTAAAAAAAAAGTACCAGTATTTGTCAAAGTCAGTATAGTACCCTTTTAATAATTCGTACCGTGGTACTTTATTAGTGCCAGAATACTGTACAACCCTGGCAGAGTAGGTATGGGTTCTGTGTGTTAGACGTCAACACCTGCACATTTTTAAAAAGGAAACCAAATCTGTCCACATAAAAACACGATTACTCTCTGCCAAGTGCTAGAGTGTGAAAAAGCAAAAATCACACGTTCTTCGCCTACGTCCTTCATTACAGCGGGAGATAAGATGTAGAAATATGTAAATGGTTGTACTTGTATAGCGCTTTTCTACCCCTTTTCAAGGAGCCCAAAGCGCTTTGACAGTATTTCCACATTCACCCATTCTCACACACTGATGGTGGGAGCGGCGATGCAAGGCGCTAACCAGGACCCATCAGGAGCAAGGGTGAAGTGTCTTGCTCAAGGACACAACAGACGTGACTAGGATGGTAGAAGGTGCGGATTGAACCAGTAACCCTCAGATTGCTGGCACGGCCACTCTCACAACTTCGCCACGCCGTCCCCACATGTACTGTATCTCCATGCTAAATGTCCTCTGAGTTTGCTCAAATTAGTTCATGCTCATATGTTATTGTAAGAAATTGTCTATTGTCAGGTGATACTGTCATTAGTCATGTTAATTGAAGGCATATTTAAGAAAATGTGTACATGTACATTTGACATTTCTATTGTAATATTGATTGTCTATGGGGAAAAATAACAATTAATGCATGAATTATATTGTTTTTTTAATTTTCATATTGGTTGTTTCAAGCAGAAGATTGAGCATTAAACTTTGTAGAGCTATCATGTTGGCGCTTCTTTAGACGGCAACCTTGTAGCGACTGACTTAAAGGCCTACTGAAAGCCACTACTACCGACCACGCAGTCTGATAGTTTATATATCAATGATGAAATATTAACATTGCAACACATGCCAATACGACTGGTTTAGTTGACTAAATTACAATTGAAAATTTTCCGCAGAGTTTCCTGTTGAAAACGTTGCGGAATGATGACGCGTATCATTACGCGTGTTTGTGACGTTATTGATTGGAGGGGACATATTAGCCCAGCGCCAAAAGTCGTCTCTTTTCATTGCGCAATTACACAGTATTTTGGACATCTGTGTTGCTGAATGTTTTGCAATTTGTTCAATTAATAATGGAGAAGTCAAAGTAGAAAGATAGAGGTGGGAAGCTGTAGCCTTTAGCCACACAAACACACGGTATTTCCTTGTTTAAAATTCCCAGACGTAAAGCTTTACTATGGATCAGAGCGGTGAGAACATTTTGGTAAAAAGTCGCCTCTTACCGGAGATCAGCGGAGCACATCCGTGGACACACCCCTCCGACTACCAGGTACTATTTAACTCACTAAAACACTAGCAACACAATAGAAAGATAAAGGATTTCCCAGAATTATCCTAGTGTGTCTAAAAACATCTGAATCGCTCCCAATGTAATCGCCTTTTATTTTTTTTAACTTTATTAATTTTTTTTCTAGTCCTTCACTTTCAATATCCTCACAAACAAATCTTTCATCCTCGCTCAAATTAATGGGGAAATTGTCGCTTTCTCGGTCCGAATAGCTCTTGATGCTGGATGCTCACATTATAAACAATGTGGGGATGTGAGGAGCCCTCACACCGGTGACGTCATCGTCTAGTACTTCCGGTAAAGGCAGGGCTTTTTTATTAGCGACCAAAAGTTGCGAACATTATCGTCGATGTTCTCTACTAAATCCTTTCAGCAAAAATATGGCAATATCGCGAAATGATCAAGTGTGACACAGAATGGACCTGCTATCCCCGTTTAAATAAGAAAATCTCATTTCAGTAGGCCTTTAACAGTGCCTCTGCTAGTCGCAGCCAAGTAGTGCACTGCAATTTGCATTCAATTCCTCAAGACAAAAAAAGACCAATTTAATTTCCCACTAAATAAAGAATTCAGCCGAGGTTTTTTTGTTTTGTTTTTAAAGCACAGTATAGAGTACCCCAAAACGGGCATCTCCAAACACAGACATGTCCCACTACTGTTTCTTTCAAAAGCTATGATCAAAAGTATTTGCGTATTTTTCGGACCATGGGGTGCACTAGATTATAAAGCGCACTGGGGATGAGCGGGTCTATTCAGGTCTACCTTCATACAAAAGGCGTGCCAGATTATAAAGCCCTTTAAAGGGATCATATATATATATATATATATATATATATATATATATATATATATATATATATATATATATATATATAATGTTTTTGTTTCTACATTTAAACGACTTCCTTGTGGTCTACGCAACATGTAATTGTGGTGCTTTGGTCAAAATGTTGCATGGATTGTTTTACGGACCATCTTCAAGACACTTTCTGACCGACTCTTCAGGATGCGCCGTTTTGTGGGCGGTTTTACTTACGTGGCTCCACCTCGACCCCGTCTTCTGCCCATCATCTTTGTTGTACCAGTAGTTTTGAGTACTTCCATAGCGAGTCTACTAACAGATGTAAGTTGGAACTGTATGCTACTGTATATTAAAAATTGCGACAGTGGAGGATGAGGGACAGCGTGGCGAAGTTGGAAGAGTGGTTGTGCCAGCAACCTGAGAATTCCTGGTTCAATCGCCACCTTCTACCATCCTAGTCACGTCCATTGTGTCCTTGAGCAAGACACTTCACTTTTGCTCCTGATGGGTCCTGGTTAGCACCTCGCATGGCAGCTCCCGCCATCAGTGTGTGAATGGGTGAATGTGGAACTAGTGTCAAAGCGCTTTGAGTTCCTTAAAAATGTAGAAAAGCGCTATACAAGTACAACCCATTTACCATTTACTATGAATGCCCCACAACAAAAGGATGGAGAAAAAGGAGGAGTTTATTGACTTTATCGTTGGACTAGAATGGTTGACCAGCCCAAAGCACTTTGGGTAAAGCTTTACTATATATGGATAATCCGCTGATGTCAATTGAACAGGTGTCATCCTACAACCCATCTACTGGTCACACTTATCATGACACCATGTAACAAATAAATTTGCTTTGAAGTCGGTAAGCACAACCATAATTAATATGTACATTAGGCGCACCTGTCGATTTAAAAACATATATATAAATAAAATAAAAAAACTAAAGGATATTAAGTGCACCATATAGTCCGAAAAACGGTAGTTGTGTAAATAACTGCATCCAATTTCATATGAATTTAGATACATTCTGTAAGTAAGTGTGATTATTTTATTGGAAGACTAATGTTGTGCTTGTTTTTGGTAACCACAGTAGCATAATTTAGAAACTTTAGAATATTAGATTACACAATATTAAATTACTGTAAAGCCCACCAAAGGTTTACATGTATGCAATCTTTGGGCTCAAAGGGTTGAGCACAACTGCCCTAAAACACCATTTGGATTTGGATAAAAGGCCCAAAAGCCATAGAAAGTACATAAGTATCTTACAAGTTGTATGTGTTGTCATGGCAAGTTGTGTAGTCATAGTCTACAGGTTGTCACCAATGTATGTTTGTGGAATGTGTGTTTAATTAAGACTTTATTATAGCTTGTGTTGCTGCTGCCGTTCTCTATCAGGCTGACTTGTGGATTATTTACTAACACAATATTAGCTCATGTTGACTTTGCACACCAGCAGCTGCCTTGGGTTTGTGTGTGTGTGTGAGTGCGTGCGGTTGTGTTTTCGGGCTCGGCGATAAAAACGATATCCTTATATGTTGCGTTCAATATATATTTCTTCTCAGTCGTAAGAAAGCGGAAGTTGTGAAGCAAGGTTGGTTGCATGAACAAAGTCACTCGCTCTCTGGTAACCAAGCAATAACGGAAGTGATCACTGATCAGTGGGGGTGATGCGCTAACAGCCAAAGTAACGGTATCAACTATCAAGTTTGGTTGCGCCATCTTGTTGTGTCGCGGTTGATTTTTTTACATGGCATGAGAAGAGAAAGTAAAAATGAGTATTGCTGAGAGTGAAAAAATTGTGAAAAAGAGAAGTCACCTTGACTGTATGGCAGTTTTGGGGATTTTTCAAATGGACCGTAGTCAGACAATGTGGTCTGTGAATGATGTAATGATGTCCATTCAGACCCACACCTCCCGCCACCTGAACAGTTTTTCCCCTCGGCCATCAGGCACGTGAACAATAACAAGATCTGATATCTCAGTTACAGCTCATGTTATTCTATTCTGTGTTATGTCTTTTATGTTGCACGATTGCGCTAGGTAAAATTCCTAGTTTGTGAACCCATTGTCAAACAATTGCAATAAAAACTTTTCTGATTCTGATTCTGATGTAAGGCACTGGTCTCCTTTAAGACCTGTTATACCACACCATCTTAGCTGCAATGACCGTTAAGAGCACAGCTTTAACTTCCTGGCACTAAACTTCTATGTTTACTTTTCCCCCTTTTGCACTATTTTGTTACACTATTAAGCATTTCTTGCATATTCCTTATCTTTGCACCTTCATTTCAAGAGGTTATTGTTAAGTGTTGAACATGATTTTAGAATGTTTTTTTATATTCATAGTTTTCCAATGCTTGTGTTAACAGTTTTTCTTTTATGCTTTGATAGCTGAAGGGATTATAATCAGAGGAAGGTTACATTAAAAAAAAGAAGAAAAAGTTTTACTTAAGTATATTCTTCTCCTGTTTTCTTTTTTTCAATAGGTCATGAAAAATTTCAATAATTATGGATATCAACCAATATAAAACAGTAATACCATAATACAGTTTTCAGCCATATCGGCCAGGTTGAGTGTGTGATACACTTGGGCCGTGATAGAGCTGTGTGCTAAACACAGGCGGAGCGAAACAAGGCAGTTAGGGTCAGTATTTATATCCTTACATAACCCTGCTGACCTTTTTAAAGCGTGTTTGCATCTCTGCCTTTTATTGCTGACAATAACAAGCAATCACTTGATGCTGCTGTTGTGCTCAAAGTGGTAGAGGGCAACCACTGTGTCACACACATTTCAAACAAGGACAAAAAGGGCGGAGATGTCAACTTTCTCCGAGACCGAACCAATCGAAAGTATTGGGATAACGAGCTGCTTGAATTGGATTTGTAGCGTGCTTCAACTCTAGGTCTGTGGGTGCGTTTCCTTGTGTGCCTGTGCTTGCTTGCACGTTTGCGTTAGAAGTGTATCAGTATTGTTAATACAGCGGTATTGCGGTACCAAAATCCTCACAATAATGTGTGACGGTATAAAATGAAAGCTTGGTCAGTGTAATTTTTTTCTGGCACTTTTGAAAAATCGATGTACAAAATTGCCTACGTAGTGCGAGAGAAGTGATGGGAGGTCGTAAAGATGAGAGAAGATTGTTTTTTGAACATTACCTGAAATTTTACTCAAAGCCGGTCCATAACTTTTTGACTTATGTTGCTAACACAGATAAACAAACCCTAACGAAAATACAACCTCTGTCTTGAGCTTTTCCAAGCCAGTCGAAAGTTGTGAATTTGATCCACATTTTTTTTTCAGTAACATTGCTTCAACTTGTGGTTTATATGGATTTGTAATTCATGTTTTAAGTAGGAAATGTGCCTGGCGGCAGCGTATACAGCAAAAGAGAAGTTTGGTGACACTGCCCTGTGTGGAACACAAGTAATATGAGAAGCTACTTGATAAACCATCATCCGGGAAATATATTTAAGGCCAGCAAGGCCAAACATCAATTTGTGAGGCATTTCCATTATCAAACATTAAATCGTCAGATAACTTTTCTGATAATCAGCATTTTCCAAAGTGATATAAAACGATGTCCACTCTTTGTCAGAAGTCAAAAGTTGAAAAAACATTTTACACTTGCTACACTGGATATTTATACTGTCATTTTAAAGACTCAACTGAAAGTATATTATATGAATGTATGTATGTATATATTGTGTGTATGTATATATGTATATATATATATATATATATGTATGTATGTTTGTGTGTGTACATATGTGTGTGTGTGTGTGTATATATATATATATATATATATGTATATGTGTGTGTGTGTGACACGTGTATATGTATGTGTATATATATATATATATATATACACACACATACGTAAAATTCCAAAGCGTGTAAAATGAGTGTGTGTGACGTGTATATGTCACACATACACACACATACATATTTATGTATGTATGTGTGTATATATATATATATATATATATATATACATATATATATATATATACATACATACGTAAAATGCCAAAGTGTGTAAAATGAAGTGGCAATAAGGAAAAACACACTTACTGTAATTGCTCATCTTTTAATACTTTATTACTAAAAACAAGTATATATATATATATATATATATTATACATACATACATATCTATACATATGTATGATTGTATATGTATGTATATATATATATATATATATATATATATATATATATATATATATATATATATATATATAATACTTGTTTTTAGTAATAAAGTATTAAAAGTGTGATTTTCCTAATCATTATTGCCGCTTCATTTTTTACACTGGCACTCATAGGTCTTTTTTTTGGGTGGGGGACATATGACACAATGATATTGTACTGTGGCCTTAATTTTGTGATAATATTATAAAATTGCAGGTTTGCTTGCGTGGTGGCACGTTTGTGTGCGTGTTTGAGCGTTAATGTGTCCTCCACATGAAGCTGGTCATTTTGGCAACGCAGACACCCAGACGGCATGTGTTCTGTTCCAAGTCTTTGTTTGCTTCGTCCACATTCATACCCTGGCTTAATGTGTGTGTGTGTCTGCACCGTGATAAGCGGACTGTTTCCTGCAGGCGGTATTGCTAACTTTGGAGTAAGCAGTGTTTGCTGCTAAGCTGGCTGTAATATGCTTTAGAAAGAACAAGCAGCACCATGCTGTATTTATACCCTCTTTCACTATTTAGGGCCTGCGTTTAAGTAGCTGCTCCACTATACTGACCTCCATTTACGTCTGTGGCTCATTTATGGCACACAGCAATGTTATCCCGGACTTGTTGTACTGTGAAATTTTTATGACGCTTTAGAGCAGGGCGATGTTTCCAATACATTCAGTTGTTTCGGCTTGCCGGACACAATTATGGACCGCCACAAATAGATTTTGGCACTACCTGTTCACTCCCTGTTATAACTCTTTAAAGTAGGTGGCAGCATGCATTAGGGATGCACAGGATTTATTTTCTCGAGATGATACTGAAACAGATAACTTCCTCTTTCTAAAGAGCGATACCTATTATTTATAGTTTTTAAATTGAATTTAAAAAGTCCCACACAATGGACGCCATGTTATTTTCCAATAAGCTCAAGGGCAGAGGTAGGAAACTGGTCTGGCTAATTGGAGAATTATTTTGATGCACAGGCTTACCTGGGTTGAAGCCCAGGAGCCTTAACCCAATCAGGGCCGACCAATTAACAAAATATTATTTATTACATTTTAACACAAGTGTAGATGGAAACATGTTACAACAGAAATTAACAAGTAGTTTAATAATAGTTTGGAGAATATAATATACAGGGTGTACTCCGCCTTCCGCCCGATTGCAGCTGAGAGAGGCTCCAGCACCCCCCGCGACCCCGAAAGGGATAAGAGGTAGGAAATGGATGGATGGATAATATAACCAATGTAATATGTTACTGCATTTGTCAGCAGCCAAATGCATGTATTGTATTGTGTTAAGAAATATAGTGATGTATATATCGTTATCGCAGGGGGCTGTAAATCAGTATATATCGCAATATATCGCCAAGTCTTAGTATGTTGTCATAATTCCTCATATTGCCACAGTAACTATCATTCCGATATTTATGGTGCTTCTGAGCGCACCTATACACGTCTGGTCTGCCAGAGAACACTAAGACGCAGCAGGGATGATCAGTGTTGCCTACTTAGTGATTTTGTCAAGTATTCCGACAACTTTCAGATACTCAAAGGCCTACTGAAACCCACTACTACCCACCACGCAGTCTGATAGTTTGTATATCAATGATGAAATATTAACATTGCAACACATGCCAATACGGCCTTTTTAGTTTACTAAATTTTAATTTTTAATTTCCCGGAACTTTTTTCTTGAAAACGTTGCGGAATGATGACGCGTACACGTGATGTCACGGACTGTCAGGAAATATTCAATCAATCAATCAATCAATGTTTATTTATACAGCCCCAAATCACAAATGTCTCAAAGGACTGCACAAATCATTACGACTACAACATCCTCGGAAGAACCCACAAAAGGGCAAGGAAAACTCACACCCAGTGGGCAGGGAGAATTCACATCCAGTGGGACGCCAGTGACAATGCTGACTATGAGAAACCTTGGAGAGGACCTCAGATGTGGGCAACCCCCCCCTCTAGGGGACCGAAAGCAATGGATGTCGAGCGGGTCTAACATGATACTGTGAAAGTTCAATCCATAGTGGCTCCAAGACAGCAGCGAGAGTCCCGTCCACAGGAAACCATCTCAAGCGGATCAGCAGCGTAGAGATGTCCCCAACCGATACAGGCGAGCGGTCCATCCTGGGTCCCGACGAGCGGTCCATCCTGGGTCTCGACTCTGGACAGCCAGTACTTCATCCATGGTCATCGGACCGGACCCCCTCCACAAGGGAGGGGGGGACATAGGAGAAAGAAAGGAAGCGGCAGATCAACTGGTCTAAAAAGGAGGTCTATTTAAAGGCTAGAGTATACAGATGAGTTTTAAGGTGAGACTTAAATGCTTCTACTGAGGTAGCATCTCGAACTGTTACCGGGAGGGCATTCCAGAGTACTGGAGCCCGAACGGAAAACGCTCTATAGCCCGCAGACTTTTTTTGAGCTCTAGGAATCACTAATAAGCCGGAGTCTTTTGAACGCAGATTTCTTGCCGGGACATACGGTACAATACAATCGGCAAGATAGGCTGGAGCTAGACCGTGTAGTATTTTATACGTAAGTAGTAAAACCTTAAAGTCACATCTTAAGTGCACAGGAAGCCAGTGCAGGTGAGCCAGTACAGGCGTAATATGATCAAACTTTCTTGTTCTTGTCAAAAGTCTAGCAGCCGCATTTTGTACCAACTGTAATCTTTTAATGCTAGACATGGGGAGACCCGAAAATAATACGTTACAGTAATCGAGACGAGACGTAACAAACGCATGGATAATGATCTCGGCGTCTTTAGTGGACAAAATGGAGCGAATTTTAGCGATATTACGGAGATGAAAGAAGGCCGTTTTAGTAACGCTTTTAATGTGTGACTCAAAGGAGAGAGTTGGGTCGAAGATAATACCCAGATTTTTTACAGAGTCACCTTGTTTTATTATTTGGTTGTCAAATGTTAAAGTTGTATTATTAAATAGAAGTCGGTGTCTAGCAGGACCGATAATCAGCATTTCCGTTTTTTTGGCATTAAGTTGCAAAAAGTTAGCGGACATCCATTGTTTAATTTCATTAAGACACTCTTCCAACTGACTACAATCCGGCGTGTTGGTCAGCTTTAGGGGCATGTAGAGTTGGGTGTCATCAGCATAACAGTGAAAGCTAACACCGTATTTGCGTATGACGTCACCCAGCGGCAGCATGTAGATGCTGAAGAGTACAGGGCCAAGGACCGAACCCTGGGGAACTCCACACGTTACCTTAACATAGTCCGAGGTCACACTGTTATAGGAGACGCACTGCATCCTATCAGTAAGATAAGAGTTAAACCATGACAGGGCTGAGTCTGACATACCAATTCGTATTTTGATACGCTCTAATAAAATATTATGATCGACGGTATCGAAAGCAGCGCTAAGATCGAGGAGCAGCAACATAGATGACGCATCAGAGTCCATCGTTAGCAATAGATCATTAGTCAATTTTGCGAGGGCTGTCTTAGTCGAGTGATTTGCCCTGAAACCGGATTGAAAGGTTTCACATAGATTGTTAAACGCTAAGTGCTCATTTAGCTGCTCTGCAACAATTTTTTCGAGGATTTTCGAAATAAAGGGAAGGTGAGACACCGGTCAGTAGTTTACCATGAGGTCAGGATCGAGGTTAGGTCTTTTAAGGAGAGGATGAATAACCGCTTTTTTGAATGCAACGGGAACAGTGCCCGAGGAAAGTGATAAGTTTATAATATTTAGCACTGATGGACCTAATAATACAAAAAGCTCCACTCGCGGCTAAAAGTCGTCTGCTTTAACGGCATAATTACACAGTATTTTGGAGATCTGTGTTGCTGAATCTTTTGCAATTTGTTCAATTAATATTGGAGAAGTCAAAGTAGAACATTAGAGTTGGGAAGCTTTAGCCTTTAGCCACACAAACACACGGTGATTCCTTGTTTAAAATTCACGAAGTTGAAACTTTACTATGGATCACAGCGGACATGGATCCCGACCACTTGCAAACCAGCAGGTTTCGGTGAGAAAATTGTGGTTAAAAAGTCGCTTCTTACCGGATATCAGCTGAGCTTGCGCCACCCGTACAGCTGCCGTCGACTCCCCTGAGACATTGGCGTCAACACACCCGTGGACACACACCTCCGACTATCAGGTACTGTTAAACTCACTAAAACACTAGCAACACAATAGAAAAATAAGAGATTTCCCAGAATTATTCTAGTAAATGTTTCTAAAAACATATGAATCCGTCTCAATGCAACGCGATTGCAATCCCTTTTTTTTTCTTTTTCTAGTCCGTCGCTATCAAAATCCTCAAACACGAATCTTTCATCTTCGCTCAAATTAATGGGGAAATTGTCGTTTTCTCGGTCCAAATAGCTGTTTTTGTTGGAGGCTCCCATTAAAATCAATGTGAATATATGAGGAGCCATCAACATGTGACGTCATCTTCTGCGACTTCCGGTAAAGGCAGGGCTTTTCTCCAGTTGCGAACTTTATCATGGATGTTCTGTACTAAATCCTTTCAGCAAAAATATGGCAATATCGCAAAATGATCAAGTATGACATAGAATGGACCCGCTATCCCCGTTTAAATAAGAAAATCTCACTTGAGTAGGCCTTTAAAAAAAAAAAGGGGGACTCTCAAGTTATTTCTTGTATTATTGACATGGAAGCTAGCATTGCCCCCTTGAAAAAATGGACCCAATAAAGTTAATTTCTATTCCTTAACATTACCATTATGCATTCTTTCCTTCAGGATGCACTTGGATTACATGCGTCATCCCCGATTATTTAAATTAATGTGCAAAAGAACTCATGTATGCAGGTTGTTGTTTCTTTTCCTTTTTCTAATGCACATCATTAGGAGTGACTGACAGCTTTGTCCTTGAAGTAAATGTTTTTTTTTTCAAGAGCCACATTGTCCAAAGCAACAACACCAGCCCAGGTCTAAATGACAACATAAAAAGGGCATTGGCTTTCAGTGATGAATGTTGACCAATCAAGTCAAGTGTTTCCTTCCTTCAAAAGGTCAAACAGAGGCGACTTTGATTGCTTTTCGACTATTAAGTGGCGTGTTTACGCTGCGCCACATTCTGTTGAATACAATTGGAATGGAACCTGAGAAACGACACGTCTATTGACTCCACACGCAAGTCCCCTCATAAAGCACGTAGTCAATGTGATACCAGTGTTCAGAAAGTGTGATATGACATGGTGCATCATCAGGCAGCATGGTGGGCGTGCTATTGATCCAATCAGTGAGAACAAATGAGACGGTCAACTAAAAAGCATCAATCAGAGGAAGTGGCACTCTTATGTCCTCATGCATTAATGTCAACAACTTAGAGGCCTACTGAAACCCACTACTACCCACCACGCAGTCTGATAGTTTATACATCAATGATGAAATATTAACATTGCAACACATGCCAAAACGGCATTTTTAGTTTACTAAATTGCAATTTTAAATTTCCCGCGAGTTTTTTGTTGAAAACGTCGCGGAATGATGATGCTCACGCGTGACGTCACTGACTGTCAGGAAATATTAGCGCTGCACCACTCGCGGCTAAAAGTCGTCTGCTTTAACCGCGTAATTACACAGTATCTTTTGCAATTTGTTCAATTAATAATGGAGACTATAAAAAACAATGCTGTTGGTGGAAAGCGGTGGATTGCAGCTGTCTTTAGCACCGAGACACAGCCGGTGTTTCTTTGTTTGTTGTGAAGCGGAGCGGTCAAGCGAACATGTTTTCTCTACGTCAACCAGCATGTTTTTGGATGGGGAAATTGTGATTTATATCTTACCGGAGAAATCATTGGATTATTCGTCGTCCTGCAGCAGCTGTTTAAAAGGCAGCTGTGAGCTTGGCTTCTCTCTGAGACACTTCATGTTCACCGCAGCCATCCGACCTCGAGGTATATCTTTACAATCTTTAAAATCTCACTGAAACACTATTAAAACAATAAGCAGATAAGGGATCTTCCAGAATTATCCTAATAAATGTGTCTAATTACACCTGAACCGCTCACACTGCGGCCGCCCGGAGCCGTCGCTTTTTTTTTTTCTTTCTTCCTAGTCCTTCACTATCACTATCCTAATTCACAAATCTTTCATCCTCGCTCAAATTAATGGGGAAATTGTCTCTTTCTCGGTCCGAATTGCTCTTACTGCTGGTGGCTCCCATTAAAAACAATGTGAATATGTGTGGAGCCCTGCAACTCGTGACGTCACGCGCACATACTTCCGGTAAAGGCAGGGCTTTTCTATTAGCGACCAAAAGTTGCAAACTTTATTGTCGATGTTCTCTACTAAATCCTTTCAGCAAAAATATGGCAATATCGCGAAATGATCAAGTATGACACATAGAATGAACCTGCTATTCCCGTTTAAATAAGAAAATCTCATTTCAGGAGGCCTTTTAGGCTGAGCGATATGGCTGAAAAGGACCAGTAGAAAAATATATTAAATGTAAATATTTTTATTTTAAATGTAACCTCCTTCTGACTATAATGTCCTTCGCTCACAAGACAGAAAGGACATTTCAACACAAGCATGGAAATCACTCAATCAATGGAAACAAAATTCTAAAATTACATTAAACGCTTACTGGTAACAACAAGCTCCTAAAATGAAAGTACAAAAATAAGGAATACATAAGAAAGGTTTTAGTGCCAGAAAAGTTACAGCTGTGCTCTAAAGGGTGAGCGTGGCTAAGGTGGTGTAGTATTACCGGTGTTGGTGGGGACGAGTGCCTAGCATCATTTACAGACCACATTGGTCTGTCTACAGTGCCTTTTAAAAAAAACCCAAAATAAAAAAACTGCCATACTCTCAAGGTGACTTTTCCTCTTTCATCGACAATTTTTTCGCTTTCTGAAGCACTTATTTTTACGTACTCTTCTCAGTCCATGCAAAGAATCAACCGTGAGACAACAAGATGGCGCTACCAAACATGATGGTTGATATTGTTACCTGATTGGCTCACACTGACCACTTCCAGAGTTGCTCTGTTACCAGAGAGTGAGGGCCTTTGTTCATGCAACCAACCTTGCTTTGCAACTTCAGGTTTCTTCCGATGAAGAAGAAAACATTTAATTATTGAACTAATTTTCTGTTGATATCCTTTACGTGTCTTTTGCGATATTTACAGTGCATCCAAAAAGTATTCACAGCGCTTTACTTTTTACACATTTTATGTAACAGCCTTATTCCAAATTGGAATAAATAATTATTTTATCCTTGAAATTTTACAAACAATACTCCATAATGACGTAAAAAGTTTTTTTTTTATTAGCAAATTTATTAAACATTTAAAAATCATATGTACATAATTTAAGTATTCACAGCCTTTGTTCAATACTTTGTTTATGCACCTTTGGCAACAATGACAGCATCAAGTCTTTTTGAATACAATGCCACATGCTTGGCACACCTATCTCTTTTGTAAAATTGTACATTGAAAAATTCACAGATCACAATTTTAGCATTAAAAATGCCATTTTGACACTTATTAGGGTATGTAGTTTGATTAATATATGCATGCTATGCTTTTCTTTTTCACTATTTCCATAAATCTCCTCTGTAATGTTCTGATGTGGGCTATATTGAATTTTTTCTTGGAATAAGCAATGAGCCAATAAACTGCTAATAGCACTGTCTTTCTTTATTGGCCCCCCTGGTGTTTGTAAAGTATAAAATAAATGCTCATCAGTCTTATGTTAGTTGGCTTCAGTGAACCTTAAGATATCATAGCATGAAATAATCGAGGTTTCCCGATACAACTTTTTCACATATGATATCTGCAGGAATCATACATACCGGTACTTTATTTTGGAGTGTGGAATGTTATAAAGTATTTCATCAAGTGAAAGGAGTCAAACAAATAATGGTAGGTATGAAAAACACTAACCTTTTTGTTATGAACATGAATTGATTTATGTGGACCCCGACGTAAACAAGTTGAAAAACTTATTCGGGTGTTACTATTTAGTGGTCAATTGTACGGAATATGTACTGAACTGTGCAATCTACTAATAAAAGTTTCAACCAATCAATCAAAAACAGTCCGGAATTAACTTATGCTGTCTTTAAGTTTAAGTGGAGTGGTAATTGTTTGTTGGTGATACCTAGTGGCTAAAATAATTCCTGAAGTTAAGTTCATTACGGAGTAAGTTGAATGATGCGGAAACGTTTGTTGCTGAATACCTTCTAATATGCTTACCACTATAATAATTTGATACTTATTTATATTGACAAATGTGCTGATTTAGACTGCACTATTGTTCAATTATTATTATGTACGTCTAGCTTGTGTGCTTAGTTGTTGTGTAGCTGCTAGATCTTCGTAGTCTATATAGCCTAGAATGTTTACCTTTGGTAAATGACTAAAATAGAAGAAAAGACCGAGCTTGTGTGCCTGTTGGAGGACAATGTTTACTGATTGTCCAGCTGCAGGACAGGGACACCCTTAATCAATACATACAGAATATTTTGTGTATCCACTGTTTGTCTGAGTCAGACATAGACATTAAAACAGTTTTTAGAAAAAACATCAAAGTCAATTTCCAACATGCCCACATTTCTCGTTTAATCAAATTTTTTCAACATGTCTTATTTTGTTGCGGGTTCTTCAGGCTTTGACATAATTTTCTGTGTGTTGGCATCATCATGCCTTGGCTACTATATAGTCTGTTCTTCAAAACAGGGGTTATGTGTGTGTTACCTCTGTGTTTCTATTGTCTGTTCTTCAGTCAAAGGTTCCCGTCCCGGTAAAAACGTGCAGCTGACCGAGAGCGAGATCCGCGGCCTCTGCCTCAAGTCTCGTGAGATCTTCCTTAGTCAGCCCATCCTGCTGGAGCTGGAGGCCCCCCTCAAAATCTGTGGTGAGCATCGCTGCAGGTTCACACAGCCTCCTCCCTCTCAAAGTGCACTTTCACTGCCCTCTGCTGCCCCCTGCAGGCGACGTCCATGGCCAGTACTACGACCTGCTGCGGCTCTTTGAGTACGGAGGCTTCCCACCTGAGAGCAACTATCTGTTTTTGGGAGACTACGTGGACCGAGGGAAGCAGTCGCTAGAGACCATCTGTCTGCTTCTGGCCTACAAGATCAAGTACCCAGAGAACTTCTTCCTGCTGCGTGGCAACCACGAGTGCGCGTCCATCAATCGAATCTACGGCTTTTATGACGAGTGTGCGTGCGCAGCAGATATTATGAAATATTTGCTGTGTTGGCCGTCACTGAATTTTGTTGTTCTTGTTGCAGGCAAGCGAAGGTATAACATTAAACTGTGGAAAACCTTCACAGACTGTTTCAACTGTTTACCAGTGGCTGCTATTGTTGATGAGAAGATCTTCTGCTGCCACGGAGGTAAGGCCTTGTCCTGGCAACGGGATTTTATTCATTGCTATTATGAAGAATTCAAGATAAAAATATAAAAAATGTCCAAACTTTTTCAGTGAGGGGTGCACACAACCCATGTTGGAGCCACCTTGATTGTTGTAATACATTGACTGGAAAGATGTTTCTATAGTTACATGATGTTGACTGACCTATGACTAGGAATGGGTACCAAACTAGGTATCATTATAGGCACCGACTAAATTTTGTCAGTACTCCCAGTTAGGGCTGGGCGATTATATGATCGTGATCGTGATTAATTTGACTTAGATCACAGTGATCAGCTGTTCGCATATTTCCTAGATCAAACATGGCGGAACGGTTTGTTGGATGTTACCGCAGTAGAAAACGGTAGGGAAGCAACGATACTCGTATCATCCCGAACGGAACAGTCCGTATGTTTTTGTGAAAGTGTTTGCGTCTGTGTGTGTGCGCGAAACACCACTCCACGGCGTGAAAGTCAGGCTCTTCACATTTAATGTTCAATTAGCCTCTTCCCCTTCTTACACAGCTGGAAGTGCAGCCCAGAAGAATAAAATATGGACTACACTAGCATAGAAGGTGAAACAACATTTAGAAGGAGCAGTCACTTTACTTTCACGAACTGCTGAAGTTTACCAGTAATCTACACCTGAATGGGGACTTGCAGGCACTCACAGTAGTCTTTATTAGTCCTGTGAGTGAGAATCAACTCATTCAATCAGAAAAAGACATTTGTTAAATTTTAATATTTTTTAATCACTCTTTTTTGTGTCTGCGAAAATTCAACTCCTTGGTAATAACATGTACTTTGTGTTCAAGTCATTTTTGAGTTTGTGGGTGAAAAACATTTTGTTCCTGAAATAATTATTAAACTTGTTTATATAAATTATTCTACAGTACCTCAAATTCAACTGCACTGTAATGTACTTTTATTCAATACATGCTACAGTATTTGAGTTTTAAAAACTCTACAATGTGTGTCACTGGTGAGAAGCACAGATGTATACAAGTAGTTAAAGAACACAAAATATAATGTACCATTTGAAAGTGTTGTTTAGTGAATGCTAACTTGAACTAAAAGTATTGTAGTATTTACTACACCAATTACCGGTATACATTGTTTACCGCATATTAAGTTTGTGATGACAAGCAAAATAACAAAATAACTTTGAGAGGAAAGAAAAGTTGTCTTTACTCACAAAATGTACTGAAAAAGAAGCAAAACTGTGGCCCTAAGACCGAAGTATGGACCGGAGGGTGGGTTACCTGTACTGTTGCTCCTCTAGTAAACACAAATACAGATATGAACAAAATGACAGTTGTCAGCTGTTAGCATATACTGTATGACCTCTCGCAGACATAGTGGAAATGTACATTTACAAGATACTGTAACATGTCCCGTGCAGAGTTGGACTGGACGCGACAGTCCAACTCTAATAAAACAAAAAAAATTGTGAAAAATAATCGAGATCGGATGATATGAAACAATTAATTGTGAGCATTTTTTTGCCATATCACCCAGCCCTACATCTTTAAATGTCACATTAAAAATTACATTAGATTTTTTTAACAATTAACATTTACTAACACACACTAAAGTACTGCAATTTGGTACCGTTGGTGGCGGTATCGATTCCCACATACTGAGAATTTCTACCGTATCGCTTCAAATGTTAACCTACCTGTCCCTTCCCATGACCATATCTCCCTCGTCAGGTCTGTCGCCTGACCTCCAGTCCATGGAGCAGATCCGCCGGGTCATGCGGCCGACAGATGTGCCCGACCAGGGCCTGCTGTGCGACCTGCTGTGGGCCGACCCGGACAAAGACGTGCTAGGCTGGGGCGAAAATGACCGCGGCGTCTCCTTCACGTTCGGCGCCGACGTGGTGGCCAAATTTCTACACAAACATGACATGGACCTAATATGCAGGGCACATCAGGTATCATCCTGCCCGCTAGTGTGGATCTAAATGCCTTGCTATAGTGATAACGCTGACTGTTCTGTTCTTTGTGAAGGTGGTGGAAGACGGCTACGAGTTCTTTGCCAAAAGGCAACTGGTGACTCTCTTCTCTGCTCCCAACTACTGTGGCGAGTTTGACAATGCCGGCGCCATGATGAGCGTGGACGAAACGCTCATGTGCTCCTTCCAGGTGTGTGTTTGTGTGCGTTTGCGTCGAGTAGGTCTGGTTTATGCTTCGGTGTTGAGGAACCAGTCTGCTTCTACCCCTCCAAAACTCTTGCTTAACTTGATGTGCACCTTCCAAAAACACAAACTTTGCCTATTGTGAATAATCAGCACGTGTCGTTCACAGGGTGTACAACTAGGGCTGGGCAACATGGCTGTAAACTAATGACAATACAAGTGTTTTTAGTGGTCAATATTGTTAGTTTTGATCATTTTTAGAACTTATCGAAAGTAAGGACCAGTGGAAAAATGTTTTAAAGGAAAACGTTTTTATTTCAAATGTAACCTTCCTCTTATTATAATCCCCTCAGCTATGCAGGTCAGGTAGAAAGGAAAGGAAATGTCAACACAGTCATGGAAAACCATCAATGTAAACAAATGTGTAAAATCACATTGAACACTTACAATAATCTCTTAAAAATTAAGGTTAAAAAATAAGGAATATACAAGAAATGCTCTGCGATAAGGTGGCGACTTGTCCAGGGTGTGTACCCCGCCTTCCACTCGATTGTAGCTGAGATAGGCACCAGCGCCCCCCGCGACCGCAAAGGGAATAAGCGGTAGAAAATGGATGGATGGATAAGAAATGCTAAACCTTGTGTTCAAAATAATGCAAAGTGTGATCATGTAAATAAAGAAACCTTAGAAGAACAATTTTATGCGTGTTTAGTTGAAGCTGTGCTCTCAAGGGTGAGTGTGGCTAAGGTGGTGCGGTATTACAGGTCTTGGTGGAGACGAGCGTCCCGCATCATTTACAGACCACTTTCGTTTGACCACCAACCCTTTTTAAAATTTTTATTTTTTTTTTAAATCAAAAAAACTATTGCACTGTCGACGTGACTTCCTGTTTTATCCACAATTTCTTAATTTTTGTCATGGTTGCTCACTGAGTGCACACACTTAACGGAGAACCACATCTTTTTGGGGAATTTGCCTATGGTTCACAATCGTTATGAGAGACAAGAACACACATATATTTTTTTAGGTCCTGAAGATAAGAAATGTTTGCTAGATGCGGCTAATGGGAGTCACCTTTAGCCTTCAAAGCCCTTTAAAGCAAAGTCAAAACCCTCCATTAACGTGTTATATTATATACACACTGCAAGTGTATATAAAATGTAGTAACGGACACATTCATAAAAATATGTGATGTGTTCAACATTTACAGTATTTTAGTCATTACTGGAAGTTCTATACTAGGCGCATTTATTTCCGTTAACGTAGCAGCACACTTACGACTTCCGGCAACAAATGTGTGTCCTACTTCTGTGAAAAAACGCAAATGTTTTTTAATCATAGCAGACTTGGTATCAGACAACAAAGACTATTTTTAGACAATTAAGCATTCACAACTTAATCTTTTTGAAGCTGAATACATGGAGGATGAACTCCTGCTTCGACATTGCAGCACACTTCCGACTTCCGGCAACTAATGTGTGTCCTACTTCTGTAAACAAACACAAATGTTTTTTAATCATGGCGGACTTGGTAACAGACCATAGACTATTTTTGGACAATTAAGGATTCACAACTTTATCTTTTTGAAACTGAATATACGGAGGATAAAGCCATGCTTCGAGAAACAAGCATGAAAGAAGGGTGATGACAAATTGGAGCAGACTGAACCAGAGAGAGTGAGGTCTGCATGACTTGCGGGTATAAATGTGCCCTGCGGACAAATATGGCGTGCTTACCCAAAGTCAACTTGAAAAAACTTCCCTGGCCAGTTGGACCAAACAGGCAACTGTCCATCAAGTGATGATACTGATCATGATACACACAGCACGTCATGCGCGTTATTACAGCTACAGTACATACACTGTCAAGCTGACTGTGTACAAACAAGATTAACTACTTTACACATACTGTAATATGATTGTTCATGTTTGTCAGTCAGTACATATTGGTGTCCTATCGCATTGGTTTGTGTATTACAAACTCAAGTGATTCAGCTGCTTACGCAAAAGTGAGCTTGTCTCTTACCCATGTTAGCTTACGAGTAATACTTTAGGCATGCCGTCCGAAGACGATGTGTTACTATGCTGGAAAAAAGAGTTCCTCAGTGTTCGCTCTTACTATAAATATGTCGCTACAGCTTGGTTATTATACAGGTTACCGAACGTAACTGAAATATTGTTGGTGGTTTTTGAATGCGTATTTGAAGTGATTTAGCAGCAGAATGGCTTTCTTCCATTAGCTGTATTGCTAGCCACCAAAAACAAGCCAAGTTTTACAAATTACAATGCAAAAAAACCCCTTTGTCTTCCCGTCTCTTTAGGATTGTGAACGACTGGCAAAACTCCAAAAAAGTGCAGTTTCCCTTTAACCCCGGACGCAGAAGCTCTAAAGTAGCGTCAAAGAAGCAGCATAAACTGAGGTTTAGCGGTTTGCTTGTCCTGTCATGTTTCACTCTGCAAACGCGTATTAGATGTTAAAGGTGTACCTCAAGATAACCCTGATGTTGACAACTTTTGAGTTTCAACTTCCTTTTTGTGTGTAAAGCTAAACTTTTTTTGTCTGGTGCAGATTCTGAAGCCAGCAGATAAGAAGTTGTATCCTTATGGAGGAGGTGCAGGAATGGGCTCTGGAAGACCAGTCACCCCGCCAAGAAATTCCGCCAAGGCCGCTAAGGCTAAGAAATAACACCCACTAGCTCCTCCCCGTCCCCCTTCCCTGCAAAGCCTCGCCCCTTCCCAGTCAACCCACTGCTCTTTTATTTGGATTTTAATTTTGACGTCCTCCTCATCATGTCCAGTCTTGTTTATTTTGTCTGCGTCACACAGACGACTTTCATTTCATCTTCTTCCGCCTCGTCCTCGGTTTTTTTCCTGTCACTTTCGAGGTAACCGAGCTGTTCATCTTTTAGACTCGCTACATTTTTTATGCTGTTTTGGTGACGGGATGAAGGGGGTGTGGCATGCTAACATGCTATAAGGGCACATAGCACACGCTGGGTGGATCAGTTGATTCACTCAAAACTTCCTCTTTAAACAGTTACGAGCCCATTCATGCTATTTTGTACATATGTGAAATCCACATGTCCCCCGCCCCCCTTCTTTTAGTTCACTGAAGTTAGAAAATAAAAACAAGCTTTTGTTTGAACGATGCCGCCCCGCAGACCACTTTGTTTTCAGGGGGCCACAAGGCGATGCTTGCCATGTAGCCGATCCCAAATATGTCCTGATCAGTGACATTATTGTAAAAGAGGTGTTGGGCGAGGGCAGCCTCAAGGGTCTTGACGTGAGGAGTTCTAACAGGAAGTTGGTGAATCAGGGCACCTACCCTTTGATGTCAAGACCACTTCACTGCAGCCTGTAAAAGATGCAACAATTATACAAGGCAGCGGATGCTTAGTGGAGGTTGCCATGACAACTTGATCAAGTGCTCTATGCACGATTGACCTGTTTTTTTTGTTTGTTTTTTTGAGGGGGTGGGAAACAAGAGCCATAGACAGAATAGCAACATTGTAACTTCGAAACATTCATCTTGTAACTAAAGTGCAAAACTCAAATCATGTGGCTGAATTCTCATCCATGCTTGCCCCGCCCCCTTTCCTATGCCCCTCCCCTGCCATGCACGGAGTCAATAAGGCAAAACAGGGTGTTGTCGCTCCTGGCGGAAACATATCTCTCCGCAGTATTTCAGGGTTTCCTCAATGCTCATTTCTCACCGCCGTCTGTCCTTGTCTTCTGCACAGTACAACTTCCCGCGTTCGCTAACGAAAGTTTGAACTCGCATCAGTAACCAGACACTGCATACGTGTTCCATTCACTGAGATCCACTCAGGAAGCGAAACGTTTATCAGGGAAAAAAAACTAAACTAAATGAAATCAAGACTGTGTACAGATCCCTGCAAGTCATGTGACTTTGAAATAAATGCTAAAAAGTGCTGATGGAGAATGCTTCCAAAGATGCAGCGAGACAAATGACTCACTAAGTTGGAGTTGGAATAATAAAAAAAACATTAATGACTTATTTTAGTGCTTAAAAACATCATGAAAAACGGTCCACTTCCATCCCCATTGCTGTACAAACATCTGCTTCTTTTGTTTTTTACTTCACGTTGACCATTGCTAAGAGCTCGTTCATATTGTTTTTACTGACAAATTAATCTTTATATAGTAGATTTTATTATTTGTGTTTTTTTTTCTTATTTAATGGATCAGGGATGTTTTCCACCATGTCCTGCCACTGGATATGTCACAACACCATCAGATGATTCCGATATTTAAAAAGAAAAACATGCGAGACTAACAAAAATCTTTGTATTTCTTTAGTTCTCAATCTATTGCAATTTGTCTCTGTTAAAGTATAGAAATTAAACTATACATAGACTTTGTATATTTGTGTCTGGTTGTTTATTTGGGTGTGTGTTTTGCAATGTGACACTTGTTCTAAATCAGGGGTGTCCAAAGTGAGGTCCGCAGCTAATTGTTTTAACAGCCTGCGGCGCAATAGTTAGCATTCATAATATTAGCATGCTACTTTTTTGCTCATTTTGCAGGGATACACCGCAGCCTCAAATATTTTGTTACTTAAGGAACGATACCTGTTAGCATGCCTATGTTGTAGGTATACACCTCAGTTATCTTTTGGTACTTGATGCAAGCTAACGTAAGCATGCTAGCCTCAGAATAATATATTTTGATACTTGACACATGTTACAGTTAACATTTTACCATGCTAACAATAGTATGACAGCTTTTTAAGCATATTTAGGATGTATACACTTAAGTGTCATATATTTTTGTATTTAACTCATGCTAACTGTAAACATGCTATTGTTAACATAATACCGTTGGCATGTTAGCTTTTTTAGTTAATTTTGCTCATACCGTATTTGCTTGAATTGCCGCCAGGGCGCTAATTCATTTAAAACCTCTTCTCACTTTCGCTTAAAAATTTGAGTGTGATGTAAGCTTGGACCTTAAATCCTACTGAATATCTCTTAATCTTCTTCCCTGTATGCGATTTCAAATTACCGGTATTGAAATCAGCCTCCATTTTAAAAATGATGACAGGGGAAGTATCACTCGTGACGTCACGAGTTTGACCAGGCGGTAATACTAAGCATGCAATAATTATTTTGCGAGGCGCGTTTGACCCGGCAGTAATTCAAGGCAGGCGCATACTATAAGCCCTGCGGCAATTCAAGGAAATACGTTTTTTTTTTTACTTGATGCTATCTAACAGGTGCGCTAACTTAGCATTTAAGTTCGGCTTTGGCTCTTCAGCATTCACACAAAATATCTACCGAAATTGCATTTTGTAGCTCTCTAAAAAAAATATTTTTATCGTACTGGTTTTAACAGTGAAAACTACCAAATTCGGCCCCTGAATCCTCTGACTAGTCAGTCTGTGGCCCTAAGTGGAAAATGTTTAGGCACCCCTGTTCTAAATACCTCGCCGAGTGCACTACAAACATGTTTCTTTATGGCATGTGTGGTCTGGCGTTCACGCTAAAGAAACATGGTAAAACTCTGTTTCCCTGTGCAAACAACAAGGCTATTTCTCCCCCTAACACTACTTCATTGGGGTTATGCACTGTCATGTTATTTGACCTTACATTGTATTTGAATAGATTAAAAAGTTTACATGTTGCGAATATAAATGTCACAACATTATTCAAATGGATTTGTTGTAGATACAAGTGGATTAAATATTCACAGCGGTACATCACAGCAGTGATGTACCCCCGAAATTTTTTTTAATTCAAGTACCCCCTAATCAGAGCGAAGCATTTTTGGTTGAAAAAAAAAGAGATAACGAAGTAAAATACAGCACTATGTCATCAGTTTCTGATTTATTAAATTGTATAACAGTGCCAAATATTGTTCATTTGTAGTGGTCTTTCTTGAACTATTTGGAAAAAAAAGATATAAAAATAACTAAACATCTTGTTGAAAAATAAACAAGTGATTCAATTATAAGTAAAGATTTCTACACATAGAAGTGATCAACTTAAAGTGCCCTCTTTGGGGATTGTAATAGAGATCCATCTGGATTCATGAACTTAATTCTAAACATTTCTTCACAAAAAAGAAATCTTTAACATCAATATTTATGGAACATGTCCACAAAAAAAATGTAGCTGTCAACACTGAATATTGCATTGTTGCATTTTTTTTCACAGTTTATGAACTTACATTCATATTTTGTTTAAGTATTATTCAATAAATATATGAAGAATTTTTGAATTGTTGCTATTTTTTAGAATCTTTTTAAATAATCTCACGAACCCCTTGGCATACCTTCAAGTACCCACAGGGGTACGTACCCCCATTTGAGAACCACTGCTCTGAGACATAAAGCTCATCTCTAACAGTAGCTCATTTAGTAAGGAGGCACGTGATTGGTCAAAAAACGTGTGTTGTTGCCAAAAGGAGGAATTATCTATGAGAAACACGACCACTTCGGCATTCTTAATGCCCCGCCTCTTAAATCATGTCAACCAATCCCAGCGGCTCATATTCAAACGGCATTAGTTTGGCCAGATAGACCTAGAAACCAACAAATCACGTGTCAAATGGGCGTGTCCAATGCCATAGTTCGGTTGCGCTTCACGGGGCTGATCAACTTTTACTACCCGAGACGAAGCCTTGTTTTAAGTGGCTAGTTAGCTCGGCCCAAATAACAACATTTGAAAAGTGTTTTTCAACACAGCTGACTTTTTCGTTCCATATTTGTATTCCAAACTCGGGGGTGGTCCGCATTTGCTGGCGTTGCAGTACATTCCTGAAGTGACGCAGGGAGTACGTAATCTGCGGAGAGGGCGGAAAGATAGCTACTAGCTAGCTGGCTAGCCTGCTAGGCTAACTGCCCGGGCTAGCAGCTTGGATCTCGCTCTTCCCCTGACTCCACTTTTCGTTGACCAGACAAGACTCCCAGGTAGGTTTTTGCAAAGTCCCGTCGACGCCCCGCTTGCGTGCGCGCCACCGCACGCATTATCTCTGCGTTGTTGACAACAGCGCTGAGGTGATGCGGGAATGTTAGCCGCTGACCCGCAGCTGCTCTGCCGAGAAGCTAGCCAACAACAAGATGACGTGCTAGGCTAAAGCGCGGTTCTCGACAACATCAACTCTTTGCACACTTTATTTACCTGCAGGCTGTTAATGTGGTGCATGACGAAACAAGTGCAGGAAAAACTGCTGTTATGAAGTCCGCGGGGGGGTGTATTTACCCATCAATATATTTGCATACAGATTTGTTGTGCATAGATTCGAGTCATCACTATACTAAAAGTAAATGTTTCCTGAATATTATGCAGCGTCTACATTGCAGACATAGCCACACAACTCAGTGTTATTTTGGCCGTGTGTAACCTTTGACCCCTTGCTGTTGCAGCATGCTGATGGTGGGAGGCGATGGACTGCTGCACTAGAATGAGTGTGAAGGAGCTGTGTGACACAGATGACCTGGCCACCAGTCTGGTGCTGGACCCTCTTTTGGGCTTCAGCACCCACAAAATGAACGTCAGGTAATCAATCACTTCAGCTTACATCTCTTGTAAGCACAATACCAATGGGCGCAATTTTGCACATTTAGCAAATTTAATGTCAAATCGAATGTTCATTGGATTCATTACTATACAGTGTACATCCACGACTATACTACTACAACTTGGTTTACTATTTATGAAATATAATAATGTAGGGTTACCTGGAACTTGAAATAGGCCACCCGGCCTGAATCCATACTTCCCTCGCCAAACACCTTCGTTTCCCAACCCTCACGCTTGGATAAATAGGCCTTGATGCCATCTACGCAGTGTTGGTAGACTCTGTTGCTGTTAGATTGCGTCCAAATTTGCAAAGTGCTTGAGATTGGTGAAATGCTTACAACACTTCCACACACAAGAAAAAGCACAAATGCAACATCTTTTATTGATGTGATGTTTGCATACATATCAAGTATTTTGACCGGCTTTTTACAGTGAAAGCTGAGAACTAAGTTGCAGTTGCAAACTATTCGTTTGGGAGCCATTTTTATGCAAATTCAGCTACCCAATGGGCAATTGGACTAGAACAGCGATTCTTAACCTTGTTGGGGGTACCGAACCCCACCAGTTTTATATGCGCATTCACCGAACCCTTCTTTACTGAAAAATAAAATGTTTTTTTTTTCAAATTCAAGAAAAAGTAATGTTTTTTTACTGATGCACAAAATTAACCGTGATTGAACATCACCTTGTTCAAAGAACAAAATTAACACAGTGCATGAACTCACAACAAATTACACACCTTACACACATTACCATGACTTGATTAACGTGGACCCCGACTTAAACAGGTTGAAAAACTTATTCGGGTGTTACCATTTAGTGGTCAATTGTACGGAATATGTACTGTACTGTTTCATACAATGTATTCTCTTCCTTTGCAATCTGCTAGTAAAAGTTTCAATCGATCAATCAATCAAACCGGCAAATCAGATGGAAAATTAGAGGGAACATTGTTTGGGGGTATCCATAATACGCCGATAGGAAGAAGTTTTTATTTACATGATGAGTCGGATGTTTCTTTACCTTTGTGGCGGAGGCTCCGCTGAACCCCTGAGGCGGACTCACCGAACCCCTAGGGTTCGATCGAACCCAAGTTAAGAACCACTGGACTAGAACATTTGTCAAAGTAGACATATCATTTGGGGTTTCTTGTTTTAATCCAAAACAATATTATGCATACAAAAATATATGCATGTTCTATTCTATTCATTAATATTTTGTTCGTTAGTTTTACTTTGATTCACTTTTGTAGTTCATTTTTCAGACTTGTTTTTTTTTTCATTTTTAGTGTACACATGTACAATTGTGTATTGACATTTTTATTATGCCCTAATTTTTTTGCCATTGTATTTATACTTTTTGTATTCTAAGTGGGCTTCACGGTGGAAGAGGGGTTAGTGCATGTGCCTCACAATACGAAGGTCCTGAGTAGTCTGGGGTTCAATCCCGGGCTCGGGATCTTTCTGTGTGGAGTTTGCATGTCCTCCCCGTGAATGCGTGGGTTCCCTCCGGGTACTCCGGCTTCCAAAGACATGCACCTGGGGATAGGTTGATTGGCAACACTAATTTGGCCCTAGTGTGTGAATGTGAGTGTGAATGTTGTCTGTCTATCTGTGTTGGCCCTGCGATGAGGTGGCGACTTGTCCAGGGTGTACTCCGCCTTCAGCCCGATTGTAGCTGAGATAGGCACCAGCGCCCCCCGCGACCCCAAAGGGAATAAGCGGTAGAAAATCGATGGATGGATGGTATTGTTAAGTACATCCATCCATCCATTTTCTACCGCTTGTCTCTTTTGGGGTCGCGGGGCGTGCTGGAGCCAATCTCAACTACATTCGGGCGGAAGGTGGGGTACAACCTGGACAAGTCGCCACTTCATCACAGGGCCAACACAGACACATCATCCACACTAACATTCACACACTTGGGCCAATTTGGTGTTGCTATTTGTGCTTGTTTGCTTCAAAGTTCTTTAGATATGGCACCGCATTATGGAATGTTTATAATTAAAACACAACAAAATTATAGGCAATATTTCAGAATGCACTGATAGAGTAATATTTGTGTACATTTTACTTATTCTGATCGACATCTTATAACTGCTGCCATTGGTTGTTTGCTTGAACTATAATAACAGGGCAGTTTTTTTTAAACGGCTTTAAAAAGGCATAAATACCATCTCTTAAGAAATGCTGCAAGATGAACAACAAAATTCAAAAGACACAAAAAAACACAAACTTAAAAAAGAAGTGCATCAGAGAAATGCTGTAATTTGCAAACAATACGGACATTTGACAGGCTACCAGGTCAGCTATGCTGACTGTAGCAACGTCAACCGGTTGCTCTATAATAATGTAAATTATTACAACCAAAACAAAAACAATTTTTTTTGTTTTAGCTTACTTGGCATCTTGCTCGTGTCTTTAAAGAGGAATATCCCTCTGGTCTGGCACCCCTGTAGCATGGCTAACACCTGTTATGTTTTGTGAACTTCCAGCATTTTTGTCATGCATGTGTTTTTATGTTTTTTTTGTGTGTTTTTGGCATTCGCAGATAGTAAATAGATATTACAGTAGTAATCTTTTTTTGCAGTTGTTAGTAGAGATCGATCGGGTCTATATTTGGCATTTTGACGTGTATCGATAGCTGCTTTTTTATTGTATTAATTTTAACCGCAGATACAACATATGATACCAGTTTATTGTATAGTAATAACTACTGCTCAAGCTCCTGTCCATTTACAATGCATGAGAAAAGTTACCCACATTTTTTTCTTTCTTTTTTTTTTTTTTTTTTAGGTCATTTACAAATTAAAAAATCTCTCATTGTCAATAACTCTCCCCAAGTATGTTTTGATATCTGACAGGGTATTTATTTGAGTTTGTGAGAATTCCTCCCAGGTCTGCTCAGCTGCGCTCACGCCACGCCCCCTCCTAGGTTTCCTACTGCAGTGCTGGTCGCCTACAGTACACCTCTGTTTACCTGAAATCCAGTTTCTGGCTTTCCTCCTTAGTCCCGTTTTGTTTGTTTTAGCGACTGCAGCAGTCAAGTTGCGCGACAAGCCTCAGTCTGCAACAATCGCAGCATTTAAAGGAGCACAATCCGTGATTCAGTCAAGTAACGTGCAAGAGATGGATGACAGGAATTATATCTGGCAAAAATCCAGACTTTGTGTAACTATCTTGACGAATAGTAGATTATTATATAAGTAAGGAGCAGGCAGCCGCTCATACATTCTCATACTTTCTGTAACATCCAGGAAGAAATGTTGTCAGCCAGCTTAAATAAATAAGCTATAACATCCATAAACTATGTGAAAGAGCCCAGAATTGTTTTTATGTAAATGTTTGCAATACTTCAGGTTTCCTTACAAGCAAACCTTACAATGTATCAAAGCCATAAACTGCTATAAAACTGTAACATTTGGAGTAGATGGCAACTTACTGTGATGTAGAGAAATCCCATATTTTTACAGTTTTTCCCAGGAGATTTCCCATATTTTGAAATGCATAGGAGCTTTCCCATATTTTGAAATGCAAATGTTGATGCTACTCTTAGAAACACGTAACTAAGGTGTTTGTGAAATCCGTTGTTGTTTAGTGTTAAAATATCCACATTAGCGCCGCATAAAACATCGCTACTGGTCTGATTTTTCCTAAAAAAAATGTTGAAACAACTTTAAGAGGAACTGCACTTCTTTTGGAATTTTGCCTATCGTTCACCATTCTTTCGAGAGACAATTCTAACTTGTAATAATTACTTTTTCTCTGAGGCTAGATATGCAGCAAATGGTAGCAATCCATTCTGCCTCTAAATCATTTTGAAAAAGCACCCAAAAAACATAAAAAATGCTTCATTTACATTCTGTAACCTGTATAATAACCAAGCTGTAGCGACATTGTTATTGTAAGAGCAAACCCTGAGGAACTCTTTCATTTATTTATTTTTCATCGTAGTAACACATCGCCTTGGGACGGCATGCTATGGCATTAGCTGCATTAGCCATAAGCTAGTTACAACAAGTGACAAACTAGCTACTGCGTCAATAGCTGAATAATGGTTTTCGAGTTTGTAATACACAACACAATGCGATAGGTTACCAATCTGTACTGACTGAAAAACATTAACAATCATATTACAGTATCTGTAAAGTATTAGCCCACATTTCGTCTTTTGTTTTTACACAGCTAGTCCGACAGTGTGTGTAGTTGTAAGCATGATGAGCTGCGTCTATTATGATCAATATTAAAATGACTCACTCGATGTACAGTTGTCTGTTTGGGTCCATTTGGCCTGGGAAGTTTTTTCCTGTTATTTTGGGTAAGCGCGCCATTTAGCTCGGCTCCAAATTCTGCACTTGCAGCATCAAGTCACGCCGACCTCACACTCTTTGCTTTTGTCTGCTCTAACGTGCCACCCTCTGTGCTCGCTTCTATTAGCAGCATTTCATTCTCTGTATATTCAGCTTAAAAAATATTAGGTTGTGAATCCTCATCTGTCCAGAAATAGTTGTCTTCATTGTCTGTTACCAAGTGTGCCAAGTGTGCTGCTATGGAAACGGAAAAAAATAAATGTGTTGGAAAAAAGTTCCGGCAATGCTTAAAAGACCAAAATACGGTAAATATTGTACATATTGTTTTGAATGTGTGTGTTACTACATTATATATATACTTAAAGTGTATATGGAACAGGTTGATGGAGGGTTTGAAGTTGTTTTAGAAGACTACAATGATGACTCCCATCAGCCACATTTTGAAAGCTTTTTTTAAAAATCATCTTTATAAACCTACATAAAAACAATACATGTGTGTTCTTGTCTCTCATAATGGTCGTGAACGCTTACAAAAATGTTCAGTTCCCCTTTAAAGCCTTGTCCAGCTATTTACTGTGGTATAATATTCATGTTTGAATAACTTTTGCTGCAAATTATATCTGCTCCAAATATCCGTTATCGCCTCATTGACAACAATAATTGGAATCGGCTATGAAAAAGCCACATTGGTTGGTCTCTAGTTTTGATCATCATCTTGTGCGGGATGCAGATTTAATGCTTTGTGTCGCAAATGTATTTATTTTATTTCTTTCTGTTCAGCCCACCTCCGGAAGTGCGGCGCTGGGGTAACCTGAAAGAGACACTGCTGCGGTTCCAACGCACGCATGACTTCCAGGCCACGTTTGAGGCGCTGACGGTGGGTGAGCTGGCCGGCGACTACTTCAACGCTTTGGGAGGCCATCGTCAGGAACTGCTGAGACAACATGTGCGTTCTCACGTTTCCTTCTCTTCTCACAAAAAAGCCTGCGGTGGTCTGTTTATTTGTACATGCTTTGTTTTCTCATCACATATAGTGCAAACTCAGCAGTATCTAATTTGAAAGGAAAACAAAAAGCAAAATGAAGAGATTTTTTTTTCTTTTTTTTAGCTTTTTGTGGAAACTTTCAATATGTAATTGTGCTAAAACAAACTTTTTTAAAACTTATGCAGGAAGTAATGCTTATCAAAGATGAACTTGAGATTTATTTAACACTTACATGACAATTAATTATGTTAAAATGTATCATAACATTTACTCGTAGCGGAAGCGTGTCGAAACCTTTCCACTGAGACACACTGAAAAATAAAAGCACGCGTAGGCCGTTTTCATAATTTAAATTTTTTAAACAAAAGCAATATGTATTGTAACTCATAGAGCTTGCCTTCAGTTTTTGTCCCGGAGACCCAAAAGTCTTAAAAAATAAGTCTTACTATTTTTTTACTTTTAATGCCTATAGGTCTGTCGATCAACTTCAGATCTGTTCGTTGACAGTTTTTTTTTTGTTTATTTCTCTTTTTTTTTTAACAGGAAAAACACAAACTGTGCAATATTTGCACCAAAAATGTACAAAGTGTAATAATTTATGTGAAATGATTACAGCCTTACATAGGTATTAGTAGAAATTATTTTTGGTTTATTATGAATTTTTTTTTAGCTATGAATATTTAAAAAAAAATCAGACTAAAGGTCTCAGGGATCCAAAAGCCTCCCACTCATGATTAGGGATGTACACTGAATACCGGTTATTTTTGGTACAAGTTCCGAATTGGGTTGGTCCAAGAAGACTATTAAAATTGTCCTGAAATGATACAACTATCAATACTTTTTTTATACCAGCTGGCCGTAATGATTATGACACGCGCTCACTGTCACATTCATTCAGGTGCCGCTGCAGAGTTTACCGCGGAGGAAATTAGGATCATAGATTTATGCGCCAATGGAATCGCAGAGGGAATCAATGCTCACTAAAAACAGAATCTAAATGCAGAAAGTCATGGAAATTGGCGTAATGTGAATGAGATGCTGTCATTAGTTACACTTCCGTTACCCCTAGAAATGCGCAAAACCTAATTATCGCAATAATAAATTGGTAATAGAAACACTCATGTTTCGAAAAACCTCTCAAATATTGGTAAAACCTTTTGGCGCTCATGAGGTGTTTTTTGAAACGTTTCGATATGAAAATGTTTTGCAAAAGCATGATAGAAACACTTTTTTCGTGTTTTGAGATCTTTTTAACACCGAACCAGTGGGGCACCAATGCAGGACAACAACTCTTGGCTTCCAATCCGTCGGCCGGGGAGAGTTAAAAGGTAAAGTTCCAACGATAGTCACACACACAAACGAAGTGTTGTGAAATTATCCTCTGCATTTGACCCATCCTCATGTTCACCCCCTGGGAGGTGAGGGGAGCAGTGAGCAGCAGCGGTGGCTGCGCTCGGGAATCATTTTGGTGATTTAACCCCCAATTCCAACCCTTAATGGTGAGTGCCAAGCAGGGAGGAAATGGGTCCCACTCTTATAGTCTTTGGTATGACTCAGCCGGGGTTTCTCACGACCATCCAGTCTGAGGGTGGACACTCTAACCACAAGGCCGTTGAGCGAGGCGGCATCGCCGCACTGGGCCGTGTTGCGGGTTTCTTTCCAGGAACAGAGGCCGGCTCGTAGAGACCCACATGGCCAAACAATTTCAAGGGGGCGGTAAGGACATTGCCTTTGAGCGATCAGCCGCTGGATTCATTTTCTATCAATATCACGTCAACGGCGGTGGCTGCAATATCTTCCTCAAAGCAGAGTCTTGTGGGATGAAATTTTATGAAAATTACGGCTCAAGACGCGAAACACCTTTAATGCAAACATCTACAAATCACAATGTACCTTGTTGATATTTTTGAAATATCACTTTTTTTAGCGAAAAACTACAATGGAAGCGCAGCTATTGAGAGCAGAAGGGGAAATCATGTTTACGGGGACCGTGTACTTGACACTTACCTCCATGGAGCCTGACCAGCTCAGAGCCAGCACTGTAGCTGGCTGCCCTGCATCATTCTCGGGCCATCCCTGTGCCTGCCTCCTCGACACGCGGCCACCTCACACTACCAAACTCATTACAAAATACAGAGCCCAACAGTTCCCAAATAACTTGTATGTGTCAGGTGATATGTTTATTTTGCAAATTTCATGACTACGTGTCATCCAAAAGCTGTGGGGAAAAGAATGTTGCTATTACTGTTAATGCTGTAATGTTATGGACGCGACAACTGATCTTCTTTGGTGAGTTCATAACTTGACAGCTTCTACTATAGTTTTAGCGTCAGTGTTGAAATAATAACTGATGCATGTTTAGATGTGCTTTATTTTACTTGAAAGCATTTAAACTCTAATTTATTGGTACATTGTTATATTTAGCTTTTTCTCAATTAGGTAACTTTTTTGTTACTTAAAATTATAATAAAATGTTGAAGTAATCACTAGTTTATTTTTTGGGGCCATAATTGCCCTGCCCTATGTTCTGATAATCAGCTTGAAATAATCACAAATAAGGAAGCAATACTAATAAAAAATAATAAAGCAAACAAAAATTGTAATAAGAGTGCATTTTTCCACATCTATATTTACACCACTTTGATATATTACCAATAAGAGTACAGATGAATACCGGTATCCTTACTCATAAGTGTTAAAAATAAGTAATTTAACTATATAATTTTTACTTTTAATGCCTAAGTCTCTAAAGTACCTTCCAATATAATACACCAGTTTGGCTTTTATTCCACTTACAAACATTTTTGTAATATTATATTGAAAATGTGCTGCTGGCCGTTAAATGAGTTGCGAGCAGCAAATGTACGCACTTGAGACAACCCTTCTGGAGCGTATTGTCCCTTAGTTTAATTCTATTGCCATTATTATTTTCAAAATTAACCATGTGTGTCTAAAAGGACAGAAAATAAAACCTCTCATTCAAACATGATTTCTTTTGTGACCTACAGCACAAAGCTCAGTTAGATATATATTCAACTAAACGGCATATTTTCGCCTACATTAGTTTGAGTAATTACTTCCTTTATCTTCAAAACGAAACAAAATCTTCTGGAAATCAAGTGTCCCTGCCTACTTAATTTTTATTTGTGTGCCGCCTTGTAGAAAAAGATTGGGCATCCTTGGTGAACCCGACTAATTATGTTGACGTTCTAAATTACAGGTGTATCGCTACTTGGGTGCCTTTCTGCTGGACAGTGGCGTCAAGATCGAGTCATGTGACAGATATTCCTCAGAGACCAACGGAGCCAAGATCACGTCCACCAGACACTGGTACAGCCCTCCCACCCCACTAAGTTTTATGAGCGCCAAAGTGACCAAAGGTGTGTTTAGAATTTAACACTGCATGTGTTGTCGCCGGGCAGGTTTGTTGGCGAGCGGGTAGAGGTCCTCCTGGGCTGCATAGCTGAGCTGAGCCCGGCCGACAGCGCCGTGCTAAGGGCGGGGGTCAACGACTTCAGCGTGATGTACTCCACGCGCAAACGTTGTGCTCAGCTGTGGCTTGGCCCCGCCGCCTTCATCAACCACGGTGAGTTGTTTTGGCTTATTACTGTACAGAAATGTCAGCAACATTGTAAACTTTGCATATTTTAACACATTAACATCTATTTTTTATTTAAATAGTCCTGCACTACATGTCATTCTCTTCTTGCTTACCCTTCTTTGTTTTCTATGGCAAACCTTGAGCTGCAACACAGTCTTTTAACAGCGCCCTCTGCAGGCTGCTGCAATGTAGTGCAGTTATAATTCATGGCTTGAAGGGGAACTGCACTTTAAAAAATAAAACATGTTGCCTATCATTCATTCACAATCTTTGTGAGACAAGCACACATGTTTTTCTTTTGTTTATGCATCCTAACTCGCGAATAAAAGCTAGAAAGAGTCTGTCTATAAAGTGATCTAAAAAATCCAATTGCCTCCGTTTTATGTACATGCCGTGGGTATATAAGTTATATAGTAACATTCATAATAACATGTAATTTTTACGTATTTTGCTAATTTTAATCATATGTCGGCGTATTCATTTTTCAGACACATCACATGTTTACTTTTCTCTTTAACAACACTACTAATTATGGCAGGCTTCCAGCGTGACAACAAGGATTACTTTGGGACAAATAATGATCAGCCTGAATTGAAAGAGGATGAGCTACAAGTTTTAGCAGCTGTGTGCTAAACAGATCCAGCTTTAGTGAAACACTAGGCATAATGTAACGGTATTGTTAGCTGCTTAACAAGAAGTATAAACTATGAACATAACAAAACAGCACTTACTGTACAATGTCTGCTCTCACTGGGATGCCGACTGATTAGATTGTTTATATTTTCACATTTAGATAGTAAATTAACCATAATCCTCACAAAGGTTTAAAAAAGAAAAGTTTCCGCAAACGAGTGTATTTCTGTGTCTTTCTCACAAACACCGGTATGTGTTCGACGTCAAAGTGTACCAACTTCTATTTTACGGCCACATCCTTCTACTATCCAGGTGAGAGGCATGATTTATAATCTATAATCAACTTTTACCAACAAAGAGGCCATGCAGTAGCTCACCGGCTCAATATGTCAATATAGCAGTATATGCTAGTTAGCTTTCTATGATCACGGCGCCACTAAACATAGATTGTTTGCATTAGCACTTATCGTAAAAATATTGGTACAACTTGGTTATTATTCAGGTCACAAGATATAAATGGAGTTTTGTTGGCGTTTTTTAGATGATTTAAGAGGGCTTTGTGGGTGGAATAGTCTACTCCCATTAGCTGCATTGTTAGCCACCGTGTTCTTGCTGTATATTATAAATTAGAATACATATAAAAAAAGAAAAACGTGTTCTTGGTGTACATAAGAATATTGAATGATAGGCAAAAAAGCACTTCCCTTCTAATTATAACTTTATTCACAGGAATATTTCCATGATCACAGTCAACGATTTCAAACAATCATGAGTCAGTAAATACATTATGTACATGCAGTAACAATCTGTTTTCTAAAATGCTTCTAAAATTCTTTGGACTTCCGATGCTGACAAGATATTTAAAAAAAGTATAAGGATGAACCACATCAGCCTATCAAATGATTTGCTAAATTCTTTGGTTTTGAATTAATCTCATCTTTTCTTTGCTCCCTGCTGGCAGACTGCAAGCCAAACTGCAAGGTAAGTAAATATTTGCTGATCACATTTTCATTAATGATTAATGACCAGAGGGATGTGTGACAAATATTTTCAGTGTCAATTGACTCAATTTCATTGATGTTTCACTGTTTTATTGTCTGTTGCTTCCTACTTTCTCTTCTTGTGGTCCCTGGGGGTCCGCTTACCTTCTGTCTCTTTTCCCCGCCCAGTTTGTCCCTGGTGAGAAAAACGGAGCTTGTGTGGAGGTGATTCGACCCATCTCACCCGGGGAGGAGATCACGTGTTACTACGGTGCCAGCTTTTTCGGGGAGGGCAATGAAATGTGTGAATGCTGCACCTGCGAGAGGTGGGCTAGCCACATTTTTACTCGACAGTCTTTTAAACCAAAGACTTCAAACAATCTGTTGGTTGTTGGATTGTTGCTTCATGTGAACTCTTCTCCAGGAAAGGGGAGGGTCACTTCAAACACAAAGGGAAGAAGCCCGAATGTGAGGAAACAAAGGACCCCCTGGGCCAGAAGTACCGCCTCCGAGAGCGATACCTCCGCCATCACCGAGAGAAGGGCCACCTAACCAGGCCTATTATTGCATCATTACACTCAGGTATACTTTGAGCGCTTATCCCTTAAATACTCTGTTGTTTACATATTTGCTGTGTTGAATAAAAATGTGGTGGCTCGTATGGCTGTAGAAGTGGAACCTCAACTTAAAGCATGATTTGTTCTGCGACCGTGCTCCTAACTCGTGACATTCATATCTCAAAGCAGCCCCGCCCGGAAATGATTTCAAATCAATTTCATTGGTTTTTGGCCCTCCCATAACAGCACATATACCTTTTTCAAAAGTTTGAAAATGAGAACAATGGAATATACTGAAAACGGTAGTTTTATGGAATAATGTTCTCCTACTCGTTTTCATTGAGGGCCACATCGCAGTTATGACTGTTATTCGCCTCATGATATTATTACGCAATTACCTAAGCATTTGAATTTTTTTTTTTTTACCTACACTTAGTTGCAAATAGATCACATTTACAGTGGTTTTTAAAGTATATAGTTGTAATTTTAAAAAACAGTATTACTGTAAATGGAAAAACAGTACCATAGTTTTTTTTACAGCAAAAATATTGCAGTAATGCGCTGTAAAACCTCCTTAAATTTTACGTTCAACTAGCAGCTCAGTAACCATAATTTTACTGTAATATTGTTGTTTTTGCGACGCAGAATTTGATGGATAACTTGCATATATCTAAGTATATATTTTAACAAAAAATGTTTGGAGTGTATGATATTTTTATATATTTTTTTACTATTAAATTAATTTTAAATTTGAAAAGATTTCTTGTATTTTTTTATTTCAAAATGGAAAGAACGAATACATGAATTGATGCCTGTTATTTGAAGGCTTTCGCAGGCCATATAAAATGATGTGACGGGCAAAATCTGACCCTTAGACCCTGAATTTGACACCATTCTTCCACTGTGTTTACCTTGTAGAACAGACTAATGTGGTGTCTTTTTCGGACATTGTAATTTTCCGTCCAGTGCGTGTTTTATCCGCTTATCATAAGCGCTTTGTTTTTGTTGCGAACTTCTGTTGTCAAATCACGTGTTTGAGTGAATGACCGGAGAAGTTGACAACACACAACAAGCCATGTGTTTGTCTGTGTGCCAAATGCTCGACAAACCAGTTTGAGTCAGGACTGGACAGAACAAATTGAAATACGTCAAATAGCATCTGTAGCTTTTCAACATTTTTATGAATATTTGTCTGTTGTTTGGGCGCGTGTGGAAGCATACCACAGTGTTTCTTGTGATATACAGTATAGTGACGTAATGGCGAGGCTGATTCTCCTAGGCTGTTAACAGGACACATTTTTAGTGGTTTGTTTTTCTGATTTGGTCAACAAGTTCCTCTCCAGCGCACTAACTATTTTTAGTTTCGATGGTTTTGTTTTTTGTGTAAACAAAACAGGAACAACATGTAAACTCTTTACTGCTCAGACGGCACAACCATGTCACAAATACTACTTCAGCCGATGGTATAAATCCTGGTAACTCAAGGTATTCTTGCGACTTAAAGCATGTCAATAGGCTGACAGACAGCTCCTAAGTCGAAATATTTGTAAATTGAGGTACCACTATATTTAAAATTATTTGTTGCAAAGGCTGTCTCTTATAATCGCTTCATCTATTGTTGTCTCTCCCTCCTAGCTATCCCCTCGAGGAATTCCTTTACCCATCAAATGAGAAAAAATGCCCTCAAGAACAGAAAACTGACACAAACTAAGAAGTGGATGCGACAGCAGCACATACGCTCCTCTAATCTCTGCAGTACCAGGAACCAGCGGCGGACATTTCCTCTTCTGTCGCAGTGTGTCATAAGGGACCTGAGGATCAGAGTTCGGCGCCACACGCTGGACTTTTTGCTCATCTGTAAGAATCCAAAAAGCAGAGAGAGAGCCCTTTTGCACCAACTGGAGGTAGTGCAGCCAAAACCAAGCCCAACCAGCAGCAGTCTAAAGTGTTTGGCTCTCGGTCCCTCCAAGCCACTTCAGAAGAAGAAGGGAAAGGCTGTCCCCTTAAGGAGCTCTTCCCGAGCTAAAAGCACGGATCAGGTCACACTCGGACATCAAACCGCGCCCAGTAACTCAGCTTGCCAACCTGTTGACTCAAACCAAAACTCCAGTACTGTAAAGCAGGACACGGTGGAACAAGCAGACCCTGAAATGAAGACTAACAGTAAGCCTGGCATCGCCACTACCAGTCACATCATCACCGACAGTTTTAAGACACCTGCAGGCAATCCATTAGTATCACTCAAGCAATACCTTTCCGTCCGCCTAACAAGGGTATCAGTGCCTCGCAGAAAAGAGGCTACAAAGCGCTTTGAAGACAAGGACCTCAGAGAAGAGCTGAGAGGAAGGATGAGGCAGTACCAGGGCCTCAGACCGCTCCCAGCATCCAAAGCTCAGCCGAAGCAAGAACCGCCGCCAAGCGCCTGCACCGCCGAAGGCAACCGAGGAGTGCGGGAGATGTTTTTCAAAGCGGTTGATAAAGTCAACGTACGCAAGCGACACAGTGGCGAGATGGCAGATGATTCATCCCCGTGCAAGGGAAGCGAGAAAAACAAGGTCATCAAAATCCAGACGGTGTCTGAAGAAAAAACATGCAAACGGCAGCAAGTGGACAGAAGTGCAGAACACAATGAAAAGAGAAAGACCGTCTCTGCTGCTGAAAAAGTGGACAGTGCAGAACACAATGAAAAGAGAAAGACCGTCGCTGCTGCTGAAAAAGAGGACAGAAGTGCAGAACACAATGAAAAGAGAAAGACTGTCGCTGCTGCTGAAAAAGACAGAAGTGCAGAACACAATGAAAAGAGAAAGACTGTCGCTGCTGCTGAAAAAGAGGACAGAAGTGCAGAACACAATGAAAAGAGAAAGACTGTCGCTGCTGCTGAAAAAGTGGACAGAAGTGCAGAACACAATGAAAAGAGAAAGACCGTCGCTGCTGCTGAAAAAGTGGACAGAAGTGCAGAACACAATGAAAAGAGAAAGACCGTCACTGCTGCTGAAAAAGAGGACAGAAGTGCAGAACACAATGAAAAGAGAAAGACCGTCACTGCTGCTGAAAAAGTGGACAGAAGTGCAGAAAAGAGAAAGACCGTCGCTGCTGATGAAAAAGAGGACAGAAGTGCAGAACACGAGGAGAGAAAGACCATCTCTGCTGCTGAAAAAGAAGACAGAAGCGCAGAACACAACAATAAGAGAAAGATTATCTCCACTACTGAAAAAGAGGAAATAAGAGCAGAACAAAACGAGAGGAGAAAGACCATCTCTGCTGCTGAAAAAGAGGAAAGAAATGCAGAACACAACGAAAAGAGACAGGCGGTCTCTTCTGCTGAAAAAGACAGGAAATCTGCGTGTAAAAAAGTGTCCAATGGAAAAACTACCAGGCAAAATAACTTGAGAGATGATAAAGTTGAGGAAGCACACGACGCACCTGTTTCACAGCAGACTGTTTGTACGCTAAACCAGCAAGCAGGAAACAAACCTGTTAACCATATCATCATAAAGACGGCAAAGGTTCTATTGTCTGATATTTTAAAAAAAGGAAAACCCAAGCAATTACAGGGGGATAGTTCGGCCTCGCCCCCCAGAAAAATACTAAACCATGCAGGCAGACGCAGCATTAGGAGGCGGCGGCGGCGGAAGAGCAGATGGTTGAAAAGAAAAGTTGAACAAAAGCTGGGGGCAGACTCCAGCAGTGCAGACACTGGGTTAGTCGACTCTAGCCAAGATGGCGCACAAAGTCTGTCGGCAAACCAGCACAGAATCCTCTGCACCTCCCGCCTGGACCCACTACCTCCTGAGTCGCACATTTCAGCAAACAGCCTTCAGCCTCACGCCAATCCTCAGGCGCACATGCAGTCCAACATACCTCTGAAGAAACGGACATTCCGCAGCTCCGTAGAGCCAGAACAAAGTGTGACTTTAGCTCCAGATGGAGCCCAAAAAGTAGACTCTGCATTAGACGCAAACAAAAGGCAAGACCCGAGCCGGGTTATAGAACATAAGAGCAGTACTAAACGAGGCAGAAAAATGAAACTGAGAGCAAAAATGCAGAGGTTTAAGTGTCGAAGGGTCACAAGACAAAATTACAACAGTAGAGTGCTTCGGCCGAGAAGTCCTGAAGCCCAGCAAACGAAAGTTCACAAGTTAAAATCAGAGAAGCGATGTGAGAAGGACAACGCTCCCCATCAAGAGTCTGTTAACCTTGACGGAAACAACCAAACCGAGGAAGCTAATAATCCCGAAAAGAGCTCCCCAGCAGAAGCCAAGATGGAACCCCTCAAACAAAGCGATCTGGAGGAAAAAAAGCCGGAACTTAATTTTAGGATTCGTTTCAAGCGGAGGAAAGGGAAAGTCTGGGAAATGCAGAATGACGGATTAGGAAACATGACCTTGAAAAGTGAAAAGAGGGAAGATTTGGACAACGATCCACTCAAAGCCATCATGGATTCCGTGTCAGTGTTAAGTATGGAGATGCAGGCGGCTCAAGCTCATGTGCAGGCCAGCAAAAAGTCCAAGAACCGACTGCTGCGCCTAAAGAAAAGGGGTGAGAGAAGAAGCGAGAGGAAGAATGTCTCTACTGTGGCAAAATCAGAGCAGGGCTCTGAGGACAAACTCCAAGACGGTAAGGAGACACCTGATGAAGAGATTCTCTCAGCAGCCAATGAGCTGCCAGAAAAAACCCAGATTGAGACATCATCAGCTGTTGTGCAGGAAACTAAATTTGAAGATCGATTCACAAAAAATTGTTGCTTGTTTGAAAGTGGGACACAACAGAAACTAGAGTCCAATATAGATGTGAATGGTGTTTCTTTGCCTGTTCTTAAGCTTCGGAGAAAGATCGAGGGCATCTGGGAGGTGGAAGACACAGACGAGGAGACAAGCTTGCCTGAAGTTAAAATAGAGGCCAAAGTTAAGAGGGAGTTCAGAGGTCATCTTTTGGCCAAGCAAAACAAAGGATTGCTTGATTTAAGCAAGTCGAGAGAAGAGCTCCTGTCTGCTCAAAAGAATTTAAACAGTAACCCATCGCCCCAAAAACCAGAAGCACCACAGTTGTCTTTGTCTCTGTCCCCGCTGTCCTTGTCTTCCCCGCTGAATGTTAACCCCGACATCGCATCGCCGGATGTCATTCCTGAAAGAACAGACGTGAACAGCGGTGGAAAGAAGCAGCGACACAAAATGAAGTGTGGAACCGTAGAGACGTCAACAAGTTGCCTCAGTCAATCCCTCCAGCAGATTGACAACAGCCTCTCCAAGCTGTCCGAGGGTTTGTGTTCTTCTCAGATTTTGGAGAAAACTGCTGCCTTTTCCAGCATTCCCAATCCCCTCATCGAGCCCCCTTCCCAGTCTCCTCCATTCCAGACGGCAGACAACATGCTTTCAGGCGAGCCCTCTTTCCCAAACTGCTGTGATGACCTTCTGGACTTCCAGTGTCTCAACTTTGAGGGCTATTATCAGCCACAGAACATTCTGCCGTCATCTCCATCCGACCTGTGTTCACTTGATCCACCCACAGACCCCTTCAGCAGCCCCCTTTCACATAGCCCCGCCGACACATGGACCACTGAGACGCCCTACCTTGGCCCCCCGAGTCCAGGAAATAACTTCACCGGCGAAGATCTGCAGTTCTTCCCCAGTCTATTGTCATCCAAAAATGATCCAGTTTCTTTGGACTGTGAAGCAAAGGACTTCTCTAAAGACCGAAACACGCCCCAAACTAGCTTCAGTTTTTCCTCCCTAAACCCGGAGCTTGCAGCAAAAGACCGAACTCTAAATAAAAACCCAGGAATCCGCGTGTCCAAAGAAGACTCAAAAAGTAATTCCTCCTCAGCTGGAGGCAAGCCACGCCTGTCAAGCACATCTGCCACTCCGTCTCAAAATCCTCTTCCTCTTTCAGTTCAACACAGTCTCAACATAAAGCCTAGCAGCAGCCAATCAAGAACAACCTCTAGCCTCAAAACACAGGGACCCTTCCATCGCATGAGCATTCCTAACAAGTCCCAGACTTTCCCGAGTTGCCAGACTAATGCAGTCCGAGGTGTTTCTCAGAGTAGCCTGACCAGATCCATCCCAGTCCCAATGGCAAACAAATTCCTAAATCCGCAACGCTTAGCTGTAAAGAACCCTAACCCCCCTGACAATCCGTTCACCTTCCACGAGAAACCCTCCACAGTCATTCAAAGGGTCGTCAAGTTTCAGGGAGGGAACCAGAGCCAGAACTTGTATAGCGCGCCTCCCAAAGACCATGTGGCTGCTGGCGGCCATCCTGATTTGTCTAAAACATTCAGTGCAAAGTCGGGAGAGAGTGAGAGGACTGACCAGAGTCAACATAAAGGCTCCTTCGATTACTCTAGCAACCCCAGCAGGCCTGGTGCTCATTTAAACAAACATCAGCCGCTCAATAGGAATAGAATGTCCTCTGACAAACACGAAGATACAAATGTGGCATACAAGAACTTTTCCACATTGCCACGACCTTTCGTCTTCCCCAGTAAAGACGGGTATTCCTCCCCGCAGGACAAGAGTTCCAGACACGATAGAGCCACTCCCCTGGTTTCGGACAAGAACCAGCCGTGTTACACTCAGCAGGACCCTTTTGACTTTACTTTTGGGTCGTCGTTGTCTCCAATGCCTCATCACAGCAGCTCTCAAATGGTCCACGATACACCTCCGGGTACGCCAGCGCCAGCAAACAAGAGTCACACATCAGCTTCCTTCCCTCACAACTCCCAAGGCCCCCCTTACGTCCTCAACTTCAGTGGAGACCATTCATTGACGCTGGGTCTCAGGGACGGGTCTGAAGGCTACCCAGGACTCGGCCCAACAAACTACACCTACCACTGCCTGATGGAACCTTCCGGCACACAAGGGCGGCTGGTCCTGGAGCCGTGCGGGTCTCAGCCATCCAACCCGTCTTCCTTTTCCCTGGGTGGGTTTTCAGGACACAAAAGTGGGCCGGATGAACATTTTAAGAGGGACGGGCACCATCCGAACCAGCCGGGTGATCACCAGGACATGCCACACTATGGACCAACATCTCATTCTATGGGTTCCACCAAACCTAAGAGAGTGAGGTTAGTCGTGACAGACGGCACTGTGGATTTGGATCTCCAATATTCTGACTGATTCACATCTGCTGGAGTCACTGGAGATGATTTTGTAAAGTTTTTTCTAAATTATATTTTGATGGATTTGTGTATAGATTTGTCGATGTTGAAGATTGGCAGACGAAGAGAACGTGTGGACGATATCTGCAACCACACTTTGGACGTTACGTGTTGACAACACGTTAGCCTCGCCGCGGTGATCCGAGAGCTGCTGGCTTTTTTTGTTTTTTTAAAAAGGCAGCTTTGTGCCTCCGTATTTCCTAATCCGACTTTTTCCAAACGGTCTACCGTTGATTTTATAGCCACAATAATCTTTTTTCTCACTTTGTTTGTACGTGTGAGTGTGTGGTAGTAGCGAGCTAACGTGTACGGGTGAGTGGGCTTGCGTCGACAAGCACTCACAGCGGACCCCTTGGACCGAGAAGCTTAAAGCTGCTGTATGTCCCCGACTCAACGGTTAGCATGGGTTACCAATAGAATATACTTTACAAATACACACCTACATTAATGTGGGCCAAATAAAATGACTGTCAATCGGCTTTCTTGCGCAAGCGCAGAAGAGGTCTTCGAGAATGAACCGATTTAAAAAGTATGCAGAAATTGTCCGGAACGCACCGCCAATCAGTATCGTGATAGAGTACGTAGTGGGCCAGGTCACAAAAGGCGATCCCCTTCTGGCTGATACTCTTTTTGTTCTTGGTCCCTTGGCTAGCAGCTAACTGTATACGTCCATACACATTGAGGAGCCCCCTAAGTTATTAAACATCCAAATACATTTCTTAAGTAGTATTATCACTGGAGGACGAGGTTGAACATGTTAAAACACTGACTAAAACAAGCAGATAAGAAGGTACACGTATATGGCCCAAATAATCTGGATAATTTTCATCGATATTGAAATCAGGGTTTTTAATCCCGATTATTCATTTGTTTGGTTAAACATAGTATTTCCCACGGGTCAGCAATCTATATGTGGTGGGGTTGTGAAATCATGTAATTATGTAATGAAAGTCGTATATAAAGGCTAAAGAAATATTTAATTGTTGATTTAAGTGCGAACATTACTGATTTTTATATAGTATTTCTACGGGGTCATACGCTTCATTATTTGGACATTCATTTGACCTAATCATACATTTGATCATTTGTAATGTGAAATGTGGATATTAAAGTAAAGGTTCTTGACATTCTTAGGGCCCATTTTTTTCCATTAGAGTGATCTTTGGCCTACTCAAATATTACCATTGAATAAGTAATCTTACTCTTGATTTTATTTATTCTGGAATCATTTCTAACCTACTTACAGTTTAACATGTCAAATGAAATGCAACTTTATTTACAAAGATTATTATCTAGGTTAAGTCAGGCTGATTACAAAAATAAATCCTAATCAAATGTACTGTAAAAGAAGGGATTAAGAAAAACTGATGAAAAATAAATGTACATCGTACATAAGACGCAGTCCTAAATACATTCTAACTTAGACTTAGGCTTCCTTTTTATTGTCATTCAAATTTGAACTTTACAGTACAGGCAAGAACAACATTTTGTTGCATTAGCTCATGGTAGTGCAGGATAAAAAAAGAATAAGGTGCAGATATAAATAAATAGATTACTGTACAGATAAATATATTGCACTTTGGCATATGCATCAACATTTATGGATGTATGTTATATTGTCTTTATATTCCAGCGAGTTAATTCATTTTTGGGGGGAATTGAAGGGCTTATTATGATGCGTTCAAGAATTTTTCGGCCTGAGGGAAGAAGCTGTTACAGAACCTGGAGGCTGCTTCGGAGGCTGCGGAACCTCTTTCTAAAGTCAAGCAGTGAAAACTAATGATTAATAATAATATATTTGTTAAATAAAAGTGCAAATGAAAAAACAGCTTCACCACTTAAGTCATCATTTTTAATTATGGGTGAATTTAATATCAACTTTATAGTTTTATGTTTTAGATGTACTGATTGTACTTGCATGACAGAGTTTCTGGACTTCAATTCTTGCATTCCTTGGATTCATGCGCAGATGCATGGGGTGCATGAATTCCAATGGGGGTCAGGTCTTGCCAGAACACCGGCGAAAAATGTTGGAAAGATAGCTAGCCGTTAGTGGTAGTAGTGTGACTCCAAGAAGAATCGATTAATTGTGCATCCCCACAAGAAGGCATGCTAATCGCTAAGCTAGCCACTAAATTAGCTATAAACAGAAGAAATACATGCTCGGTAAAGTTTAAAACGTGTAAACGGAAGCACGTTACAGCAGAAAGTCAGCAGTTATTAGCAGGAAATATACAAGTAGATTGGGTGGGCGTGGCTTACATGGTCGGACCAGGAAAAGGGCGGGGCATATTGCTGCTCCTTTCAACCAGGGCCCTTCAAGGGAGCCACCTGTCCGTTACATACAGCAGCTTTAATGCAAACTTACATTTTAAAGTATGATAAGAAAATCCTTCCATTGATGAGGTAAAATAAACGCAAGTTACTTTTCTAAACTTCTTTTTGCACTTCAAGGGTTACATGTACAGTGTTCTGTTGATTTCTACCACCAACCCCCCGGCCACGGTGTCATGTGATAGCTGTTTTTTTTTTTGGGAACAAATCCCGGCTGGGATGATTGTTTTTATTTCCGAGGTCCGCGCTGTACACGCGAGGCTCGCACACTGTAAAGCAAACGTCCGCGTCCGCAACGCAAGTCCCGACCTGCGGGCGTGGACGCAGGGAGCGTGCAAGGTGTTCGTACCAGAGTTGAAACGGTGACAATCTTTTCTGCTTTTCTCATAAATCACGGCATCTTTTCTCCCCTTCTTGGGCCCAAACATCGAGTGTCATCGGTGTTGATATCTCCGCCTTATACGACAACCATAACTGTACTTATTTATTTCAATCTCCTCATCCTTGTGGAAATGGTGCTTTAACGTAATTTATACTTCACATTGATTCTTGGAAAGGATGAGATGTTTTTAAGCTTATTTAATGGGACAAAAATATTGAACTGAATAAATATATAGTATATACTCATATTTAATTTCTCATCCACTTTTTCTGTTGTAAATCTTTAGCTTTTTTTCCCTACAAACTGACTTGTTAGTCTTAGGTTTGCTGTAGAAATGTACAAATGTAGCTTGTAACATTAAAGACTCTTTTTTTTTCTAGTCGGTCTCTTCAACTCATTTCCACATGTAATATCAACATTTTAGCAGCCATTCCAGCTTCAAAACAACAATATGAAAAAGACGCCTCGTGGTGGCCTCGTTTTTGGCGCCCCCTAGGGGTTGTGATTCAAATATCGTGTAAGTCATGCAAGCATACAGGACATGTAAACCAGGGGTGTCCAAACTTGATCAACTTTTGGTCCGTCGATATAAGATTAAAAAAAAGTGCCATTTTTGTCAATGAAAGCCACATTTTTGGGGGCAAAAACAGAAAAAATATAAGTGTAATATTTGATGTGAAATAGGAGACATTTATAGATCAATATACAGGGGTGTCCATTACGTTGATTAAGTAGCCATCATAAATCCTCACTATGACGTCACTTGATTGACATTCAAGACACCGGATGGTCTGGCTACTGCCAGATCATTATTAAGACGACGAGGAATGACAGGAAGGTGAGAAACATTTTTTATTTCGACAGACTGGCGTCAATACTAAAGACGGACTGCACAGTTCCTGTCTTCACAATAAAAGCGCTGCTCCACCCTGCATGCGCTAACAAAATAAGAGTCTCAGAAAGCTGGCGTGCACAAGCTAGCAAGCTACGGAGTTTGCCGCCAATGAATTTCTTGTAAGGTGTCTAAAAAGGAGTATGGAAGCTGGACAAATAAGATGGCTAAAACCAACCACTTTCGTGTGGTATTGGACAGAAAGGAGGAGTTTTTTTCCTCCTTCGTTTGAAAAGGTGGACGTTATCTGCACTATACTGTCTGATTCCCATCAATGCAAGTCATCTGACTCAGGTAATACACCAACTTAAATTCTTGTCCTCATGAGAGAAAGGAATGTTAAACATGCTTGTATTATCATTAAATGCCTACTGAAATGAGATTTTCTTATTTAAACGAGGATAGCAGGTCCATTCTATGTGTCATACTTGATCATTTCGCAATATGGCCATATTTTTGCTGAAAGGATTTAGTAGAGAACATCGACGATAAAGTTCGCAACTTTTGGTCGTTAATAAAAAAGCCTTGCCTTTATCGGAAGTAGCAGACGATGTGCGCGTGACGTCACGGGTTGTAGGGCTCCTCATATCCTCACATTGTTTCCAATCATAGCCTGCAGCAGCAAGAGCTTTTCGGATTGAGAAAGCGACAATTTCCCCATTAATTTGAGCGAGGATGAAAGATTCGTGGATGAGGAAAGTTTGAGTGAAGGACTAGGGGAAAAAAAAGAGGATTGCAGTGGGAGCGATTCAGATTTTATTAGACACATTTACCAGGATAATTCTGGAAAATCCCTTATCTGCTTATTGTGTTGCTAGTGTTTTAGTGAGATTAAATAGTACCTAAAAGTCGGAGGGGTGTGGCAACAGGTGTGTTGACCGTGAGTGTCTCTGAGGGAAGTCACGCAACTGCAGCAGAACGGAAGCTCCGCTGATGTCTCCGGTAAGAGCCGACTTATTGCCACAATTTTCTCACCGAAAACTGACGGTTGACATGTGGTCGGGATCCATGTTCGCTTGACCGCTCTGTTCCATAGTAAAGCTTCACCTTCGGGAATTTTAAACAAGGAAACACCGGCTGTGTTTGTGTGGCTAAAGGCTAAAGCTTCCCACCTCCATCTTTCTATTTTGACTTCTCCATTATTAATTGAACAAATTGCAAAAGATTCATCAACACAGATGTCCAGAATACTGTGTAATTATGCGGTTAAAGCAGACTACTTATAGCTTGGATCGGGCTGGAAAATAATGTCCGCTACAACCCGAGACGTCAAACGCACGTGTCATCATACCGCGACGTTTTCAACAGGATACTTTGCGGGAAATTTAAAATTGTAATTCAGTAAACTAAAAAGGCCGTATTGGCATGTGTTGCAATGTTAATATTTCATCATTGATATATAAACTATCAGACTGCGTGGTCGGTAGTAGTGGGTTTCAGTAGTCAACAAAAATGCATCTTTCATAGATAAATACATATAAATAATATATATGAATGAGGTATAGCCCTTCGACTTGATCAATTGAAAAGTAACTCGCCTGCAGAAAAAGTGGCCACACTGTTAAATTGTAACGCTGATTTTGATTGATTACTAGGTTTTGAGCAATGACATAAAAAAAAAACATCCACTGAAATTATTGGGGTTTTCAAAGGGCCCCTCATAAAAGTGTTTAAAAAAATCTCTATATATATATATTCTTTTTATCATTTAACGCTTAAATCTGGAGAACATCAGGTCTATCCATTGATACTAAGAAAGAAAGTATTTTCGATATTTTGTGACCTCAAAGAAAACCCAATTTTTTTATCAGAAGAAACACAACAGTCAGGCGGTTTAGCTAGGTTGGTACAGCGGACATGCCAGCAACTTAAGGGTTCCAGGTTCGATCCCCGCTTCCGCCATACTAGTCACTGCTGTTGTGTCCTTGGGGAAGACACTTTACCCACCTGCTCCCAGTGCCACCCACACTGGTTTAAGTGTAACTTAGACATTGGGTTTCACTATCTAAAGCGCTTTGAGCCACTAGAGAAAAGCGCTATATAAATATAATTAAATTCACTTCACAACATACGGTGTGCAATATTTTTCGCCAAAATATTAAAATTGAATATTTGATGTGAGGTAAGAGGTCAATAGTTCATAACATTTTTATTTCATAGTTTTTTGAGCAATTGCAGTTAAGAAAAATCCACTATTTTTGGCAATCCAAAGGGAACCCAGTCTTAAAATTAAGTCAAACTTTAAAAAAAAATTTAAAAATTTAAATCCTTAAATTCACGGTGGAAGAGTGGTTAGTGCGTCTGCCTCACAATACGAAGTTCCTGCAGTCCTGGGTTCAAATCCAGGCTTGGGATCTTTCTGTGTGGAGTTTGCATGTTCTCCCCGTGAATGCGACTTGTCCAGGGTGTACCCTGCCTTCCGCCCGATTGTAGCTGAGATAGGCGCCAGCGCCCCCCGCGACCCCGAAAGGGAATAAGCGGTAGAAAATGGATGGATGGATAAATCTCTCGATCAACTTCAAATCTATTCGTCAATTGTTATTTTTAATGTTTTTAATTTTTTTAATGCAATATCCATCCTTACATTTTTCCTACCGCTTGTCCCTTTTGGGGTTGCGTGGGGTGCTGTATGTAGCGTGTCTCAGCAGCATATTTCCCCTTCTAAAATATACTTCGCAGTGGAAAGTAATTGGAGCCTTGAATACGCCAAAACTTCATGTTTCATTATTTCTTTTTGAGTAACCCCATTTTTAAAGGAAAAAAAAACACCCTGCATGGCAGCTTTGTGTTATCAAATGTGCAACTTTATCACCTGTTTGCTTCAGTTTATTTCGAACATGCAAGCATACAACATGATGCATCACAATTTCCAATTTCTCTTTTCAACCATGTGGTGTATGTTGTCAGAAAAATAATAGCACACAGGAAACACAGTAAAGGTGCACCTCTTCATACGGTCACACTTAAGTGTGCAACGTTCCACTTGTTTATTTGTTTTTGTGTAATATTGTTAGAACTAGCTGCAAATGGACCCGAGGCTGCACTTTAGACACCTCTGATGTGAAACATCAAACCAATAGTTGCTAAGTTCCGCCCCTTTTGCTTGACAGCAGCCATGTTTTGCATCCAATCTTGCTGAAGTACTTGCGAGAGCCCTGAAGGTGCTAGTGGGGATTTGAACAAACACCTTAAAGTCACAGCAAGTTTTTTGTGGGCCGCATTGTGCTGTGTGAGAAATTTCAAGTCAATTTGACTCATGTGAGCGGAAGTTGAAAGTTAGTGGTTTAAAAACAGCGCCACCATGTTGTGTATGTTGTAATAAAAATAATAGCACAGGAAACACAGTGGAAGTGCATCTTTTTATACGGTCACACTTAAGTGTGCAACGTTTCCAAAGGAGACGTTTTTGGTACTGCAGCCTTTTTGAATAAACGTTTCGCTTGTTGGACAGAGAAATAAAACACAACATAAAGGCTTAAAGGTATGTTTTTAACTGCTTGAAAAGTAAAACAAATTTTGTTTTAAATACCCTTACTCTCTCAGGGTAATTCTTGTAAGGTTGCAATAATATTTTATTTAGACATGTCAGAAATGCTTCAATAGTGAATAGGCGATACTGCAGAGGCCGGTATCCATCTGATGCCAGTATATCAATATATTTTACACTTTTTGTATGCAACATGTTTTGCATTGATTTGGTTTTCAATGAAAATCTGATATCTTGTTGAAAACGTTAAAGATGATTTTATGCCTTGCGTTTTGCTGATGAACATTGTAATCACAACACCCGACAAAGATTTCAGACACAAGATGAAGTCAGTTGACTTTTTCTCAGCTATATTTATTAGATTCAGGTATACTGAATATGCTTTTCTGTGAAATCTGCTCTTGCAAGTTGTGTAAATAGTAGAGAAATGTTCAACTTTTGGACAAAGGTTAAAATAAACACATTTATTTTTTTTTGCCTATGTAGTTTAGAAAAGGTTGTGTGTAACTTCGACATATATGGGGGGCCCATTTTGTGGCAAGAAGTGCTTAGAAAAAGTCTATTAAAGAGGATGTTTGCTAGCTTAACGTATAGGCTTAGAGGACGCTAACTTTCCTCCGTATTTTAATCATATTATTCATACCCTCTCGTTGCTTTGAGCACGTTTTGTGAGCTAATGACAGCGATTTAATATGTACAGTATATCACAACATTAAGTTATAATATACATTCAATAATAGCTAACGTATAGTAGCTATACTTGGCTAAGTCGCTATCATTACCTGACCACACACAAAGCTTTTGGTCCGTCGACATAAGATAAAAAAAAGTGCCTAATGCTAATGATAGCAGATTTAGCAAAGTTTAATAAATGTACTATCACAGCTAGGTACTGGTACCAAAATTATTTTGATACTTTTCGGTACCTTTCTAAATAAAGAGGGACCACAAATAATTGCACTATTGGCTTCATTTTAACAAAAAATCTTGAGGTACTTTAAACATATTCCCGGGCGCGGCCACCGCCGCTCCTCACTGCTCCCCTCCCCTCCCAGGGGGTGATCAAAGGTGATTGGTCAAATGCAGAGAATAATTTTGCCACACTTAGTGTGTGTGACAATCATTAGTACTTTAACTTTAACTGATATGTTTGTTATTGCAAGTTTGTCTTTGGCGCTAGCTTATTAGCATGTAGCATTGTCAAAAGTACATCCCCACATAGCCAAACAAGCTGAAATGACCACAGTCGCCCCCTAGTGTACTAGAGGCACATTGCGTACGGCCGACAGTCACATTAGAGATAAAAACATGGAAACTACAACTTCACATGAAGCTGTGAAACTACGAGAAACAGAATTACTTGACAAAACAGACTAATTTAATGCATAGAAACGTACTGACTGTAAAAAATGACGGACAAGGCAGCTAAAACATCTTCAATGATTACTTTCAAACTAGTAAAAAGATCATCTATATCATGTGATGTCACCTGTGTCGGCAGAAATGTTCACATTGCAGCCTAAAATAATTCTACTTCTAACTCGAGAAAACATAAGTTTTTTCAAGTAAATTGTATATGATTTTTATGTTTGACACACACACACACACACGCTTTGACTACGGTTGTTGTCCAAGAACCATTAAAAACCGTAACTCAATAAATCAGAAGTTACTCACAGGTTACTCAATACTTCAGTAATGTGTGAAAAAAAACCCTTAAGTAATTATTTTGATGACTGCTTTTTACTTCTACATTATAGTCATATTATTCTAAAGTTCCAAAAAACAAACAAAAACATAAGGCAAAAAAACAAACTATGCAATGAAATAGATCCCAAAGATTTGTCGAGTGATATCAAGGATTATTCGTCGGTTGAGTTCCTAGACATGTCGAAGTATATTCTGCTCTAGATGTCGTTCTAAACGACAAAACAGATGAAAGGCATGGAGGTCTACAAGTCCTTTGCGTGTGACTGGGTCAGGGAAATTGGTATCAAGATTCTCTCGGATTAATAGGCATAGTTTTTGCTCGGGTAATGTTGCATTCCATGACTTAACTTCGCATCTAGCGAAGACGCGTCCTTGAAAACAGAACTGGGAGTAGCCTTGACTCGCTGTTTATTTTCTATTTTCCCATTATGTTAAACACTCATGAAGATAATTAGACACAGCAAATAGTATAAAGATAATACTTCAATGGGAAGTACTAAACGTTAAAAGCATTTCAAAGAAACCTTTAACGAAGGGATCACAGCCAATTCGCACGTTCTTTGACTGTTTTCTTGTCGCCATTTCGGAATTTCTTGACATGTTTCGCCCTTCTTGATTACCTCAAGGAACTTTGAAGAAACGTTTATGTTGCAGGTCCCAGGTAGCCAAGACAAGCAGTCAGATAGCAATGTCCTGTTAAACTGGAGGAAAAAGCACACTGAACGTTTCGGTTGTTCACAGACTGGTCCCTCTCATCAGAATTTGTTAACAGAAATTACAAATCCACAAATCACTTAATTTCCCATATCTTTTGTCACTTTGTATTATGTCAATGTCTTTTACTTCATCTTCACCTCTATTTTCATCAAAGCACTCAATAAACTATCATTAAACTGTTACTGTATCACTGGAGTTATAATTACCATAACAATACTGTATACCTTTTCCCATATATTTTCACATATCCACATCATCACTCCATAACATACAATATAGTGCCCAATTGGACCTTATTGCGCTGTCTTGTCTTTCCCAGGAATATTCACCTTTAAATTAATGCCCTTTTTAGCAACATTAATTTAAGCACTTTACTTTTCTTCATATTATTCTTCTTATAATAGAATTTTTTTAAAAATTTTTTTCCAAGATGGCGCTGCTGTAGTGGCTGCTGTAGGCAGGAGCTCTGTGCTCTTGTGTCATCCTTTTGTGTTTCCCACTTGTTTTCATGTGTTATTATATTTTCTTGCCTTTTGGTCCGGGACCCTTTGGGACTGTGTGACAAGGGGTGCCACTTTCGTGACCTCTGTGGTGCTTTTTTGTGGACTTCTGGATCTGCCTCCCGGGAGCCTTTTGGCCAGGGAGACCAGCTGCAGGGTCTCTGCTACACCGGAGTCGGTTTGGAGGGACTGCAGGAGATGCGGATGAGGGGACAGGGCTGCGGAGCTAGCACTGAGCGCTGGGACGGAGAGTCTTCGCGGTGTCTTGGCTGGGTGAGCAGGTGTCGGACACCTCAGTCACCTTGGACGTATCCTCGCTCATCCATGCGGACTGGACACTGGCCGAGAGTGGAGTCGGCTGTCTTGGTTGCTTTGTTGGGTCTGCTTCTGTCTCTGGCCATGCTCCCTCCACCCCAGCGGACGATGGCGTGGAACACCGCAGAGGCCACCACAGTGGGTATGTTTCTTTTACTTTTTATTCATAGCTGTATGTAGAAGCATCTGGTTGTATCTGCTGCTTTAATGTCTTTAATGTCCTCTGTGTTCTTTGATGTTTGATGTTTCCCTCTTACACACATGTAAGAGGGATGTGTTCTATGGCTATGAGTTGTTTTTTTTTCCCTTGGCCTCAGTCTGCACCCCCTCTCCAGGGCCCAGGCTAAGACTGATTTTTTAAATTTTATTTTAATCTTCTATTTTTTTTCTCCCATTCCCCCCCCTTGTTTACCTGTATCTCATCTTTTTTGTAAGGGGCGCTGGAAGCCGGCAGACCCGTCAGCGATCCTGTTCTGTCTCCCTGTAATGTTTGTCTGATCTTGAATGGGATTGTGCTGAAAATGTCAATTTTCCTGAAGGAACTCTCCTGACGGAATAAATAAAGTACTATCTAATCTAATCTAATCTAGCTTTAAGTTACTGTACTCGAAATGTTCATTGACCATTCCTGAGAGCTTAATTTATATAACCATGTCTAAACACAATAAAATAGCATGTAAAACCTTTTTCAGAAGACACACATTATACAAAATATATTCTAAAATCAATAAGAAAACGGGAGCTCTAACTTGGGAGTCTGAATTAGGATCAGAAGTTCATATACAAACATTGCGCACTGGATTCATTCACAAACACTAACTACACCTTGCAAACACTTTACAGTTAGGCTCCACCATCAGAACGTGTACTTAAAATTATAATGACCACATAGATGTCATTCAGTGAGTTGATTCACCACAACTAACCCGTTAAACAGAAGGAAAAAGTACACAGAATGTTTCAGTTGTTCACAGACTGGTCGCTCTCATCAGAATGACGACACACTTCCGGTCTGCAGCAATCAATTAGGAAGAAATGCTCTACTGTCCCCTACTGACCAAGGTGAATATTAACAAATGTGGAAAGACAGCTCCAAAAACAAATTGAAACCACAAAATAAAATAAATAAATCAACACAAAAATGTGACACATTATGGGCGGGTCACATTTATCCCTTTTGCAATTTGAACGGTTGCAACATCCTAAAATAGCGCCAGAATTGTCAGGTTTAAGCACCAAACTATCTATTAAACAAGACAAGATGCAAGGAATCAAGCAGAGACAGATTTCAATTTTGCTCATTAGGAGAAACGTATTGGGCTGCACACTCAGTTACAGTCTCCCACCACGCTCTGAGGTACAGTCCCCGTGCTCCCCGTTTTATTCAGGAGTTCCCTAGTTTACATCGCTGAGGCTGCTTCTGAATGGGGGGTATGCAAGCAGCCCCAGTAGACGCAATACATGATTATTCAGAATGGAAATATGCTAACATTTGTGATTTCGTCCTGTTTCTGTTTTGTTTGCGTTGCCCACCATGAATTGATTAACGTGGACCCCGACTTAAACAAGTTAGTGGTTAATTGTACGGAATATGTACTGAACTGTGCAATCTGCTAAAAAAGTTCCAATCAATCAATCAATCAATCAATCAAAGGTAATCAAAGTCCGTCCTTGGCTGCCAATATATGGGGCGGCATAGCTCGGTTGGTAGAGTGGCCGTGTCAGCAACTTGAGGGTTGCAGGTTCGATTCCCGCTTGTGCCATCCTAGTTACTGACGTTGTGTCCTTGGGCAAGACACTTTACCCACCTGCTCCCAGTGCCACCCACACTGGTTTAAATGTAACTTAGATATTGGGTGTCACTATGTAAAGCGCTTTGAGTCACTTGAGAAAAGCGCTATATAAATATAATTCACTTCACACTTCACTTCACTGTCAGCTGTCTGTAAGACACAAACAGCAGCAGCGAGGCACTCCTAACTTGCAGTGGAAGATAACAAGTTAAGTGCCTTTTAAGGATAAGTGTTGTGTGATAACTTATATGTAATTATTCTAACAAGCATAGGGCATTTTTCTTCAAAGAAAAAGGCAAAATGCCGCCCAGGACGCTTTTGCAACAGACCTCGCTGTACCGCAACTTCGAGTCTCGCACATGAGCCGGACTTGACCTGTGGTGAATACAAAGAATAAATGAATCTTTGTTCGACGATCATCATTGGCGTCATCTTTGATTCTTCACACGCCCACGCCGTCCTTCTACCTCAAAAGCCTGGAAATAATATTCATAAATAAAGCACCTCAACTTTCTCACTAACCATATTCACTTTTTCAATTTCGACAGAAAAAGTGCACGTCTTTTAAACTTGACATTTATCTGATCAGGCAAAAAGCCCTAAGCCAACACAGGGTGTCCAAAGTGCGGCCCGCAGCATGTTTTTGGATGGAAAAAAAAACAGTAAGAATGTAAAAAAAAAAAAAAAAAAAGCATACGTTTGTGTTGTAATGACAAAAAAGCTGTCAATTTGATACCAACAACTGAGGGGTGTTCAAACTTTTACCACCAAGATCGCATACTGAAAAGTCAAAGTATGCTGGGGCCTTTTTGAAATTGTTTAGAAAAGAAAAAAACGAAGACGCAAGTTGGTATCAGCTTTGGGTTTTGAGTGACAATGTGTGTTATCAGTATCCAAATCTCATCTTCTTTCTCATTACATTAAATCAGGGGTGTCCAAACTTTTTCCACTGAGGGCCGCGCACTAAAACATCAGAGCAAGCGGGGGTTATTTTAATATTTTTTTATTTCAAAAACCAGTCCAATATATGTATAACAAATATACTTTCAAGCCTTCACGGGGACCCCAAAGGGTTTTGGTCAAAAAAATATTAAAAATGTGTCATTATTGAGTATTATTATTTTCATTATTATTCAAGGTTTAAATCTCTAGATCCACATTAAGTCTTTCTGTCAATATAACGTTTTTAACAATTTCAGTTGTATGCTATTATCAAGGAAACCCTGTTTTTTGTGGAAAAAACACAAAATATGCAATATTTTTACCCAATAAAATGTGGAATATTTTACATTATATGATAATTGGAGCCTTAAAAAGGTCAATAACTCATAACAACATTGATATTAATTATTTTGGTTTTCTTTGAGCAATGACACTTAAAAAAAAAAAAATCACACTAAAATATTGGGGATCCAACAGGATTATCACGAAAGTGTTAAACAATAAATTATAAATTTTTTACTATTTACTTTTAACACAATAGTCTCGAGATCAACTTCAGATCTCTTTGTCAATTGTGTTATTTTTGTTTATGTTTTTTGTTTGTTTGTTTTAGGCCCTTCTTTAAAAAAAAAAAACAGCTTGTTTTTTTTATACGACTAACGCAAAATATTCAACATCCATCCATCCATCCATTTCCTACCGCTTATTACCTTCGGGGGGCGCTGGAGGCTAGCTCAGCTACAATCGCGCGGAAGGCGGTGTACACCCTGGACAAGTCGTCACTTCATCACAGAGCCAACACATACAGACAGACAACAAACACACTAGGGCCAATTTTAGTGTTGCCAATGAGCCTATCCCCAGGTGCATGTAACATATTGTATTTAATCATATTTTTAGAATGTGCCATAGGGCCGTTAAAAATTACCTGGGGGCCGCAAATGGCCCCCGGGCCGCACTTTGGACATCCCTGCATTAAATCTTTTTGCTCTTTTATTCACATTTTCACTGTTGTTTTTTTCACCCCTTAATAATAAATATTTGTACACTTTGGTCACCTATAACTAGCTAATAGTTAAGTTTTTTCTTTAAATATACACTATTTTGCCAAAAGTATTTGGCCACACATCCAAATGATGAGAATCAGGTGTCCTAATCGCTTGGCCTGGTCACAAATGTATATAATCAAGCACTTAGGCATGGAGACTGTTTGTACAAACATTTGTGAAAGAAAGAATGGGCCGCTTTTAGGAGCTCAGTGACTGTGTACCAGTGCACAAAGCAAGGTCCCTAAAGACATGGATGACAGAGTCTGGTGTGGATGAACTTGACTGGCCTACACAGAGTCCTGACCTGAACCCGATAGAAGACCTTTGGGATGAATTAGAACAGAGACTGAGAGCCAGGCCTTCTCGACCAACATCAGCGTGTGACATATCCCGTGCGCTTTTGGAAGAATGGTGGAAAATTCCTTCAAAAACACTCCGCAACCTTGTGGACAGCCACCCCAGAAGAGTTGAAGCTGTAATAGCTGCAAAAGGTGGACCGACATCATATTGCACCCTATGTGTTAGGAATGGGAGGGCACTTCAAGTTCATATGTGAGTCAAGGCAGGTGGCCAAATAATTTTGGCAATATAGTGTATGTGGTTTGTTTTTACCATTTATTTTTACAAAATAGAAATATATCATGCATATTTTGACTTTTTAAATATGCGGCCCTTGCTGGAAAAGTTTGTGCACCCGAAGATTAACATATACTCCAAACATGGTTTGTTCCAATAAAACACCTGTCCACCTGACTTGTGATTTCAAAAGTAAGTGTGTTATACATCAATTTGTACAAAAATTATCAAACCATAGGGAATTATGTAATAATATCATTAGAATATTATACAAAACCAGGGAAGTTGGCACTTTGTGAAATTCGCAAATAAAAACAGAATACAATGATTTGCAAATCCTTTTCAACTTATATTTAATTGAATAAACTGCAAAGACAAGATATTTATTGTTCGAACTGAAAAACACATTTTTTTTTGTGCAAATAATCATTAACTTAGAATTTAACGGCAGCAACACATTGCAAAAAAGTTGGCACAGGTGCATTTTTACCTCTGTGTTACATGGCCTTTCCTCTTAACAACACTCCGTAATTGTTTGGGAACTGAGGAGACCAATTTAAATTTTTTTAGGTGGAATTCTTTCCCATTCTTGCTTGATGTACAGCTTAAGTTGTTCAACAGTCCTGGGTCTCCCTTGTGGTATTTTAGGCTTCATATTCCTCCACACATTTTCAATGGGAGACAGGTCTGGACTATAGGCAGGCCAGTATAGTACCCACACTTTTTTAACTATGAAGCCACACTGTTGTAACATGTGCCTTGAAATTGTCTTGCTGAAATAAGCAGGGGCGTCCATGTAAACGACTTTGCTTGGCTGGCAATATATGTTGCTCCAAAACCTGTATGTACCTTTCAGCATTAATGGGGCCTTCACAGATGTGTAAGTTACCCCCCATACCATCACAGATACTGACTTTTTTGTACTTCGTGCCTATAACAATCCGGATGGTTCTTTTCCTCTTTGGTCTGGAGGACACGACGTCCAGAGTTTCCAAAAACTATTTCAAATGTGGACTCGTCAGACCACAGAACAATTTTCCACATTGCGTCAGTCCATCTTAAATGAGCTCGGGCCCAGTCAAGCCGGCGGCAATTCTGGGTGTTGTTGATAAACGGCTGTGGCTTTGCATAGTAGCCTTTTAACTTGCACTTACAGATGTAGCGAAGAACTTTAGTTACTGACAGTTGTTTTCTGAAGTGTTCCTGAGCCCATCTGGCGATATCTTTCACACACTGATGTCGATTTTTGATGCAGTTGATCGAATGTTTACGGCCTTGTCACTTATGTGCAGTGATTTCTCCAGATTCTCTGAACCTTTTGATTATATTACGGACCGCAGATGCTGAAATCCATAAATTATTTGCAATAGCTCGTTGAGAAATGTTGTTCTTAAACTGTTCGACAATTTGCTCACACATTTGTTCACAAAGTGGTGACCCTCACCCCATCCTTTTTTGTGAATGACTGAGCATTTCATGGAAGCTGCTTTTATACCCAATCATGGCACCCACCTTTTACCAATTAACCTGTTCACCTGTGGAATGTTCCAAATAAATGTTTGAGCAATCCTCAACTTTCTCAGTCTTTTTGCCACTTGTGCCAGCTATCCCGAAACATGTTGCAGGCATCAAATTACAAATGAGCTTATATTTGCAAAAAATTAGGTTTTTCAGTTTGAACGTTAAGTATCTTGTCTTTGCAGTCTATTCAATTGAATATAAGTTGAAAAGGATTTGCAAATCATTGTATTCGTTTTTTTATTTACCATTTACACAACGTGACAACTTCACTGGTTTTGGGGTTTGTAGTATAAAAATGGCTTCACACAAATAAACAAATACAATTCTTCGTAGGGCCCTGATCTGGCTAACAATATGAGCAACACAACAACATAAATATTTGTGATGGAGATCGGAAAAATATCAACCTGATACCGACTCTTGGTATCGATACGATCGACTACTGCCACCTTCTTCTTCCTCCTCCCCCTCTTCTTTTTCTTCTTCGTCCCCTCTACTGGCTCGGCAGCGTTTGACCCACTTGTGCGTTGCCTTCTCGCAGCTGTGCTCTTCACTCATTCGTCCACTGGGGTGGACAAAAAGACATGGTGATGATGATGATTATGAAGAAGAAGAAGGAGGGAAAAACTCAGTGGAAGTAAGGCGAGCTTTTGCTTGACCGCCGCTCATGTTGCCAATCATCATGATGGCGCTGATGTCTTCATGCTCGCTGGACCTCCTCTGCAGGAGCGCACGCACACACACACACACACACACACACGCACGCACGCACGCACGCACGCACGCACGCACGCACGCACGCACGCACGCACGCACGCACGCACGCACGCACGCACACACACACACACACACACACACACACACACACACACACACACACACACATTCTTGTATGTGTTACCTTCTTGAGACCTGAGAGAAAAAAAATAAAATTACCTCTTCAGGACCACCCTTTCTGTATATATAAAGATGTGTATTTACAATATTAATAATATATACATATTATGTAAATATAAAAAAGATAAGCTTTTAGTAAAAAAAAAATGTTTAGTTTTAGTTTTAAAGGTAAACATTTTTATTTCAAATGTAACCTTCCTCTTATTATAATCCCCTCAGCTATGCAGGTAGAAAGGAAAGGAAATGTCAACACAATCATGGAAAACCATCAATGTACGCTGGAAGCCGGCAGACCCGTCAGCGATCCTGTTCTGTCTCCCTGTAATGTTTGTCTGATCTTGAATGGGATTGTGCTGAAAATTGTAATTTTCCTGAAGGAACTCTCCTGACGGAATAAATAAAGTACTATCTATCAATCTATCTATGTAAACAAATGTGAAAAATCAAATTGAACACTTACAATAATCCATTAAAAATGAAGGTTAAAAAAATAAGGAATATATAAGAAATGCTCTGCGATGAGGTAGTGACTTGTTCAGGGTGTACACCGCCTTCCGCCCGATTGTAGCTGAGATAGGCACCAGCGCCCCCCGCGACCCCAAAGGTAATAAGCTGTAGAAAATGGATGGATGTATATAATTGGTTTTTAATCTTCATTATTTATTTCAAGTTATTACAGTATGTCTCTATATCCAATTAAAAAAATAAAAATCTGGCCAAAGGGGGGGCATTTAAATTTCTTACGCACACTTATTACATATGTTGGCCAGAGGGGGAGCACTTCAAACTTTTTACACACTTGTTATTTCATATGTTGACCAGAGGGGTAGCACTTTTAAAACCGACACACAGTCAATTTGAAAAATCCCTCCTTTTTGGGCTCACCCTAATTTTGATAGATTTCACCACCAGGTATGCAAATGAGATCTAAATTTTTTTGGATTGTGCTTAAGGCCGATGACAAACGAGTCATGGACCACAGGTGGCCCCTGTGCCACACTTTGGGCAGCCCAGCTGTAGAAGCTAACTGTTAATGGCCACTATAGTCTTAGTAACGTAGTGTATTTGTTCATGGTCACATATGGGACGCGGGCTGTTTTACGTCAACACCAGAAGTCGTAAAATCAGCTGTTTACCTGGCGGGTTTTTTGGGGATCAATAGGGAAGTCCTTCTTTGGCTTTTTTTTGTTATCATATATTGCCGCCTTTGCACCTGTCCTTGTCCTAACTTGTTCACCTGTCCTCATATGGAAGACACATTTCCTTGTTGGTGTCTCAAGAAAGGTAGTAATACAAGAACACAAACATTCTTGTATTTGTTACCTTTTCTTGAGACCTCTGAAAAGTGCCTACCTCTTTAGAACCACCCTTTCCAGATATATAAAGATTTGTATTTACAAGATTGATATTATATGCAAATTACGCAAATATAAAAAGGTAAGCTTTTAGTAAAATGTTTTTGTTTATTGGTTTTTAATCTTCATTATTTACTTCAAGTTATTACAGCATATATATATATTTATATACATATATATATATGTATATATATATATATATATATATATATATATATATACATATGTATTTCAAAATTAATTTTGGCCAACGGGTGCGCATTTCAATTTCTTACACACACTTGTTTTTACATATGTTAGCCAGAGGGGGAGTACTTCAAATTTTTACAAACACTTATTTCATATGTTGACCAGAGGGGGGGAGTACTTTTAAAACCGACACACAGTTTTCAGCACAGTCCCACTCAAGAGCAGACTAACATTAGAGGGAGACGGAACAGGACCGCTGACGAGTCAGCTAACTTCCGGCGGCCCTTAGAAAGGTGAAAAACAGGTAAACATTGGTGAAGGCGGGGATGAGTAAAAAAATATTCAGTCTAAAGCTGTACTCCCGGGTAGGGGGTTCAGACTGAGACCAGGAAAAAAAAACCTCAGTAGCCATAGCGCACACAAACAAGTTACAAAGAACACACAAGACTTGCAACAGAGTCAATTTGAAAAATCCCTCCTTTTCAGAACCACCCTAATTTAGATAGATTCCACCACCAGGGGTGCAAATGAGACATCCACTATTAGATGCAATGGTTTTCCGTATTTGGACCATGATTTATGTCCTAACTTGTTCACTCATATGGAGGGTACTTTTCCTTGTTGGTGTCTCAAGAAGGGTGGAAATACAAGAAAACACACACAAACACACAAACACACACACACACACACACACACACACACACACACACACACACACACACACACACACACACACACACACACACACACACACACACACACACACACACACACGCACACACACACACACACACACACACACCATGTAAGATAAGAATAATACAGGAATGGCTTCCTTACCATTGTTACTTCATCATCTCAGCTTAACATTCCTGTGTGTGTGTGTGTGTGTGTGTGTGTGTGTGTGTGTGTGTGTGTTGCTTTGACTGCTGATGAAAAAAAAAGAAAAAAGAAAAAAAGAGTCCAACTCCTAACATCAAACACAGGGAGTGATGGAGAGGGAAGGAGGGGTGGGAGGGGGGGGGGGGGCATGCCCGGGATGAGAGGATGGAGCTGGGGGAAGGAGGGGTGTGGGAGGGGTTTCGGCGTAAACGAGCACTGTAAGTGTTACTCCAGGAGGACCCAGGTGGGTGGGGGTGTGGCGTCGGGGGGCAAGAACAAACGCTCCTCCGTCCTCGGGCATCTGGATGAACACCCTCTGACTCCTCTGTTAAGAAGAGGAGGAGGAGAGAGAGAGAAGGGGGGAGTAGTAGGAGGAGGAGGAGGAGGAAGAGGCAGCTTCGTTGCCACGGCGTTGATTCTTTACAGTCTTCCACCTTTTTTTTTTTTTAATCTTTCTCTCCTCCAGAACATCCTCTTCTTCTTCTTTCCTCGTCGTTCCTGCTCGCCTCCTTCTCCTCTCTTCATCACCACCATCATCTTCATCATCTCCAGGCAGCGCAGAAGACAGTAAGAACCACTCTTCATTTTTTATCTGTGTGTGTGTGTGTGTGTGTGTGTGTGTGTGTGTGTGTGTGTGTCGCATGCTCCAGTTAGCACCACGTTTGCAGGGATGTTGAGGGTTTGATTCGCGTAAAGCCCGACGAGTTTTAGATGATCCTTGTGCCGACGTGTTGCCCTTGAGCAAGGCAGCCAGTGGGATGCCGCAAAGTGTAGCATCGCCCCCCTCCCTCCCCCCGCCCCCGTGCCGACGATGATGTGTGTTAACGCGTGTAAAGGACGTGTGTGCGTCTCCCGTCGTAAAAAGGAGCAGCTGCTTCGTGTCAGCCCATCGCACCGCTCGCCAAGTCCCGCCCACATGCTGTACTGTACTGTACTGTACCTCTCTATGTACTGTACTATATGCAGCGGCATGCACATTGAAGGCTAACTAGTGCGTGAAATGCCACCTTTGACACATCAGGTGGCAAGCACCTGAGTGTCGTAACCGTGGGAACCAGAGCGGGGAGGCGAGTGGATACTTTTTCCGGAGGGGGCTACAGATGTTCAGCAGCAGCGGGTTAATATCAAGCAACCCCCCCTAGTCATGATCACACCGCCTACAGGAAGTTGCTGCCTGTCTTAGCAGGTCGACCATATTTGCCGGCGAGCTACCTGGGCAGGTGTGCGATGTACGGCCTGAAGGTGACAGGAGGTGTGACATTTGGCATGTGTGGATAATTGACATGATGCGTACAGTTTACACTTTACACTGTAAACCAGGGGTCTCAAACTCACTTTACCTGGGGGCCACTGGATGCAGAGTCTGGGTGAGGCTGGGCCGAGAGAAAAGATTTCCTTAAAAACTTTTTGCATACTCCTCAGCATGTCTAGTTGTGTAATGAGGTTTTCACATTGTATCCCTCAACTTTCTCTGTGCAAATAAGACACATCGGGGCGCCCCTGTGCTCAACAAAGAAATATTGCATCCCCCACTTTTCCTGGAATTGTCTTTGCTCATCACTAACCCTTTTCTTCACTGCAAGCTTTGAAAATGACATGTTTGGGGTTGTAAAATATATTTGTATTTATCCGACGCACGAAGAATAATGTTATTTCCGCAATGTGTCGTTACGCTTTTCCTCCCTACAGCAACACGGTGGTCGGTGGATAATAGTAAAGTACCTGGATAGCGAGCGCAAAAAAAGTGACGGCGTCATATAGAAATATATGTAGTGGTCATCGTGTGAGGCAATGCAAATTAAACAATAAAAAAAATAACAATTTGAATTGGTCCAGGTTATCGGGGACTATTATTACTGACGGACAGGTGTCGCAGTGTGACTGCAGCCAGGCACTTAAGAAAACCCTTGTCTCCATGGCAACATCTCTGTCGCTTTCACTCACTTGCCGCTTTTCCACTAACGCAGGGGTAGGCAACCCAGAATGTTGAAAGAGCCATTTTGGACCCAAATAACACAATGCTGTCAAGCGCCATTTATATAAAACTTGCGGGTCGCACCGCCATTACACTTTCATATTAAGGTGGGGGCCGCAAAATAACGTCTCGCGGGCCAATTGCGGGCCGCGTGTCTGAGACCCCTGCTGTAAATTGTTGATGTAACGCGGGGTGTTAGCAGCCTTGCGAACGTTCTGTTTGTAAACTGTAGGAAAACCTTTGCAGCCTCGCTAACTTACCAAACGTTAGCAGCCTTGCGACAATGTAGCTACTCAACGTTAGATACTTTGCGGAAGTTTTGTCGTAAATGTTTCAAAACGTTACAAACCTTGTGTGACAGGTCTCCTGCCGTCATCGTGTGGGTTGCAGGGACCATCGATGCAAGACGCATTGTAGCAGGTTTGACACTCGTTTATTCTTTCAACAAACAGTGTTGACTCCCAGTTGGTCGCGTCAATTTCTAGCACGACCTCTTTTCCTGCTCGTCTCCGCGCACCTTTCGGTGGCCGGTGGCTGCGTCTTCCATCTGTCCTCTGGTTGCTCTCGTCGTCTTTGTCGTCGTCATCTGTTGCAGTTTCTCCTCTGTCTTCTGCCCCGATTGCTCCTCCCTCTCCCCTTTTATGCTGCAGGAGAAGATGCAGTGATTGAGAGCAGGTGTGTGAACTACGCACCTGACTTAGATTGCCGCAGCGTCGCTCCAAGCGTGTACCGCCTCTCCGCTCCGCCGCACACTCCGCCCCCTGACCGCCATCTTGGGTAGGACCGCCGTTTGTCCTACCCTGCTGTCGGCTCGTCGGCTCCGTCTCTCCCCACCTTGTTTAAGCTATGTTTGGAACCTTTACTAAATGTTTGCAGCCTTGCAACAATTTAGCTTGCAAAATTTTGTAAACGCTCGCTACCTTGCTGAAGTTTTGTTCGTAAATCATTCAAAACGTTAGCAACCTTGCAACAATGTAGCTACTCAACGTTAGATACTTTGCGGAAGTTTTGTCGTACATTTTTCTAAACATTAGAAGCGTGGTTAAAGCAATGTTTGTAAACTTTACTAAATGTTTGCAGCCTTGCAACAATTTAGCTTGTAAACTTTACTAAACGCTAGCAACCTTGCTGAAGTTTTGTTTGTAAATTCTTCAAAACGTTAGCAGCCTTGTTTACGCTTTGTTGATGTTGTGATTGTGAACTTTACAAAATGTGAGTATCCTTACCGATTTTTTTCTTGTTAACATTAGTAACCTTTTAACAGCTTTACTCATGAACTTTACCAAATGTTAGCAGACTATCAAAAATGTACCTTTTAAATCCTACTCAACGTTGGATGCCTTGCAGAAGTTTTGTCGTAAATGTTTAAAAACTTTAGAAGTCTTGTTTACGCTTTGTTTGTAAACTTTACTAAATGTTTGCAGCCTTGCAACAATTTAACTTGTAAACTTTACTTAACGCTAGCAACCTTGCTACAGTTTTGTTCATAAATTCTTCAAAACGTTAGCAGCCTTGTTTACGCTTTGGTGAGGTGCTTGTGAACTTTACAAAAAGTGAGTATCCTTGCTGATGTTTTTCTTGTTAACATCAGTAACCTTGTAACAACTTTACTCATGAACTTTAACAAATGTTAGCAGCCTTGCAAAAATGTAGCTTGTATACCCCGCTCAACGTTAGATGCCTTGCGGAAATTTGTCATACATTTTCAAAACTTTAGAAGCCTTGATTACGCTTTGTTTGTAAACTTTACTAAATGTTTGCAGCCTTGCAACAATTTAGCTTGTAAACTTTACTAAACGCTAGCCACTTTGCTGAAGTTTTGTTCGTTAATTCTTCAAAACGTTAGCAGCCTTGCAACGATGTAGCTACTCAACGTTAGATACTTTGCGGAAGTTTTGTCATAAATTTTTCTAAACATTAGAAGCCTTGTTTAAGCTATGTTTGTAAACTTTACAAAATGTTTGCAGCCTTGCAACAATTTAGCGTGTAAACTTTACTTAACGCTAAACACCTTGCTGAAGTTTTATTCGTAAATTCTTCAAAACGTTAGCAGCCTTGTTTACACTTTGGTGAGGTTAGTGCTTGTGAACTTTACAAAACATGAGTATCCTTGCTGATGTTTTTCTTGTTAACATCAGTAACCTTGTAACAGCTTTACTCATGAACTTTACCAAATGTTAGCAGCCTTGCAAAAATGTACTTTGTAAACCCTACTCAAGGTTAGATGCCTTGCGCAAGTTTTTGTCGTAAATTTTTCAAAACGTTACAAACCTTGTTTAAGCTATGTTTGGAAACTTTAATAAATGTTTGCAGCCTTACAACAATTTAGCTTGTAAATTTTATCAAACGCTAGCAACTTTGCTACAGTTTTGTTCATAAATTCTTCAAAACGTTAGCAGCCTTGTTTACGCTTTGGTGAGGTTGTGCTTGTGAACTTTACAACACGTGGGTATCCTTGCTGATTTTTTTCTTGTTAACATTAGTAACCTCTGTAACAGCTTTACTCATGAACTTTACCAAATGTTAGCAGCCTTGCAAAAATGTAGCATGTAAACCCCACTCAACGTTAGATGCCTTGCGGAAGTTTTGTCGTGAATCTTCAAAACGTTAGAAGCCTTGTTTACGCTTTGTTTGTAAACTTAACCAAATGTTTGCAGCCTTGCAACGTTTTAGCTTGTAAACTTCACTAAACGCCAGCCACTTTGCTGAAATTTGGTTTGTAAATTCTTCAAAACGTTAGCAGCCTTGCAACAATGTAGCTACTCAACGTTAGATACTTTGCGGATGTTTTTTCGTAAATTTTTCGAAACGTTACCAACCTTGTTTAAGCTATTTTTGAAAACTTTACTAAATATTTGCAGCCTTGCAACAATTTAGCTTGTAAACTTTACTAAACGCTAGCAACTTTGCTGAAGTTTTGTTCGTAAATTCTTCCAAACATTAGCAGCCTTGTTTATGCTTTGTAAAAGTTGTGCTTGTGAACCTTACAGAACTTTAGTATCCTTGCTGACGGTTTTCTTACAACGTTGAAACAACATGCTTTTTGATGACGTTTAATCAATGTTGGGTTCTGACGTTGATTCAAACCATTGAAATGTGGTCATTTCCCAACCAATATTCCACCACACAAATATAACGTTGAAACAAGATGCTTTTTGACAACGTATAATCAATGTCGGGTTCTGACGTTGATTTAAACCATAGAAATTTCGTAATTTCCTAACCATTATTCTACAACACAAATACAACGTTGAAACAACATGCTTTTTGACGTTAAGCCTTGTTGAAGTTTTTTTTCCTAAATTCTTCAAGACGTCAGCAGCCTTTACGCTTTGTTGAGGTTGTTCTTGTGAACCTTGAAGAACTTTAGTATCCTTGCTGATGTTTTTCTTGTTAACATTAATAACCTTTAACAGCTTTACTCATGAACTTTACTAAACGTTAGCAGCCTTGCTAATGTTTTGTTTGTAAACTTTACTAAACGTTAGCAGCCCTGCTGGCATTTTGTTCCTAAACTTTACTTAGCGTTAGCAACCTTGCTGGCATTTTGCTCGTAAACTTTACTAACCATTAGCAGCCTTGCTGACGTTTGTTCGTAAACTTTACTAAACTTGAGCAGCCTTGCTGAAGTTTCGTTTATAAATTTGTAAACTGTTCATAAACTTTACCAAGCTTTTCTGAAGTTTTTTTTGTACATTCTTCAAAACATTAGCAGCCTTGTTTACGCTTTGTTGTGCTTGTGAGCCTTACAAAACAAGAGTATCCTTGCTGACGTTTTTTTAGTAACCGTTAACAGCTTTACTTGTAAACTTCACTAAACGTTAGGAGTCTTGTTAATGTTTTGTTTGTAAATTTTACTAAATGTTAGCAGCCTTGCTGACGTTTTGTTCGTAAACTTTACTTAACGTTAGCAGCCTTGATGAAGTTCTGTTCGTAAAATTTGCTAAACATTAGCCGCCATGCTGGCGTTTTGTTCACAAACTTTACAAAATGTTAGCAGCCTTGCTGAAGTTTTGCTCGTAAATTTGTAAACTTGACTAAAAGTTAGAAGCCTTGCTGAAGTTTTGTTCGTAAGTTCTTCAAAGCGTCAGCAGCCTTTCTTAGGCTTTGTTCGTAAACTTGACTAAACGTTAGAAGCCTTGCTGAAGTTTTGTTCGTAAATTCTTCAAAACGTTAACAGCCTTGTTTACGTTTTTTTCGCAAACTTTGCTGAGGTTGTGCTTGTGAACCATACAAAACGTGAGTATCCCTGCTGAAGTTTTTCTTGTTAACATTAGTAACCGTTAACAGCTTTACTCGTAAACTCTACAAACATTAGCTGCCTGGCTGTTTTGTTTTGTAAACTTTACTAAAGTTTAGCAACCTTGCTAATGTTTTGTTCATAAACTTTCTAAACGTTAGCAGCATTGCTGGCGTTTTGTTCTTAAAGTTTAGTAAACATTAGCAGCCTTGCTGAAGTTTTGTTCGTAAATTTGTAAACTGCTCGTAAACTTTACTAAAAATTGGAAGCCTTGTTGAAGTTTTGTTCGTAATTTCTTCAAAATGTCAGCAACCTTGTTTACGCTTTGTTGAGGTTGTGCTTTTGACCCTTACAAAGTTAGCCCTGCTAATGTTTTGCTTGTAAACGTTACAAAACATTAGCAGCTTGCAAAAATTTGGCTCGAAAACTTTACTTAACTTTTGCAACCTTGTTGAAGATTTGTTCATAAATTTTTCAAAACGTTGTCAGCCTCGCTGACGTTTTGTAAGTAAACTTTACAAATCTGTAGCAACCTTGCTTATACTTTGTTCAGAAAGCTTATTAAATGTTTGCAGCTTTGCTAAACTTTAATTTACAAAACTTTTGTACCCCTGCTGTTTTGCTTGTAAACATTACTAACTGTTAACGTTGCTTGTAAACTTGACTGAATATTAGCAGCCTTGCTAAAGTTTTGCTTGTAAACTTTCCACACTTTGTACAAATTTGTCCACACTTTGTCCAACTTTGCGCAAAATTTGTCCACACTTAGTCAAACTTTGTCCACACTTCGTCAAACTTTGCCCACACTTTGTCCCCACTTTGTACCACCTTGTCCACACTGTGTCCCATTTTGTCCACTATGTTCATCATACTTTGTCCCACTTTGTACCACATTGTCCAATCTTTGTCTACGCTTTGTCCATGCTTTGTTCCACTATCCCCATTTGTCCACACTTTGTCCACACTTACTGTATGCTTTGTTTCAATTTGTCCACACTTTTTTTCCACTTTGTCCACATGTTGTTCCTCTTTGTCAACGCTTACTTCACGCTTTGTCCCACTTTGTCCACTCTTTTCCCACACTTACTCAATGCTTTGTCCCCCTTTGTTTACACTTTGTCTCCCATTGTCCATCTTTGTCAACGCTTACTTCACGCTTTGTCCCACTTTGTCCATACTTTTTCCACACTTACTCGATGCTTTGTCCCAATTTGTCCACACATTTTACGACTTTATCACACTTTACTCACACTTTGTCCCCCATTATTCACCTGTTGTTCCTCTTTGTCCACACTTTGTCAATGCTTACTTCACGCTTTGTCCCACTTTGTCCATGCTTTGTCCACACTTACTCGATGCTTTGTCCCAATTTGTCCATACTTTTCCCCACTTTTTCCCACTTTATCTCACTTTGCTCACACTTTGTCCCCCATTGTCCACACTTTGTCCCCTATTGTCCACACTTTCTTACACTTTGTCAACGCTTACTTCACGCTTTCTCCCACTTTGTCCCACATTGTTCACACCGTGTCCTACCATGTCCCACTATGTCCCACCATGTCTCACCATGTCCTCAGTGTTTTGGCCACACTGACGCTGACGAGTGACAAGTGTTTGTTATGAGTCAGTTTTCGCTTCTGAGTCGGATTTCAGACGCGTTTGCTAATGTGGTTATTTGATGGTCGGCTGAGGAAAAGTGGACTGATGAGCGATGAGCACTCCAGAACGTCTTCTGTTGGTTCAGATGGCGAGCAGATGGTTTGATTCCTGGATGTGACGATGAATTCATTAGCAACTTTTAGCATCTTTTGCTCGACAGGAGCAGATTGTTTACATCAACAACAACTTGCAACTAATCTATGTGCAACAAACAAGCAGCACAATTTAGTGTTGACACTGAGCTTTGTCAATTCTGATACGATACCGATATTACAGCCCTTGAATATTGGCCGATACTGATATCCGATATCAGCAGGAATCATACATACTTTGACTATTTTGCAGTGAGGAATGTTATAAAAGATTTGATCAAATTAAATGAGTCAGAGAACCAGTAATTTTAATTCTGGTTAAAAAAAAATATGAAGTTAAGATCCTGATGCTGTTAGTTGAATGATGCGGACCCGTTTGATACTTTTTGAATACACTTCTGCCTTTGAGACTTTGTATGTGTAAGGAATAGGCAACTAACATTATTTGATACTTGTTTATACTGACAAATGTGCTGTTCGACACTGCAATATTGTTTAATGATTAATATGCATGTCTACCTTGTGTGCTATTTTGCGCGTAGCTGTCGTGTAACTGCCAGCTCCTGGTGGCCTTTAGCCTAGCATGTTTAACTTGTGTTAATGATTTGACTGAAGTAGAATAAATGGTGTGCTTCTGCAAAACAAATCTACCTTCAGGTACAAATGAAGTCACTTGACACGGCTCATTGGAGGACATTGCTTGTATGAGACCGTTTAGATACAAGCCGATACTTGTTTTTTTTTTTTTGCTGATATCGGCCTGATAGCCGATATTAATATCGGATTGGGATAACCTTGGCAACAAATCACTTTTTGGGAACTTTCTTGGTTACTCGGCAGCTAAAGGGGCGGAGTTACACCTAACGCAGCGTGTTGATTGGTGGTCAGAAAAGGGACACTTTCAGAATGGGAATAATTCACTACACACTCCCAAACCTTGACCCACCAAGGAGACCCGTGTCGTAGATATTTTTTTAAAGGGCCGCGGCACATTCTTAAAATAATGTTTTAAAAAAAACGAACAGAGAATTAAAAAAAGTGGAATAAAAGAGCAAACGTAAGGAGAAAAAGTTGCAATGTTGACTCTACTAACACAAAGCTGCCACGCAGGCAGTTTTTTTCCTTTAAAATTGTCATTAAAAAAAATAATGAATTCAAGTCAATGTTATGAATTATTGACCTGTTCAAGGCTCCAATTCCTTCACATTAAATAGTCCGCTTTGAAATGTTTTTTTTTGTGAGAAATATTGCATATTTTGTGTGTTTGCCATGTAAAAAACTAAGTTCTCTTTGACCAAAAGGGCATAAAACAAAAAGCATAAAAAATAATAGACTTTTAATCGGCGGATAAATATGAAGTTGATTTAAAGCATCGATTCTCAAACTGTGGTATATGTACCACTAGTGCAGTGGTTCTTAACCTTGTTGGAGGTACCGAACCCCACCAGTTTCATGTGCGCATTCACCGAACCCTTCATTAGTGAAAAATTTATGTTTTTTTTTTTCAAATTCTAGACAAAGTTATATGTTTTTGGTAACACTTTACTATAGGGAACATATTCTAAGCAACAAAGACTTAATTTTGTCATGATCTGTTGTCTGGATTATGTTTTTGTTATTTTTTTGTTAGTTTTTGGACTCTTTTAGTTCCTGTTTGCGCTCCCTTGTTTTGTTTGTTTACCATATGACTTATGATTTTCTCCTGCCTCTGGTGTTCGGACCGCGCACCTGTTTCTAATCACGACCCTATTTGCCAGTCAGTCGGCCTGGCGTCATTGCTTGTTTTCATGCGATACCACAGTTCATGTTGCTCGATTCATGCTGTATCCACGAAAGTCTTGTTTATTTCTTGCCCCAGTTTCGTGTTTGTTCGAAGCCATAGTTTATCCTTGTTTGTTTCATGCCACAGTTTTGTGTTTGTTCCACGCCATGGTTTATGTTTGTTTACCTCATGCCCTGCCAAGATTTATCGAGTTAATAAATATGTTCCTACCTGCAAGCCTTGTCCGGAATAGTCCGTTTGCATCCCAGGAGAACAAACCTCGCTGTAAGCTGCGACCCCTCCGTCATGACAGAATGATCATAAGTCGGTATGGTAACCAAACAAAACAAGAGACCGCAAACAGGAACTAAAAAATTTCCAAAAAATAACAAAAACATAATCCAGACCACAGATCATGACCAATTTAGAGTTATTTGGACACTAGGGGAACATATTCTAAGTAATAAAGATTTCATTTAGAGTTATTTGGTTAAGGTTAGGGTCAGGGTTACAGGGTTAGGGTTATAATAAGGCCATGCCAAATAGGCATTAATAAGTACTTAATGAGTAGTCGAGAGCCAATATGTTACTAATTTGCATGTTAATAAGCAACTAATTAATGGTGAATATGTTCCCCATACTTAAGTGTTACCATGTTTTTTTTACTGGTGCACAAATTGAACCGTGCATGAACATCACCTTGTTCAAACAACAAAAGCAACACAGTGAATAAACTCACAACCAATTACACACCTGCAAATCAATCAGCTGTTGCCATATCCGTAACACGCCGATAGGAAGAAGTTTGTATTTACACGATGAGTCGGGTGTGTTTTGACCTCCGCCGAACCCCTGGGGCCGACTCACCAAACCCACGTTAAGAACCACTGCTCTAGTGGTACGCTAGCTCCATTTATTGGTACGCCAAATAATCACGTCATTGAAGTACAGTGTTTTATTTTCCTATATTCAAACTCAGTGTTACTGTTCAAACTGTGTGCAATGTTACAGTGAGCAGCATATAAAATATACTTGTTAAATAAATTCTTTGCCTTGTTTTTAATGAATACTTAGGCCTACTATGCTACTATATTTTAGTGTTGATCTTTCTAGTGATACTTGGAGAGCCATTTTCTTTTTCTGATGTGGTACTTGTGAAAACAGTTTTGAGAGCCATTGATCTAGTATTTTTTTTTGTGAAAATGTATGACTTATTTTAAAGACTTTTATGAGTGGGGCCGTTTTGGATCCCCAAAAATGTTGTGGGTTATTTTTTAACTGTCATTGATCAAAAATAATAATGAATTAGAATCAATGTTATGACTTACTGACCTATTTAAGGCTCCAATTACCTCACATCAAATATTCCACTTTAAATTCTTGCAAGCTATGTGTTTATACCACGAAGAATGTTTTCTTTGACAAAAAGGGCATAAAAAAATTGTTTAACAGCACTTTATATTGACAGATAGACTTGAAGTTCATTGAATAACAAAATAATAAGTAAAACAACATAAAACTTATTTTGATTTATTTTTATGCCTGAGACACTTCCAAACTTGAGGTAAACAACATCTAAATATTGTATTGGTTTTGAATACAATATAAAATGACAACTTATACCGCTTAAGTCGACGTCGGCATACACGGTCCAACCAAAGATATCATTCTCCTTCTGTCTTGGGACGAGATCACTTTCGGTTTCGGTTTTGTCCACGGTATAGTTTGAGTCTCTAGGCCCAATCAGCTGATGTTTGCTGATCCTTCTGTGTTCTTCAGGAGCAGCAGACCACAATGGGAACCTGTACGAGGGACATAGGGAGTTCCTGTGAGTCACATGTCAAGCAGGCATTGAATCAGCGTTGAGAACTTGTTGTATTAGGTTCTGACGTTGAGCAACTCAAACATAATGTTAAAACATGCTTTTTGACGACGTTTAATCAATGTTGGGTTCTGACATTGAGGGGTCACCAACCTTTTTGAAACCAAGAGCTACTTCTTGGGTACTGATTAATGCGAAGGGCTACCAGTTTGATACACACTTAAATAAATTGCCAGAAATAACCAATTTGCTAAATTTACCTTTAATAAATACATCTATATATACATAAAAAAATGGGTATTTCTGTCTGTCATTCCGCCGTACATTTTTTTTCCCTTTTACGGAAAGTTTTTTCTAGAGAATAAATGATGAAAAAAACACTTAATTGAACGGTTTAAAAGAGGAGAAAACACAGAAAAAATGAAAATTTAATTTTGAAACATAGTTTATCTTCAATTTTGACTCTTTAAAATTTTAAATTCAAAATTCAACCGAAGAAAATGAAGAGAAAAACTAGCTAATTTGAATCTTTTTGAAAAAAATGTAAAAAAGAATTTATGGAACATCATTAGTGATTTTTCCTGATTAAGATTAATTTTAGAATTTTGATGACATGTTTTAAATAGGTTAAAATCCAATCTGCACTTTGTTAGAATATATAACAAATTGGACAAAGCTATATTTCTAACAAAGAAAAATCATTATTTTTTCTAGATTTTCCAGAACAACATTTTAAAAAGAAATTCAAAAGACTTTGAAAAAAGATTTCAATTTGATTCTACAGATTTTCTAGATTTGCCAAAATATTTTTTTGGATTTTAATCATAACAAGTTTGAAGAAATATTTCACAAATAATCTTTGTCAAAAAAACAGAAGCTAAAATGAAGAATTAAATTAAAATGTATTTATTATTCTTTACATTAAAAAGAAATATTTGAACAATGATTTAAATTGTCAGGAAAGAAGAGGAAGGAATTTAAAAGGTAAAAAGGTATATATTTAAAATAATCCTAAAATCATTTTTAATGTTGTATTTTTTTCTCTAAAATTGTCTTTCCGAAAGTTATAAGAAGCAAAGTAAAAAAATAACTGAATTTATTTAAACAAGTGAAGACCAAGTCTTTAAAATATTTTCTTGGATTTTCAAATTCTATTTGAGTTTTGTCTCTCTTAGAATTAAAAATGTCGAGCAAAGCGAGACCAGCTTGCTAGTAAATAGATACAATTTATAAAATAGAGGCAGCTCACTGGTAAGTGCTGCTATTTGAGCTATTTTTAGAACAGGCCAGCGGGCGACTCATCTGGTCCTTACGGGCGACCTGGTGCCCGCGGGCACCGTGTTGGTGACCCCTGATTTAAACCATTGAAATGTGTTCATTTCCCAACCAATAATCCACAACACAAATACAATGTTGAAACAACATGCTTTTTGACGACGTTTAATCAATGTTGGATTCGGGCGTTGATTTAAACCATTGAAATTTGGTCAATTCCTAACCAATATTCTACAACACAAGTACAACGTTGAAACAACATGCTTTTTGAGGACGTTTAATCAATGTTGGGTTCTAACGTTTATTTAAACCATTGAAATGTGGTGATTTCCCGACCAATATTCTACGACCTAAATACAACGTTGAAACATCATGCTTTTTGACAACGTTTTAATCTATATTGGGTTCCGACGTTGATTCAAACCATTGTAATTTGGTAATTTCCCAAGCAATATTCTACAACACAAATACAACGTTATAACAATGTGCTTTTCAACGACATTTGTTCAAAGTTGGGCTCTGACGTTGATTCAAACCATTGAAATTTGGTCATTTCCCAACCAACAACGTGGATCCATTGTTAAACATTAACATTGTCTCAATTTACAAATCCAACTATTTTGCAACGTTGATTCAAAGTCACTTTTAGAGGACATGTACGTATAATCAATATTGCATCAATGTCTTGTGCCTGCTGGGTGGGGGTACCAAAATCTCCATTGCGGCTTTTCAAAGAGAAGATTTATCATCAGATAAAAGTTGATGAGTTGGCATTATTGGATTATTTGGAGGGGCGTGGGAAGAAGGCGATGGCGTCCTAATCAGCGTGCGGACGACGTCGCCGCTGCTTTTATTTGGTTGAGGCGCTTCGACTTTCCTTCCTATATTTGCTGGGGCGCTCGCGGGGCAAAGTGGTTCATAACTCCACATTTAGCCATCTGGTTTACTCGCTCACTCTTCTCCCGCCGCCGGTTAACGACTGATCTGGGACAGGAAGGCCTCCCCAGCGCGCTGTCCTACTTCGCCACCATCCTTTCTCCTTTCTTCTAATTCATTCTCCTCCTCAAACGGCGTCGGAGATCGGGGTCGCCTCATCCCGGTCAGGTAGGAGGTCAAGGAGGCAGGCATAATGGCGGCGGTCTTGCTGGTGTGTGCGCCGCGCTCCAGGCCGTCCGCCGTCAGTTTATCGGGGCTAATCGCAGCATCGAGCGGCGAGGGGGTAGGGTGTGGAGGAGGAGGGGGGAGGGGTGGGGTAGGTAGCAAGCAGCGTCCAATTGCTGCTTCTATATTTAGCTGCTCTGGATGACAATGTTTGTTTGTGCATCAGCTGCAAGCTCCTCGCGCTGCTTTCAGGTCCTGTGGGAAATATGGCCGCCATGTGCTTCCTTCTCCGAACGACTTCGCAACAGAGCCGCCGTTTAGCGCTCGGGATTGAGGACTTTAGAGACGGCAGTTTTTTTTTTTTTCCTTCATCTTCTGTGGAATCTCAGACAGTAAAGATCAAAAGCAGACTTTTTTTTTTCTTTTTTTACTGTAAATATAGAAATGTTTGAAATGGAAAATCCCACATTATGTTCTTTTATGTGATAGTTGTGTGATGGGGATGCTTTTATTTTGATGTCATTCATGAATACAGTCATCCCTCGCCACATTACACATTGAAGTTTGCGGCTTCACTCTAACACAGATTTTTATTTTTATTTCATTTATTTTTCATAGTAGAGGATGCCTGTAACTCTTATCATACATTTTTAACATATATTCTCCATATTTTTGGCCTAAATTAGGCATGATTAAGCACAAAACCATTTCTACTTCAACCTCCTCCCACTGCTGGCAAATCAGTCGATCAATCAATCGATCAATCATTCCAAAATCCTCCGTCGTCCAATTATAAGCAAAAAAAGCAAGTGTGGGCGTATACTACCATTCCAATATTTTACTTTTAATTTCTGAATACTTTTTAATACTTTTCCTTTTCAAAATAAAAGAACCACAAAAAATATCTCATTATTGGTTTTATTTAAACCGTAAATCTTATAATACATTAAATATAGTTTTTTATTGCATATATTGGGTCATACTTTGGTCATAATTAAAGTCCTCCTGTGTCCAGGGATGTATTTCCACAGTTTAAAAACAATAACAAAAACTAAAAATAATTCTGTGATAACAAAAAATATTGATGTAATCATTGAAGTATCCACTATTTACGGCTTTTGTCCATGGTATCGTTACAGTCGATATTTGTATAAATCTGGCCGTTTGTTTACATTTAGTAGACCTAGCTTGCTGTTAGCAGTTAGCTATTGTGTCATACGGTGTGTAGTAAAGCATGTTAAGCTATTCCTCGTCCCTTCTAGTGATTTAGAAGTAGCCCAACACACAGTGGAGGGAAGTTACCCGCTCTGCAGTGTATTGCTTGACCTTTGTTGTTAGTTTGGGAATCAAAAATACGTCTGTGACAGTCTCTTGCTGTCGTCGTGCGGGCTCAATGGACCACCCAGGAAGGACATACTTTTGAGCAGGTTTGACTTCTTTATTTTACAATAAAGCTTGGCTGCTGTTCAGATCGCTTTTCAGCTCCTTCCTCCACTGTTTGTTCCCGGTCTGCTTTTCAGCTGCCGTCGTCGTCGTTCTCGTCTTGCGCTCTGTGTTGCTCTCGCTTCTCATGCGCTGCGGACTCTCCTCCTTCCTCCCGCGATCTCTCCTCCTTCTCCCCTTTTATACAGCATGAGGAGATGGGTTAATCGTTTCCCGGTGTGTGAGCCACGCACCTGACTTAGATTGCGGCAGCGTCGCTCCCGGCACGCCCCGCCTCTCCGCTACGCAGCATTCTCCGCCTCCTTGCCGCCATTTTGGGCAAGGCTCCAGCACGCCCCGCCCCGCCGTCGGACCGTCGGCTCCGCCTCTCCACAACGTCCATCAGTGAGAACCCATCATTCATTCACACCTGGTGGTGGTGAGCTACATTGGTAGCCACAGCTGCCCTGGGGTAGAGTGACGGAAGCAAGGCTGCCAGTTTGCGCCTACGGCCCCTCCGACCACCACCTATCATTCATTCACCAGTGTGAGCGGCACCGGGGGTAAGGGGGAAGTGTCCTGCCCAAGGACACAACGGCAGCGATTTGGATGTCAAGAGGTGGGGAGCGAACCTGCAAACCTCAGGTTTCTGGCACGGCTGCTCTACCCACTACGCCAGGGGTCGGCAACCCAAAATGTTGAAAGAGCCATATTGGACCAAAAATACAAAAACAAATCTGTCTGCAGCCGCAAAAAATTAAAAGCCATATTACAAACAGATAGTGTGTCATGAGATCCATCCATCCATCCTCTACCGCTTATTCCCTTTCAGGGTGGCGGGGGGCGCTGGCGCCTTTCTCAGCTACAATCGGGCGGAAGGCAGGGTACACCCTGGACAAGTCGCCACCTCATCGCAGGGCCAACACAGATAGACAGACAACATTCACACTCACATTCACACACTAGGGCCAATTTAGTATTGAATTATGAGGACTTAAAGGAAACTAAATGAGCTCAAATGTAGCTACAAATGAGGCATAATGATGCAATATGTACATATAGCTAGCCTAAATAGCATGTTAGCATCGATTAGCTTGCAGTCATGCAGTGACCGATTATGTCTGATTAGCACTCCACATAAGTCAATAACGTCAACAAAACTCACCTGTGTGCATTCACGCACAACGTTAAAAGTTTGGTGGACAAAATGAGACAGAAAAAGAAGCGGCATAAATCACGTCTGAGAAAGTCGGAGAAAGCTATACATGTAAACAAACTAGGGTGAGTTCAAGGACCGCCAAAATTAGTAGGACAAAACGGCGCTCGCCAAATACTCGAATCAGTGAAGCATGTTTAATACAAACAGTGTGCGTTATAGCAATTAGGGAGGTTTGTGTCATGTTTGTCCTCCTACAGAAACCAAATTAAAACAAAATAATGCGTTTTTTTCCCCTCATCATTTCCATTTCTCATATATTTTTGAAAAAGCTCCAATGAGCCACTAGGGCGGCGCTAAAGAGCCGCATGCGGCTCCAGAGCCGCGGGTTGCCGACCCCTGCACTACACCATGCTGCACCTGGAACATGCCGCACCTGCAACTGATTAGAGCAGTGGTACTCAAACGTTTTTTTTCCACCAAGTACCACCTCAAAAACACTTAACTAACACCATAACGACCAACATTTAAACACAGCAGCACAGTACGCCTAAGTAATAATTAAAAACTAAGTGGCGGTTTTATTCAACAAGTATATTTGCTATTTTTGGCCACTGTTACATACAGTTTCAACAGTTACACTGTACTTAGATAATAAATTACATTACATACCAATATTTAATTAAGTGATTCTTTGGCGTACATCACTGGATTAGAAAAACCTGATTATGTTCAATTACGTTTCTTCTTGGAAAATCCAATAATTGGAGGTGTCGATTGGCTGTGACATGAGCAGAGTTTTATCCAACTCCCAGTATGAAATCCTGTTGATCTTCCCAGCATTCTGACATGAAGATGTTATTTTTGCCTCTTCCTCCTCCAGTGCACTTGTCATGCAGTATTTGTGTGCGTGTGTGTGTGTGTGTGTGTGTGTGTGTGTGTTGTGCCAGCTAGTGCCGGCAGTGGGCCCCTGTGGGTGTTGTTAAACATTATGGATGATGATGATGATGAGGCAGCAGCAGAAGGTTGGCGTTCCTAAATGACAGTTTTTATAGTCCATGGCGGAAGGGGGCGTGGCCTCTTGTGGTTTTTCCTTGAAAATGCCATCCGGAAAGTAATTTTTTGTATGTAAGAATAGTAAATTAGAAGTGGAGTGAATTGCAATGAAGCAGGAATGGAATGGAAAAGATTTGTTGTTTTCCAGGGAGCTAAATAGTGACATTACGGTCACTGTTTTATGAACATCCATCCATCCATCATCTTCCGATTATCCGAGGTCGGGTCGCGGGGGCAGCAGCCTAAGCAGGGAAGCCCAGACTTCCCTCTCCTCGGCCACTTCGTCTAGCTCTTCCCGGGGGATCCCGAGGCGTTCCCAGGCCAGCCGGGAGACATAGTCTTCCCAACGTGTCCTGGGTCTTCACCGTGGCCTCCTACCGGTTGGACGTGCCCTAAACACCTCCCTAGGGAGGCGTTCGGGTGGCATCCTGACCAGATGCCCCAGCCACCTCATCTGGCTCCTCTCAATTTTTATTTTTATTTTTGTATTTTTATATTTTTATATAAATATATATTTTATATTTATATTTTATTTTTGTTTTATAAACAAAGCACAGTTATTTGGCGCCAAAACACTGCTGCTCAGATTTGGTACATATATAAAAAAAAAGACGACATTGCAGAAAAAGTTGTATTGGCATCAAAACAAGATTTGGCAACAAATTAAAAAAAAAAAGATCACCATTAATTTAGTCATATTACTCAATCTCGATTAATGTGAATTGTGAATTATATTTATATAGCGCTTTTCTCTAGTGACTCAAAGCGCTTTACATAGTGAAACCCAATATCTAAGTTACATTTAAACCAGTGTGGGTGGAACTGGGAGCAGGTGGGTAAAGTGTCTTGCCCAAGGACACAACGGCAGTGACTAAGATGGCGGAAGCGGGAATCGAAGCTGCAATGCTCAAGTTGCTGGCACGGCCGCTCTACCAACTGAGCTATATCAAAATTATAATTTTTTTTTTCATTTATGCAAATTGTCCAGTGTAGGATTATACCGAGTACCACATCCTTATTGTTTACTACTGCAGTATCTTGTAACCAATGTTGGGACTAACGCGTTACAAAGTACGCCATTATTTTAGGCGGTAACTAGTAGTCCATCCATCCATCCATTTCCTACCGCTTATTCCCTTTGGGGTCGCGGGGGGCGCTTGTGCCTATTTTAGCTACAATTGGGCGGAAAGCGGGTACACCCTGGACAAGTCGCCACCTCATCGCAGGGCCAACACAAATAAACAGAAAACATCCACACTCGCTTTCACACACTAGGGCCAATTTAGTGTTGCCAATCAACCTGCATGTCTTCGGAAGTGGGAGGAAGCCGGAGCACCCGGAGGGAACCCACGCATTCACGGGGAGGACATGCAAATCCAATAGTAGTTATTTTTCATGTTCAGTAACTTAGTTACCATTACTACATGATGCGTTACTGCATTATTTTACGTTATTTTTTATGTATTAACCGGCTAGAAACTGAGAAGATCTGAGTGTGTTTTACCCTGTTGTGTGTTTTAGCTCTGTTGAAGAGGAGCCAAAGTCGAGTTTCTTTACATGGAGATATTCTCACTACTTTTGTCGAGCACAAAGAAAAGAACATTTTAGTTCAATGTCATTTGTGTCTTGGATGAACGATCCCATCTACTGCCCAAAACAGCAATTCGAATCGGCTGAAACAGCTACAAAAGCAACATGCTTCAACGAAGCTAGTAAAGAGAGAGACACTTCACCTCCAACACCATCTATGCACCAGCGGCTGGAATTTAACGGAGGGACTGCTAGCCAGAACAACAATGCATAGAACCATTGCACCGTATGTGCTAGAAGACATTGCAGCGTATATGCTCGAAGACATGCAGGCTATTTCTACAGTGGAGTCACCCGCTTTCAGGCAGCTAATTAGCATGATATCGGGCATCAAACAGCAAATGGCACGGAAAATTTTTTACACGTACCTGGACACAGTGGACTGTGAGCACATAAAGATGGAAAGCGAGCTAAAGAAAACACTCCGAACTCTGCCTCTGCTCATCATTCAGCTCTGAAGTTACACACACTCTGTCAATTCTCTTATGTACTCTTTCATTCTGGACTTCTAGAGTGTTTGATTATCACATCACTCTAAATCAGGGGTCTCAAACTCATTTTGTCTGAGGGCCACTGGATGCAAAAACTGGGTGAGGTTGGGCCCCGAGAAAATATTTCTTAATAAATCTAACATGCACTTTTTAATGAATAGACCTTCTTTGAATGGCCAACACTCCCGATTTTTCCAGGTGACTTCCGAATTTCGGCCCCGGGGGCCAACAGTATTAAAGGAGTGCCATGACGGCACTGCCTTTGCCGCTCTAAACAACTAATCGAATCCGCCTTTTCATCGTATTGACAGCGTGCCGGCCCAGCAACATGTCATATGAGGCTTCAACAGACGTTGCAAGACATACTTGATCAACAGCCATACAGTTCACACTGAAGGTGGCTGTACAAACAACTTTATCACTGTTTCAAATATGCGCCACACTGTGAACCTACACTAAACAAGAATGACCAACACATTTCGGGAGAACATCCACACCGTAACACAACATAAACACAACAGAACAAATACCCAGAACACCTTGCAGCCCTAACTCTCCACCTCAACCCGCACACGGCGGGAAGGTGTGGGGGGGGGAGGGCAGGGTTTGGTGGTAGTGGGGTTGTATATTGTAGCCCGGAAGAGTTAGGGCTGCATGGGACTCTGGAAATGTGTTCTGTTGTGTTTATGTTGTGTTACGGTGCAAATGTTCTCCCAAAATGTGTTTGTCATTCTTGTTTAGTGTGGGTTCACATTGTGGCGCATATTTGTAGCAGTGTTAAACGTGTTTGTACGGCCACCCTCAGTGTGACCTGTATGGCTGTTGATCAAGTATGCATTGCAGTCGTTGATGTACGTTTGAAAAAAGCCTTCCACATCATGTAGTTGGGCCGGCACGCTGTTTGAATGATAAAGAGGCGCACTCGACGTGTGTGTCTAAGAGCCAGGTATAATATATGGCTGGGCTGAAATGGTGTTAGTACTGGTCGTAGAAGGCGTCAAAGGCAGTGTCAAAACGGCACCCATTGAAAGTTTTGGTTGGGAGAGAACAGACACATGTTCGAGAGAATGATTTTTCTGGAATGATCCAAAAAAATCAGGAGGATTGGCAATTATGGCAAATATGACGCTGTCAAGCGCCATTCATATTAAACTCGCGGGCCTCTCTAACATTAAATGTACATATCAAGGTCCGGGACGCAAAATAACATTGCGGCCCGCGGCCCGCATGTCTGAGACCCCTGCTCTAAATGTATAGACTATAAAGTTCACAAACATAAAGGGGGATCCTCACAATCTTTCCTTATCTTTCAACTAAAACTGGGGAAATGTGTCGAGTGTTCTGGGCTTCAGACATGATTTTATTTCAGAATTCCTTGAGAGAAAATAACGCCCGGTTATGCTTTGGGGCGGCATAGCTCGGTTGGTATAGTGGCCGTGCCAGCAACTTGAGGGTTGCAGGTTTGATTCCCGCATCCACAATCCCAGTCACTGCCGTTGTGTCCTTGGGCAAGACACTTTACCCACCTGCTCCCAGTGCCACCCACACTGGTTTAAATGTAACTTAGATATTGGGTTTCACTATGTAAAGCGCTTTGAGTCACTAGAGAAAAGCGCTATATAAATATAATTCACTTCACTTCACTTTGTGTTTGTAGTGTGTGCCTTCCCTGGTTTACAGCTATGTTGTTATTATGTTGTTTGTTACTTATGTATGTTATGTTGCAGCCATTTAAAATAGTTTTGTCAATTTGTTATGGTCTGAAACAAATTGGCCCTTTGAAACATATCTCTGTCTTTGTGTGTTGTATGTAGACCACATTGCTTAGCAGAGTTCAGTGATTCAAATGCATGTCAAGTTGATCAACAGATTGTATTATTCTCCAGTCCAATACAGTACTGAAATGAAGGCTAAAAGGGCATTAAAGGGGGCTTTAACACACAAAAAAATAAAAAAAAATAAAAATAAAATAGAAGTAACTAAATAGTTACTTTTCACAGTAAGGCATTACTTTGTGGTATAAGTAATTGAGTTAGTAACTGAGGTACTTTTGAAATTAAGTAACTAGTAACTGTAACTAGTTACTGGTTTTCAGTAACTAACCCAACACTGCTTGTAACAGACATTTCTACCATGTTTGATTTAGGTAAAATATGCTAACAGTTGACAACTGTCATTTTGTTCATTTATATCAGGGGTGCCAAACTTATTTTAGCTCAGGGGCCACATGGAGGAAAATCTGTGCACACGCGGGCCGGACTATTAAAAAAATTATGGCATTAAAACTGAAAAACAAAGACAACTTCAGATTGTTTTCTTTGTCTTAATTTGACCAAAAATACCAGCAGCGGTAAAGTTTAGAACCATGAAGGAAAGAAGAAAGTGAAGGGATATTTATAACTGAATACATTTACATATGCATAAAAATTTATTTTCTTTTGTATTTTTTTTATTTTTATAAATTAAGTAACATTTATGACAACCTTTTTCCAAAACACAATATAAAATGTGAGATATAACAGGACAATGCATACATTTATCCTTTGTTTTCAAAACGCTTACAAGAAAGTGGGACCCCATTTTTATGACTTGATGGGGTCCCTGGGACCCCATTTGGAAAAAAAGAAGTTATCTAGAAGTCACATTAGTATTGGCTTAAAATAACAAAACATGATGCATTCCTAGTTTTTGCATCATCTAGGGCTGGGCGATTTATCGAATATACTCTATATCGCGGGTTTGTCCCTGTGCGATATAGAAAATAACTATATCGTGACATTCGAGTATACGTTCTCATGCAGTTGCTTTTAGCTGTGGGCTTTCCACTATGTGCATTTCCCTCTCTTGTCTCTCCTTCTCACAGAGACTTAAAACAAGCGCACCTTCTTACATACGTCACATACTGTCACGTGTGCAACGTCACCCGCTCCCGCAGAGCAGACAGGTAACGACATGGTAACTTTAGCTGTGATGCTAGCGGAACGGTGCAAGTGGTAATACGAGAAAGAGAAGGTGCGAATCTGGTAACAAATGAAGAAATAAATAATCCCCAAGAAAAACAGCAGGGAGTCCATCGTCTGGGGGTGGTTTGGCTTCAAGCGGGAAGATGTTCAACAATTCAGCGGAAAAAGCGTTGTTCCAAAAAGTAGCACCCCTGCTAATATAGCATCATTTGAAAAGTTACCTGCTAGAAAATGAAGAGTGATTACTCCGCATGTCAATACCTCCGTTCGGTGCCACACCGACAAAATGCCCAAGCAACCACTTCCAGATCAACACTGTATGAATAAAATTGTCAATAACAGAAGGTGATAACGACCGCAATAACCTACCACATAGCGAAAGACATATACTATTTGATTTCCTATTATGCAGCTCATTTTTATTTGACAGTTATTGAAATATCTTGTGTGACATCATGCACAAAAGTGCACTTTTTTTGTTTCAAACTATTGTAGTGGCATTCTGTACAAAAAGTGCACTTTAAAGGCCTACTGAAACCCACTACTACCGACCATGCAGTCTGATAGTTTATATATCAATGATGAAATATTAACATTGCAACACTTGCCAATACGGCCTTTTTAGTTTACTAAATTACAATTTTAAATTTCCCGCGAAGTGTCATGTTGAAAACGTCGCGGTATGATGACGCGTGTGTTTGACGTCACCGACATTTTTTTCCAGCCCGATCCAAGCTATAAGTAGTCTGCTTTAATCACATAATTACACAGTATTCTGCACATCTGTGTTGCTGAATCTTTTGCAATTTGTTCAATTAATAATGGAGAAGTCAAAGTAGAAAGATGGAGGCGGAAAGGTTTTAGCCTTTAGCCACAAAAACACAGCCGGTGTTTCCTTGTTTAAAATTCCCGAAGATGAAGCTTTACTATGGATCAGAGCGGTCAAGCGAACATGGATCCCGACTACATGTCAACCGGCAGTTTTTGGTGAGAAAATTGTGGTAATAAGTCGCCTCTTACCGGAGACATCAGCGGGGCTTCCGTCCTGCTGCAGCTGCCGTGACTTCCCTCAGAGACTCTGGCGTCAACACACCCGTGGCCACATCCCTCTGACTTTCAGGTACTATTTAATCTCACTAAAACACCAGCAACACATTAGGCAGATAAGGGATTTTCCAGAATTATCCTAGTAAATGTGTCTAATATCATCTGAATCGCTCCCACTGCAATCGCCTTTTTTTTTTAACTTTTCTTTTTCTTTTTCTAGTACTTAACTCTAAATTTCCTCATCCACGAATCTTTCATCCTCGCTCAAATTAATGGGGAAATCGTCGCTTTCTCGGACCAAATAGCTCTAGCTGCTGCTGGCCATGATTGTAAACAATGTGAGGATGGGAGGAGCCCTAGAACCCGTGACGTCACGCGCACATCGTCTGCTACTTCCGGTAAAGGCAAGGCTTTTTTATTAGCGACCAAAAGTGGCGAACTTTATCGTCGATGTTCTCTACTAGAGTAAATCCTTTCAGCAAAAATATGGCAATATCGCGAAATGATCAAGTATGACACATAGAATGGACCTGCTATCCCCGTTTAAATGAGAAAATCTCATTTCAACAGGCCTTTAATTTAGTGTTGTTTTGAGATGTCATGCACAAAAGTGCACTAATAGCTTGTTTTAAAATGTCTCTGACAATCTTGCACTTTCAGTTTTGGAAATGATATAAATGTTTGTGCCACTGCTTAATAACTGTTTAATAAATACAGTTTTGTTAAATTGACTTAGTTATGGTTTCCCTCTATGCATGAAAGTTTAAAATGAGCATATAATAATGCAGTATGAACAGGAAAGTTTTAATGTAGGCACATAGAATCTTCATACTGCTGTGATTATATGCATCAAGGCTAAGGCAAAATATCGAGATATATATTGTCTATCGTGACATGGCCTAAAAATGTCGATATTAATAAAAGGCCATATAGCCTAGCCCTAGCATCAACATTTCAATTTTTTCTAGTTACTTTACACGTTTTTGCTCTTTTGCTATTATTTTTTGTGATTTTTCTTGCCCACTGACAACCCCCCACCAGACACATGAATAGGTACGCCTACAGAGGTCCAATGAGGGTTGTGTCCAAAATCCGCCCATACAGAGTCGATGACTATCACTTTTGCAGGACATGTCGTACCGTTGCTAATATTTGGAGTCCACCGGACATAAAACACAGCCAAATATTAGAATTGTTTTCAGTCAGGACAATAAAAATGTTGCGCGGCGACGGACTTTGTGTTTTTGTGTTGGATGTAATTACGTGACTCATCGTTTCTCTTTTGGTTTTTTCACGTTGTGTTCCTGACTGAAGCAACGTGTTAAAGTCCACGATGAAGAAGGGCTTTCAGCGTAATGGAAGGGGAGAAGGTTTGATGTGCTTGTGTATCGATCGCGCCTCATGGAACCTGATTAAAAAAGTCAACAATGGCCGACTGTCATGAGGTTGCAGCCTGACAGCAAACATGGCCGACGGACTCCCAGTAAGTTTTTTTTCTACTTTCCCCTGAGATGATTGTCTTGTCGGTAAGGATGTCTGACGTCAGATCAGCGCCTCTTTGGGATTAACAAGTCCTGAAACGTGAAGGCACAAATGTGCTGATTCAGCGACCATCCGAAGCTAAATATAACTTCCTCTTTCACACTGCTTAGTGTAAACCAGGGGTGTCCAAACTTTATCCACTGAGGATCGCACACTGAAAAAAATCAAAACAACATTTTTCTATTTATAATTTTCAAAACCAATAAAATACATAGATTTTTTTTATTTATTATTTTTTTAACCTTTTAGGGCTCCTCAGTTTTGGTCCAGGGCCCCCAGAAGGGTCTAAGTCGGGGGTCATCCAAAAAAGGATTGAAAATTGAAAAACATGGGGGGGGGGAAATAATGTTTTTGTTTTAGTATGTTTTTGGCTTGAGGACAAACATGACACAAACTTTCCCAATTGTTAGAGAGCCCACTGTTTAATATGTTTGTGTGTATGCTTCACTGATGAGAGTATTTGGTGAACATTGTTTTGTCCTACTAATTGTGGCGGTTGTTGAACTTACTGGACTGTGATGTAACAGTTTGTTCACATGTAAAATCTTCCGCTCCTTCTTTGTCTCAATTTGTCCATCAAAAGTTTTACACTGTGCTTGAATGCACAAAGGTGCGCTTTGTTATTGTTATTGACTTATTGGATTAGCTTGCAAGACTGCAAGCTAATCAGTGCTACCATGCTGTTTAGGCTAGCTGTATGTACATATTGCATCATTATGCCTCATTTATAGGTATATTTGAGCTAATTTAATATCCTTTACTTTTATCGTTTTTGTATTTAATTTAGTTTTGCATGTCTAAATGCATACTATGCATACTTAGCATGAATTCATTTACGTGGACCCCGACTTAAAGGGGAACATTATCACAATATCAGAAGGGTTGAAACCAATAAAAATCAGTTCCCAGTGGCTTATTTTATTTTTCGAAAATTTTTTCAAAATTTTACCCGTCCCCGAATATCCCTAAAAAAAGCTTTAAAGTGCTTGATTTTAGCTATTTGCTTAAGCCACTGTCCATTTCCCTGTGACGTCACATAGCGATTCCAACACAAACAATGGCGAATAGCACAGCAAGATATAGCGACATTAGCTCGGATTCAGATTCGGATTTCAGCGGCTTAAGCGATTCAACAGATTACGCATGTATTGAAACAGATGGTTGGAGTATGGAGGCAGATAGCGAAAACGAAATTGAAGAAAAAACTGAAGCTATTGAGCGAATAGCTATTGACGCTATTCGGCCATCTTTGCGTTAGCATCGCCGGTAAAATGTGCAGACCAACCGATCAGGACTTTCGCATTGACACTGGATCAACTTAAATCCGTCGATTGGTAAGTGTTTGTTTCGCATTAAATGTGGGTGGAAGGAAACACTGGATGTAAATATAGTTTCAAATGTACATACAGGTAGCCTAAATAGCATGTTAGCATCAATTAGCTGGCAGTCATGCCGCGACCAAATATGTCTGATTAGCACATAAGTCAATAACATCAACAACACTCACCTTTGTGATTTCGTTGACTTTATCGTTGGGAATGCATCTGCTTTGAGTGTCGCAGGATATCCAGACATTGTTGTCATCTCTGTGCCATCTCTGTTGTAGCATCGCCGGTAAAAACCAAACGGGGGACTTTTGCATCTCTTGACACTGGAACAACTTAAATTTGTCGATTGCTAAGTGTTTGTTTGGCATTAAATGTGGATGGAGGGAAAGGCTGGATGAAAATATAGCGACAAATGAGGCATAATGCTGCAATATGTACACACAGCTAGCCTAAATAGCATGTTAGCATCGATGAGCATGCCGTGCTAATTGATGCACATTCTACTAATCAACTTGAATCCGTCCCTGATCGTGTTGTTACACCCTCCGACAACACACTGACGAGGCATGATGTCTCCAAGGTATCGGAGAACAGTCGAAAAAACGGAAAATAACAGAGCTGATTTGACTCGATGGGTCTGATGTGTAGGGAAAAATGGCGTTGAGTACCGATCTGACGTCACGTTCTGACGTCGTCACTCAGAAAGGGATAAACAGAAAGGCGTTTAATTCGCCAAAATTCACCCATTTAGAGTTCGGAAATCGGTTACAAAAATATATGGTATTTTTTCTGCAACATCAAGGTATATATTGACGCTTACATAGGTCTGGTGATAATGTTTCCCTTTAAACAAGTTGAAAAACTTATTCGGGTGTAACCATTTAGTGGTCAATTGTACGGAATATGTACTGTACTGTGCAATCTACGAATAAAAGTTTCAATCAATCAGTTATCCATCCATCCATTTTCTAACGCTTATTCCCTTTCGGGGTCGCGGGGGGCGCTGGCGCCTATCTCAGCTACAATCGGGCGGAAGGCAGGGTACACAATCAGTTAATCAAAACTAATTTATATGATGTATTTTTTTCACCCTAATCATTGATTTGACTATCCTCTGCTGTACTGTATGGCAACTGTGTCTCCACTGTGACTCAGTTCAATATTGAATAGCAGTAATTTGTATTTATTCACATTATGCAAATGTCCACACACATTTAGACACATTATCTGTATATAATATTGGCTGCATTTCAGATAGTTGTTTGTGTGCCATGTTGTTCCAGACAACCGCAAACATTACCTAGCTTGCCAAAGATTGTAATAAATCTATTAAAAGAAGACAGCCTGCCGTTTCCTTTAACTTGGACACACACATGTATACCTTTGTCCATTAAAAGCCTGTATTTTCTAGGAGTTATCGCTCTTTCTGAGTAGCCTCTGATTTACTAATGGTTTCTGATGTTGTAAAAATGTGTAGAATATTTCAACATTTCTGTCAACGAAGATTTGCTTCAGCCCGCGACACATAGTACTTTTGATAGTAGGCTAACATAGCTAATATAGACACTTACATCATGTGTTGCCTTCATTATAAGACTTATATACGGCTCCAGACAGATTTTTGTTTCGTATTTTTGGTCCAATATGGCTCGTTCAACATTTTGGGTTGCCGAACCCTGGTCTAAGTCATTAAAATTTAAAAGAAAAGTCTTTTTTTTTTTTTTTGTATTTTTCAATATTAAATCTATAGATCAACTTCAGGTCATTTATCAATATAAAATAATTACTTTTTTTTTTCATTTTTGCCATGAAAATTTAAATTTTAAAATTTAATTTTTATGGCAAAAACACAAAATATGCAATAATTTCTCCCCAAAAAACATTTCAAAGAGGAATATTTGATGTGAAATAATTTAAGTCTTATCGGTCAATAATTCATCACAACATTGCTTTTAATTCATTATTATTCTCTGAGCAATGACAATGACAGCTTCACCTGTCTGCACATATATTCCCCTTTTTATGTTTGTTTATTTTAATATAATTTTTAGAATATGCCGCACTTATGACACCCCTGGTGTAACCTTTCATTGTAGTCGGAAAACTGCTTCTGTCGACAACCCCACCATGTCAAACAACTCAAGTCCCATTCCACCATGTTCTTATTACTAAAAAGTGCCCGCTTAAGTTGATGTTGACCGCTTTTGTCGACATAAACTTTACAGCAAAAAGGTTGCTTCTATAAAAAATGGTCTGTTTATGTTGACGTCTGTTTTCAGTTTCATCATCATCACTAAGCAGTGTGAAACATCAACATAACAGCTGTTTAGTCACACAGCATTAAACAAAGCACACAGTGACTTCCTGTTCAAGGCAAAGTAAACTTCAGAGTAAAAGCATGGCTGTTATGACCCTACTTTTTTTGGCACCGGCCGAATCCTGCCGGTCCTACTGGGCACCGATTTTAATAAAATCCAACGTTGCCATGTTTCGTTAACTGGGTTGTGCGCGACGTCACGCCCGGTTACCGACTCCTTGGCGATCACTCCAGCAGCACTGAGAGCGGACTCAGCCAAACTACCTTTAGGTAATACTGCAAATGTCAATGCCAAAGAAGAAATAAACTAAAAAAAACAGTAAGGCCCCACTTTTTCCAAAAAAATGTGCTAGCTAATGTACATTGGCTCTGCTATTGACATTTGACTGATTAGCTTCAGCGATTTTACATGGCGATTTTAACACCACCAAATTTGTTAATTAAATCTACAACTAAGATGCCCGTTACAATTAAACAGCTGATGCATAATAAGTACAATACTTACAGTACTAACACTTTTTAGGCCAGCAAAAAAATAAACAGCAAAGACTGAACTCACTTGTCAACACAATATAAACTACACACTATTGCCATCTAAAAACTACAATTGAGACTCAGAAATGTGATAATAAAACAAGATATAACAACTGGTCAGCAGTGCAAAAAGTATATATATTATCAAAAACAATAATTATTCATTGACATGACCAAAGTACTAAAAATTGGTATTGTTGAGTGCAAGTATTGGTTCAAACTTTCTTTTATATTTCCTTATTTCTGTAGTTACTTTCTTCCCAACGCTCTTATTTTGGCTCCACTTCCTGCTATGAGTTTAGCTTGCAGGGACTTCACCACTGCTTTTGGCCGCTGTTCTCGCCACCTGCTCTCTTGATTAGTTATCAGTGCACTCACCTGCCTCTGATCACCAATCAAGAGGGTTTATCTGCCAGTGTGTAATTGGATCGTTGATTTCTGTTGGAGGTTAATCGGTCGCCGGTTCTCTGCTCATGCCAAGGACATTCAGGCTTTTGCTTTCACATACGCCAGTCTATGCCTCATGTGCCCTTTGTGTTTTTTGGTAATTTAATATACTCTTACGTGCATGCCAATTCCCGTTTCTGCATCTTGAGGTCATGCCAACTACCGCCATGAGGAAAATGTAGCATTGGCACCATTATCCTGGATTCAACATCCAGGTAATTTCGAGCTTGGAATTTTTTCACTGTGTTTTTTTATGTATATTTGACCTAAATTAAGCAGTTTGTAGCACAGAAATGGCCTAAATAACAACAACAACCAAAAACACTATTACAATAATAGGGATGTTCCGATCAACGTATTTGGCCTATGATCCCAATCCGATTTCTAATACGATCCGATACTTTAACAATAATTAAAGACCTATTTTATTGCAAGTGCAGTAGTTGAGGTTGTATTTTGCCTCATTCCTGTGAGAATTCTGCGTGTGACTGAAGCACTAAGGAGCGGGACTATACAGGGATAGCTGCAGTGTGCTCAAACAACCACTAGGTAGCATCTGTGAGCAGATAATACTGTATCATATCTTTCTCTTTCGGATTTACCAAGTCTTAAGTGTATTGGTCACTCACATTTAAGTGAGGGATGAAGCAACGACTAACTGGGACCCAGTGTAACTAAACATTTTTACAAAGCATATCTTATTATTACATTTAGAGTTTGCCTGTATCGTTATTAAATGTGCGGTCTTGAAGGCTACATTTGACTTTTTTTTTCTTTTTACAAAATAAAGTGCCAAGTGCACAATAAGTAAACAAAAACTATTAGCACCTATTTAAATCTTGTGGGTTTTTCCCTCAAAGTCTTCCTGTATTCAGAGACTTATTCCCTTACTTTGTAAACGCTAAACAAAAAAAACAAAAAAAGTATATTGAAAAATATACTACACAACTTGTCTTTTAGTAGTAAGTAAACAAACAAAGGCTCCTAAATTAGCTACTGACATATGCAGTAAAATATTGTGTCATTTTCCATTCTATTATTTGGGGGCGGCATGGCGAGGTTGGGAGAGTGGTCGTGCCAGCAACCTGAGGGTTCCTGGTTCAATCCCCAATTTCTACCAACCTCATCACGTCTGTTGTGTCCTTGAGCAAGACACTTCACACTTGCTCCTGATGGTTGGTGGTTAGGGCTTTGCATGGCAGCTCCTGCCATCAGTGTGTGAATGTGTGTGTGAATGGGTGAATGGGTGAATGTGGAAATAGTGTCAAAGCGCTTTGAGTACCTTGAAAGTAGAAAAGAGCTATACAAGTATAACCCATTTACCATTTTATCAAAATTATTATGGATAAGTGGTAAAAAATGAATTATTAACGTACTTGTTCATATCTACTGATTTTCTCTTTTAACATGTTCTATCTACACTTCAGTTAAAATGTAATAATCGCTTTTTCTTCTGTTGTTTGGATACTTTACATTAGTTTTAGATGAAACCACAAATTTGGGTATCAATCCGATACCAAGTAGTTACAGGATCATACATTGGTCAAAGTCCTCATGTGTCCAGGTATGTATTTCCTGAGTTTGTAAATATAATATAAATTTAAAAAAAATGTAAAGAAAATAAAGAAGATTTTGTGATGCTAAAAAATACTTTTTAGAGGCGGTATAGTACTGAATATGATTCATTACTATGGTGCTACTATGCTAATACTTGTATACTGTACAAACCTAGTACACTGTAAAAAAAAAAAATAATAATCTGCAATTTTGCAGTAATAAAATTGCCAGCTCAGTCGTCAGAATATAACCTTAAAATTTGCAGATTTGTTTTTCTTTTTACAGCATGTAAATAGAAAAACACTAGCATTGTTTTTTTTGCAGTAAAATTAGAGCAAATGAGCTCCCTTTTCTTTTTTTACTGTAAAATCCATGGTTGTTTTTACAGCGTATTACCAGAACTGGAAAAACGGTACCATTGTTGTTTTTTTACGGTGAAATTCTGGTGACTGAGCTTTTTTACCTCCTAATTTTGTGTACAATACAATTGATGGATAACTTGGTTCGAAATCATAAGTCAAGCAGATATTTACGTATCCATCTCTATCGTAACAAAAAAAATACATGCTTGGAATATATCATGATATTTGTAGCATTATTAGATAATACAGTTGAAAGGTTATGCAACTGCATGCAGTACATGTATTTTTTTCTGTCAAAATAGAGCTAGAAAGATGAAGTATTTGATTGAGGTATATGTCCAGGCTATTGCAGGCCACATAGAATGATGTGGTGGGCCAGATCTGGCCCCCGGGCTTTGGGTTTGACATTTATGTTTTACATCAAGACGCTTGCCTACGCTTCTTCTCCCTGACTGCCTGTATCTCGCAAGCAGACACCGCCGCCCCCTATAGGCCAACCCCTGGATCACCGTACATTATGCATACCATATTTTCCGGACCGTAGGGCGCACCGGATTATAAAGCGCACTGCGGATGAATGGTCTATTTTTTCATCTTTTTCCATATATTAGGCACACCAGATTATAGGGCACATCAAAGGAGTCATATTATTAATTTTTTCTAAATGTAAATCACTTTTTTGTGGTCTACATAACGTGATGGTGGTTCTTTGGTCAAAATGTTGCATAGATTATGTTTAACAGACAATCTTCAAGCCGCTTTTTGACAGTTGCTTCATTATGCGCTGTTTGTGGGCGCTCTTATTTACGTGGCTCACCTTTGGCAGCGTCTTCTTCGCGTGATCTTTATTATAGTGGTGTAGCGTGCAAGGACAGGAGTGGAAAAAGAAAAAAAAGATGGATCTAACTGTTTTAATGACATTCAGACTTTACTTACGTCAATAACGAAGCAGCATCTCCTCATCCGGAAACAACAACACAGGAAATGTGTCCCGTGAAAAACCGTCCGACCGGAACTCTAATAACTAAAGTTCCTTGGGTGAAAAATGTAAACTCACTACACCGGTATTTTTCAGCGCCATCGTGGCGAGTTTACTGACAGATATAAGTAAGAATTTTATATTACTTTATATTAGAAATGGCAACAGCGGAGGATGATTGTCCCGTAATAAGAAGATAGAAAAAAACAAGAAACTTATTGACTACGGCGTTGTCACGGACTTCAAAGGCGGACGCGCGCAATTTTTCAGAATTCAAGCAGATCCCAAATACAGATCAGCAGGCACCAGAAGGTAAGAAATGTTGCTTTTGCATAATATTGCAAAACACAACGCCAGATAATGTCTTACCCTATACACACACCATAATAATACTCCAATGTTTAATGTGCCAACAATCCTTTAAGCGGTGCGGCTTCATAGCTTACAAAAGTCGTAATAAAACATTTATCGATTTTTGAGCGCCGCCTGTAATGTTCTATATTTTCAATGGAACATATCAAATGTTCTGCGATGAGCTGGCGACTTGTTCAGGGTGTACACCGCCTTCCGCCCGATTGTAGCTGAGATAGGCACCAGCGCCCCCCTCGACCCCAAAGTGAATAAATGGTAGAAAATGGATGTATGGGCATATAAAATGTTGGTGTTTGCTTGAATCATATTGCCATCATAGTGCAGCCTAAACTTATCTCTTATGTTTGACTGCCATCTACTGGTCACACATATCATTATGCCTTGTACCTAATAAAATAGCTTCAAGGTGGGTTTGTTGAACCAAAATGATTCCTTACATTAGGCGCAATGTCGAGTTTTGTGGGAAAAAAAGGATTTTAATTGCGCCTTGTAGTCTGGAAAATACGGTAATGTTGATAACAATGTCTTTAGGTTTGGACAAAGTTACAAGCAACGGTCAGTTTGGGTTATGTCGACACCCGCTGGTGTTGACATCGGTCAGCCAGTCCAAAGGGTGTGGAGGTAAGCGGGTTCCGAAGTATTAACCGTGTTCCTTCTAGACCAAATCTCCTGACGGGCCTTCAAAGTCAGCCTGCTCCTGTAAGCGTGACCGCACCTGCAAATTGGATCATTCGCTTTTACGGGAGAAATAAATAAATAAAAAAATCAGGCCAGCGGGACGCTGTCACGCGTTCAAGCTCCCATTTGGCGCCTGCAGCGGCGGAGCGGCATCCAGCGTTAATATTTCACAGCGCTTCATATGTTCAGGCGGCCTCCTCCCCTGCAGCGATGCCCATTGTTGTTCATTTACGGGGGAGCTCGCCAACAAAAAGCTCCGACTCGGCCCTCGCCGAGGCGGCGAACGTATCCCAGCTCGTGTTGGAAAGTGGTGGCGCACACTTCCCGCAGAGACGGAGCAGCCATGATGAACGCGGCTAATTAATTATCAGGCTATTTGCGTGTGATCTCAGCTCCGCGGCTCCCAAGATGACGCAGCGCCATCGCGGCTTCTACGGAGATTAGAGCGCTTTAACCAACACATGCTCGCACTCTGGAGGACAAGCAGCACACTCAACTTGCTGCATTGCAGCCATTTTAATCTGAGCTTAGCAAATAACTGTTTATGTTAAAAGCCTGGCTTACTGGCGTCGACATAAGCGAGTGTCTACATAGCCGAAATCGAAACAAACCATTTTTTACACATTTACTTTGCCAGGACACATGCGGGGAACAGTTGATGATGAACGATTTTTAACTGACTGTACGCCAAGATTTATATCGACGTAAGTGGGCACGAGTAGAAAGATAGAAAGAAGACAAAGGCCTCTGAGTCGGTCGACATAAACGGGTTTTGACTTGAGACAAGAAAAGACATTGGTATGTTCCAGTGTAGCAGAGCTTGGAACGTGTCACCGTAGTGTCGGTCTTAACCCCAGGATGCAGAGACGGCAAGCGAAGTGCAGGTAAACATTTATTTTCGAGCAGAAAAAAAATGCAACAGGAAAGTGCACAAAAAGGCAAAAAACGATCAAGCAATTATAGGGAAGTCTTTGCTGCAACAAGCAAAACTATGATTGGCATGTAAAGCATCCTGATTGGCAACAAGGAACAAGTGGGTCCTGATTGCCAATCAGGGACAGGTGAGGAAGCCAGCGCTCAGACCGGAGAGCTGGTGACAAACAGGAAGTGCAGGCACTGAAATTAAGAGCACTGGAAAGGAAATAATACTAAGCACGATGGGTGTAACGGGACGTGTATTCTTATTGAACCGTTTCGGTACGGGGGTTTCGGTTCGGTTCGGAGGTGTACCAAACGAGTTTCCACACGGATGTATTAAGTAGCGTATCGCACGTCGTGTAAACAATGCACACCGAGGCACAACACAAGGCATGCTAGCAACGACCGGGCTACGATTGAATGACCATACCTCCTTTTTTCACCGGACATGTCCTCTTTTGCGGGGCTGTCTGGGTGGAGTTTCTTAAATGCCTCAAATGTCCGGCATTTTAAGTTTCGGTTGCATGTATTTTCAATTTACGTTCAGGGTTGAGAAGGGATTAAAAACCAAACAAATTGTGCACACAGATGCATTCGTGAGGGAGGGGCAGAGACAGAGAGATCGAGAGAGTTATGATAAATGCGCATGCGTCGACAGGCTCTGCTTTTTCTCCATTGATTTATCAGATTTGATTTTTTGTTATCTATAGCCTGGGTGTCATAAGTGTGCCCCGGAGGCCATTTGCGGCCCACAGCTAATGTTTTAAAGCCCCACGGCACATTCTAAAAATACTATTAAAATAAACAAAAACATAAAAAAGCTTAAAAGTTAAATGTAACTTGGAAAAAGTTGCAACGTTGACTAAAAACAAAGCTTTTTTTTTTCTTTCAAACTGTCATTGCTCAAAATATAATTGAATCAAAATCAATGTTTTTATGAATTATTGACCTCTCCAAGGTTCCCCTTTACTTCACATCAAATATTCCACTAAGAGAAATATTTTTGGTGGAGGATTTTGCAAATCTGGTAAATAAATAACCAAAACATTTTTATTTTGTTGTTTTCTTACTTTACCGACAATGAACCGAACCATGACCTCTAAACCGAGGTACGTACTGAACGGACATTTTTGTGTACCGTTACACCCCTACTAAGCACAGGAACATAAATAATAATCAGAACTTAGCAAATAACTGTTTATGTTGAAAGCCTAGTTTAGTAACGTCGACATAAGCGAGTGTCAACATAGCGGGAATCGAAACTAACCATCACATGCGGGGAACCGGTGATGATCAAAGATTTTTATCCGGCTGTACGCCAAGATTTATATCGACTTAATCGGGCACAGGTAGACGAAAGTAGACGAGGACTCGATGAGTTGGTGGACATAAGACAAGAGAAAACATTGTTACGTTCCAGTGTAACAGAGCTTGAAACGTGTTGGTCTTAACCCCAGGATGCAGAGATGGCAGGCAAAGTGCAGGAAAAACATTTATTTGTGAGCAGAAAAAAAATTATGCAGCATGCAAGTGCACAAAAAGGCAAAAACCGACCAAGCAATTATAGGGAAAGCTGTGCTGCAACAGTGACTAAGATTGGCATGTAAAGCATCCTGATTGACAACCAGGAACAAGTGGGTCTTGATTGCCAGGCACTGAAATTAAGAGCACTGGAAAGTAAATAATACTAAGCACAGGAACATAAATAATAATCTGATCTTTGCAAATAACTGTTTATGGTAAAAGCCTGGTTTAGTGACACCGACATAAGCGGGTGTCAACATAGCGGGAATCGAAACTAACCATCCCATTCGGGGGACAGCTTTTAATCCGATTGTACGGCCAAGATTTATATCGACTTAATCGGGCACAAGTAGACGAAAGTAGACCAGGACTCGATGAGATGGTGGACATAAACGGGTTGTTGACTTAAAGGGGAACATTATCACCAGACCTATGTAAGCGTCAATATATACCTTGATGTTGCAGAAAAAAGACCATATGTTTTTTGAACCGATTTCCGAACTCTAAAAGGGTGAATTTGGCGATTTAAACGCCTTTCAATTGTTCGCTGTCGGAGCGATGACCTTTCACCCGTGACGTTACAACAGGAAGCAATCCGCCATTTTCTCAAACACATTACACACACCACGTCAAATCAGCTCTGTTATTTGCTGTTTTTTCGACTGTTTTCTGTACCTTGGGAACATCATGCCTCGTCGGTGTGTTGTCAGCGGGTGTAACAACACGAACAGAGAAGTTTTCAAGTTGACTTACGTGGAGTGTGCTAATCAGACATATCCATGGTCACGGCATGCTAATCGATGCTAACATGCTATTTAGGCTAGCTGTATGTACATATTGCATCATTTTGCCTCATTTGTAGCTATATTTGCATCCAGCCTTTCCCTCCACACACATTTAATGCCAATCAAACACATACCAATCGACTGATTCAAGTACACCAGTGGTCAAAAGATGCGAAAGTCCCTCGTTTGTTCTGCACATTTTACCGACTAATTTTACCTACTAATTCATTTGTATCGCGGTACTATACTAATACCGGTATACCAAAAAAACCCAGAGAAAACAGTAGCGATGACATCGCCAACTATTATGGAACATTTTTTGTCCACAATGTCAACCAAGGGTCAATGCAGCCAGTGAATGTGGCACACACTCACTGAGGCGTCAATTGCCTATCACTACGGTACAGTTATATTTGTTACAAGCCAGCTCTAACATCAGTCATGTATCGTGTTGTGTTCGTGTGCAAAGCATTACTGATTGGGATCTGCATTCCATTCAAACATTAAAACTTGGCTCGATCTATTGCGTCATTTTAAAAATTCCTGTCGCATTTCTACATAGACTTAATCGTGACCGCTCAATTCACAGTTGAGCTGATCTGTAAGCCGACAAAAGAATACTTGCTTATGCGCTTACCACATAATGATGTGACAGCAAAACGGGCTGTAAAATATTGTAGTCTGCAGCTGTCAGGACGCGACAGGCCCTGGCCAACGATGCGACTTGGGGTTAATCGATAGGGAACCTGCGACTCGAGGGCCGTCCAGCGTCTTGTCATAATAATAAAGCAGCAGGTGACCTGGAGAGTGCATTAAAATAGAGAGCGAGAGAGACGCTGCCAACTTACATTTATGACAGCCATGAATTCCAATATGTACTTTGTTTTGTAGGCTTCAAGTCTTTTTTTTTTTTCAAGTCACGTCACAGGAAATTGGCCTGTGGAGTGTCAATGGTTGGATGGGCTTCACTCCTCTGCACTGTATTGTCTCAGCTCATCGTTTCCTGCGGGGGTAGGGATGGCTATGGAATTCTGTTTTTTGATAGGCACCGACCGAATTGATTCACGTGAAATCAAACGCTGCCCTATTGTGATACATTTTGTTGTTTGTGACGTCACGTCGCACACTAAACACCGACACACGTAAATAATCACTCCAGCAGCACTCAGCCAAACTCCCTCTGAGTAATGTTGCAATTTTAAACACCAACAAAGCAACAAGCAAAGTACCATATTTTCTGGACCATAGGGCGCAACTATGAGCGGGTATATTCACGTCTTTTTTCATACAAAAGGCGCACCGGATTATAAGGCGCATTAAAGGAGTCATATTATGATTTTTTTCTGAATTTAATACATTTCCTTGTGGTCTACATAACACGAAATGGTGGTTATTTGGTCAAAATGTTGCATAGATTGTTTTACAGATCTTTAGGGAAGGTAATTAATGTGTTGCTTTTTTTTACTTTCAAATATTCGGCGTATACAGTTGAGAGATGTTTCATGAGAGCAGAGTGCGTGCCTTTTTAAAAAGCAGTGCTTTTCGCCAAGTGGCACGTGACATCATTAGCATTAGCTCAGCTGTGTTCGTACTGTTGAATGTTAAAGTCCCAACGATCGTCACACACACACACACTGGGTGTGGTGAATTTTGTCCTTTGCATCCCTATGTTCACCCCCTGGGAGTAATGTTGAGATTTTAAAGACCAACAAAGCATTAAGCAAAGTACCATATTTTCTGGAGCATAGGGCGCACCGATGATTGGGTCTATTCAAGTCTTTTTTCATACAAAGGTGCATCGGATTATAAGGTGCATTAAAGGACTCATATTATGATTTTTTCCTGAATTTAATACATTTCCTTGTGGTCTACATAACATGAAATGGTGGTTCTTTGGTCAAAATGTTGCATAGATTGTTTTACAGATCTTTAGGGAAAGTAATTAATGTGTTGCTTTTTTTTAACTTTTAAATATTTGGCGTATACAGTTGAGCGATGTTTCATGAGAGCAGAGTGCGTGCCTTTTTAAAAAGCAGTGCTTTTCGCCAAGTGGCACGTGACATCATTAGCATTAGCTCAGCTGTGTTCGTACTGTTGAATGTTAAAGTCCCAACGATCGTCTCACACACACACACACACACTAGGTGTGGTGAATTTTGTCCTCTGCATCCCTATGTTCACCCCCTGGGAGTAATGGTGAGATTTTAAACACCAACAAAGCAACAAGCAAAGTACCGTATTTTCTGGACCATAGGGCGCACCGATGAGCGGGTATATTCAAGTCTTTTTTCATACAAAAGGCGCACCGGATTATAAGGCGCATTAAAGGAGTCATATTATGATTTTTTTTCTGAATTTAATACATTTCCTTGTGGTCTACATAACATGCAATTGTGGTTCTTTGGTCAAAATGTTGCATAGATTGTTTTACAGATCATCTTCAAGCCAATTTCTGACAGTCGCTTCAGGATGCACCGTTTTGTGGGCGGTCTTATTTACGTGGCTCACCTTCTACGCCGTCTTCTCCCCATCATCTTTGTTGTAGCGGTGTAGCGTGCAAGGATGGGAGTGGAATAAGAGTCAGAAGATGGAGCCAACTGTTTAAATGACATTCAGACTTTACTTAAATCAATAATGGAGCAGCATCTCCTCATCCGTGGCTCAGTAGTGAAATAATGCTGTAAATGTGTCCTGTAAACTGCGATGAGGTGGCGACTTGTCCAGGGTGTACCCTGCCTTCCGCCCGATTGTAGCTGAGATAGGCGCCAGCGCCCCCCGCGACCCCGAAAGGGAATAAGCGGTAGAAAATGGATGGATGGATGGATGGATGGTGTCCTGTAAAAAAACGTCCAGAACTCTAAAATTACGGAAGTTCCATGGGTGAATTATCTAAACTACACTGGTGTTTTTTAGCACATCCATACCGAGATATAAGTTGGAACTTAACGCTAATTTATACTAGAAATGGCAAAAGGATAGTGTGAATGCCCCATAACAAGAAGATAGTGGAAAAAAAGGAAATGTGTCGACTACGGTATCCACACGGACTACAGTGGCGGATGTGCGCAAATTTTCAGGGCTTATGCAGATCCTAAATACACAACAGGTACCAGAAGATAAGAAAAGTTGATTTTGCATAATATTGTGAAACAAAACGCAAGATATGTCTGCTAATAGGTGCCATTTTGCGGTCCTTATACACACACACCATAGTAATACTGACTACGGTAGCCGTAATGGGTCGACAATCTATCAAGCGGTGCGGCTTCAAAGTCATACTAAAACGTTTGGACTGAATTTTGAGTGCCATGTGTAATTTTCTTTATTTTCAATGGAACATTTAAAGTTTTAGTGTCGTTTACTGGTGTCATATTGCAGTCTACACGTATCTCTATTGTGTGACTGCCATTCAGACAAAAAGATCACATTTATCATTACACCATGTATCAAATAACATTGCTTCAAGGTCGGTAAGCACAACCAGAATTATTCCGTACATTAGGAGCACCGGGTTATAATGCGCACTGTCGATTTTTGAGAAAATGAAATGATTTTAAGTACGCTTATAGTCCGAGGAATACATTATGCTTGGTAGAAAACGCTCAAACGTAAAGTAAGGCTCCTTTCTTTTAAAATGCGGTAGCTTAATGCTAATTTACATTCCATTTGCTGTAGACAGTCTACTTTTAGCATTAGATACTTTACATGGTAATTTCAACACCTCCAAGTTTGACTAAGATGAATGTTTCAATCAAACAGCTGTGTGTAATACGTACAATACTTACAGTATAAATACTTTGTAAGGCACAACATAACACATTCAACTTTCTGGAAAAAGCTACTTTGTAGTTAGACAACATACCTATACAGTACTGCCATCTAATGTCTTGGAAGTGCAACTGCATTGCAAATGAGACTAATATAATAGGAAAACAAGGTATGACAACTGGTCATAATCAGCTAATTTTTACATGTTATAATAACAAGTAAAATTGTATTATAAAACAATTAACATTTTATAACGCACAAAAGTACCCACAATTGGTATCGTTGAGTACCGATATTGGAGATTAGTACCGTATCGGTTCAAATGTGATAAGTCAAATGGGAGGGGGACATTGTGTTCTGGTTTGGACACTAAGGCTCGGGCCTCAGCCAAGTCGATGATGGAAGCCATTTTCTGGCTGCCTGACATCAACGTAATCGAAACCTAAAAGTAACTATTTCTTGCACACTCCTTCACAAATTAAAAAAAAAAACCTTGCATGGGTGTGTAGAATCCAGGTTAGTACTGCCATGCTTTTATTTTGAAGCTTATTTAGCACTGAACAGGAAGTCACCCCTACAATTGTGGCACATATACAAAACCATTTTAGAAAGAAATGACCACTGTTCGGAAAATCCATACAGTTACTCTGTTCTTTTCCCCAAAAAGTAATTGCATAATGGATGTAATTACTCTTTAGGGAAAGTAATTAATGTGTTACTTTTTTGTACTTTCAAATATCCGGCGTATACAGTTGAGAGATGATTCATGAGAGCGGAGTGCGTGGCCTTTTAAAAAGCAGTGCTTTTCGCCAAGTGGCGCGTGACATCATTAGCATTAGCTCCGCTGTGTTCGCCCTGATGACGACTGTTGAATGTTAAAGTTAAAGTCCCCAACGATCGTCTCTCTCACACACACACACACACACACACACACACACACACACACACACACACACACACACACACACTAGATGTGGTGAAATGTGTCCTCTGCATTTGACCCATGCCCATGTTCACCCCTGGGAGGTGAGGGGAGCAGTGAGCAGCAAAGGTGGCTGCGCTCGGGAATCATTTGGTAATTTAACCCTTAATTCCAACCCTTGAGCAGGGAGGCAATGGGTCCCATTTTTATAGTCTTTGATATGACTCGGACGGGGTTTGAACTCACAACCTTCCAATCTCGGGGCGGACACTCTAACCCAGGGGTCTCAGACACGCGGCCCGCGGGCCGATTAAGGCCCGCGAGATGTTATTTTGCGGCCCCCTCCTCAATATAAAAGTTTAATGTTAGTGTTTTATATGAATGGTGCTTGACAGCGTTGTGTCAAGCACCATCAAAGGGGAACATTATCACAATTTCAAAAGGGTTAAAAACAATAAAAATCAGTTCCCAGTGGCTTGTTTTATTTTTTTAAGTTTTTTTTCAAAATTTTACACCTCCCGGAATATCCCTAAAAAAAGCTTTAAAGTTCTTGATTTTCGCTATTTGCGGTGCGACTGTCCATTTCCCTGTGACGTCATACAGGGCTGCCAATACAAACAACATGGCGGTTACCACAGCAAAATATAGCGACATTAGCTCGGATTCAGACTCGGATTTCAGCGGTTCAACAGATTACGCATGTATTGAAACAGATGGTCGGAGTATGGAGGCAGATAGCGAAAACGAAATTGAAGAAGAAATTGAAGCTATTGAGCGAATAGCTATTGATGCTATTCGGCCATACCATGGGTGATGAAGTGGCCCATAGCATGGCTGCCTTATTAGCATCGCCGGTAAAATGTGCAGACCAAACGATCAGGACTTTCGCATCTTGTGACACTGGAGCAACTTAAATCCGTTGATTGGTAAGTGTTTGTTTCGCATTAAATGTGGGTATCTAGTTTCAAATGTACATACAGCTAGCGTAAATAGCATGTTAGCATCGATTAGCGTAGCATGTTAGCATCGATTAGCTGGCAGTCATGCTGTGACCAAGTATGTCTGATTAGCACGTAAGTCAACAACAACAACAAAACTCACCTTTGTGATTTCGTTGACTTAATCGTTGCAAATGCATCTGCAGGTTATCCATACATCTCTGTGTCATGTCTGTCTTAGCATCGCCGGCAGACACTCTGGCAAATTCAATGGGGGTCTGGCGGCAGATTTCTTGCCAGTGGTGCAACTTGAATCCCTCCCTGTTAGTGTTGTTACACCCTCCGACAACACACCAACGAGGCATGATGTCTCCAAGGTTCCAAAAAATAGTCGAAAAAACGGAAAATAACAGAGCTGAGACCCGGTGTTTGTAATGTGAAAATGAAAATGGCGGCTATATTACATCTGTGACGTCACGTTCTGACGTCATCGCTAAAAGACCGATAAACAGAAAGGCGTTTAATTTGCCAAAATTCACCCATTTAGAGTTCGGAAATCGGTAAAAAAAAAACATGGTCTTTTTTTCTGCAACATCAAGACGCTTGCATAGGTTTGGTGATAATGTTCCCTTTTAACCTACTCAGTGGCCTAGTGGTTAGAGTGTCCGCCCTGAGATCGGTAGGTTGGGAGTTCAAACCCCGGCCGAGTCATACCAAAGACTATAAAAAAAATGGGACCCATTACCTCCCTGCCTGGCACACAGCATCAAGAGTTGGAATTGGGGGTTAAATCACCAAAAATGATTCCCGGGCGCGGCACCGCTGCTGCTCACTGCTCCCCTCACTTCCCACGGGGTGATCAAGGGGATGGTTCAAATGCAGAGGACACATTTCACCACATCTAGTGTGTGTGTGACAATCATTGGTACTTTAACTTTAACTTTAACTTTGTGTGCAGAGCTGAAGGAATCTACCAATCACGGTGTGGTATGTGGCTCCCCTCGGTGCCGCTGTAAACAGTCCGGGCCATGGAGCCGAGCGCGCCCGATAGCTTCCGAAGCACTCCGCCGAAGGACCGAGCGACAATACAAAAGTATGATGCACTGGACCCCAGCACTGATACTTCGTTAGAGAGTCACTGGGCTAATCGGACGTGTAACACATTAGTCGTGATGTTAACCTGTTTGGGGCTTATTGTGTTACCGTAACTGTAAACTTCACTTCTCACATAGTATGTGTATACGTTGTTGCTGACTGGAGAAATCAAATTATTATTGTTATTCATGATTGATTTATTTACTTAATTCTCATTTTGTTCATTTATATTTTGTTTTTATTTTATGTTGAAAATAAAAATAAAGACATTTAGAAATGTTTTTTTAAGAAATATTTTCTCGTGGCCCGGCTTCACCCAGACTCTGCATCCAGTGGCCCCCAAGTAAATTAAGTTTGAGACCACTGCTCTAACGACAAGGTCACTGAGTTGCTTGAATGTGTTCACTGATAGTCCACAAATTGTTTTTTTTAGGATTACATTACTATCTCTTAAAATTTTGGTTCATTATTCCCCCATAGTAGTAGTCACAGTTGTGTGTGTTGGCTGTTACATAATAACGGCGTCAACATAAGGAGGCATTTTCTTGTAATAGTAAGAACACTGTGGATCGGGATTTTATGAGTTCTCCACATACACATGGGTTTTACTGTATGATTTGAAACAAGACCTGGTTCAGGTGTCACGGGACGCTGCTGCAAACCCCGCCCCTTCGCCGCTCTCTATAGGCTGTTACATCACAACTTGCGTAAAAAGGAACATGTGCATGACTTCTCCTCACGCTCCCCACGGTCCACATGACTTCCCTCACTGGCCTTGAAGGACTTAAAGAGGTTGATCCCTTTAGTCCGACAAGAGTACAGAGGTCCGGGGCCGAGCAAACACACCAGCCAGGCGTGGTTGGACCAGCGCGCCGCTTTGTGTGCTGATGTCAAACGAGGAGGAAGGGAAGTTGGCCGCTCCACTTTTAGTGGCGGGAAAGTGGGGCGATCTGTTCTTTGGAAGTCTACCAGTCAAATGTCCTGGGGACCGAGACGCAGAGAACGTCTATCTATACAACCGGCATGTCCTAGATAGACGGGAGGACGGAGCAGCGGGAATGCACATGAAGATGTGTCTGTTTGTGTGTGTCGGTTAAATGTCAAACTGCTGGTGGATCAGGCTTCCGATGGCGTCACTGAGGTAACTGGTTGATATCAGTTTAGTAGGTCAAAACTGCAACAAACTTACCGTGTTGTCTGTTTTATGTTGACCCATATAGATAGCTACCTCATCAGGTACACCTAATGCAGGCCAGGGCAATTATTTTTACTCGGGGAGGCAAACACAAACAAAAAAGATAACATTTACGGTATTTTTCGGACTATAAGTTGCAGTTCTTTTCATAGTTTGGCCAGGTGTGCGACTTACACTCAGGAGCGACTTATGTGTGAAATTATTAACACATTAGAGTTAAATATCAAATAATATTATTTAGCTCATTAATGTAAGAGACTAGACGTATAAGATTTTATGGGATTTAGCGATTAAGAGTGACGGATTGTTTGGTAAACGTATAGCATGTTCTATATGTTATAGTTATTTGAATGACTCTTACCATAATATGTTATGTTAACATACCAGGCACCTTCTCAGTTGGTTATGTGTCATATAACGTACACTTATTCAGCCTGTTGTTCACTATTCTTTATTTATTTTAAATTGCCTTTCAAATGTCTATTCTTGGTGTTGGGTTTTATCAAATAAATCTCCCCCAAAAATGCGACTTATACTCCAGTGCGACTTATATATGTTTCTCTTCTTTTTTATGCATTTTCGGCAAGTGCGATTTATACTCCGGAGCGACTTATAGTCCGAAAAATACGGTATATGTAATTTGTAGCTGAATGTAGTGACTAGAGCAAAATGTTGAAAGAGGCATATTGGACCAAACATACAAAAAACAAATCTGTCTAAAGCCGCAAAAAATGAAAAGCCGTATATTTGTCTTATAATGAAGGCAACACATTACGTAAGTGTCTATATTGATTATATTAGCCTACTATCAAAATGACTGTCGCAGGCTGAAGCAAATGTTCGTTGACAGAAATGTTGAAATTTAATATTTATTGTACACATTTTTACAACATTAGACACCAGTAGTAAATCAGAGGCTACTCGGGTTATTTTTAATGGCCAAAGGTAAAGATGTTTGTGTCCAAGTTAAAGGAAACGGCAGGCTGCCTTTTTTAATAGATTTGTTACAATCTTTGGCAAGCTAGGTAATGTTTGCTGTGGTCTGGAACAACATGGCACACAAACAACTCTCTGCAATGCAGCCAATATTACATGCAGATAATGTGACATGAGAAATGCAAAACTAAATTATATTACAAGAGGAAAAAAGTAAAGTCTGCTCAGTGGCCTTGAGGTAAGAGTGTCCGCCCTGAGATCGATAGGTTGGGAGTTCAAACCCCGGCCGAGTCATACCAAAGACTATAAAAATGGGACCCATTACTTCCCTGCTTGACAAGGGGATGGGTAAAATGCAGAGGGTAATTTCACCACACTTAGTGTGTGTGTGACTATCAGTGGTAATTTAACTTTTAACTTAAAGGATGTTTAATGAGCTCTACAAATGAGGCATAATGATGCAATATGTACATACAGCTAGCCTAAACAGCATGGTATCACTGATTAGCTTGCAGTCATGCACTGACCAAATATACCTGATTAGCACTCCAACAAGTCAATAACATCAACAAAGCGCACCTATGTGCATTCATGCACAGAATACAATTTTTGGTGGACAAAACTGAAACAAAAAAGGAGTGGACTTTTTTTACATGTAAACAAACTGTTGTGTCACAGTCCACACTATGGTGAGTTCAAGAACCGCTGAAATTAGTAAGACGAAAGAATGTTCACCAAATACTTTCATCAGTGAAGCATACACACAAACATATTAACCAGTGGGATTTCTAACAATTGGGAAGGTTTGTGTCACGTTTGTCCTCAAGCAAAAAACGTACTTATGCAAAAAACAACCCCCCCCCCCCCATCTTTTTCCATTTTCAATCCTTTTTTAAAAATGTTCAAGGGAGCCACTAGGGCGGCACAAAACAGTCGCGGGTTGTTGAACCCCCGACTAAATAAATAAAAGATGAACGCTAGCTAATACGATGTTACTTAGCTTTGTTAGCGTGGTCTGTCAGCATCCAATCAGATGACATAACAGTGCTGATGCCATTGACGTCCAGTTCAATGGCCATCTTGTTGACTGTTTTGATCGGATAAATGACCAACACAAAGCTGCAATCTGATTGGGTGAACGCCAGGAAGCAGCAGCAGCAGCAGCGAGGATAGAGACATCAAATGACGAGCAGAGGAAACCGAAACGTTTTCATCAGTAATTTTTTCGACTAGCACAGAAGAAGAGTGACTCAGTGGATGAAACTCAAGCTGTCAGGGGCAATCATTTCTACACGTTCATTAAATTACAAATAGGTGGAGCTGAACATTCCTGTCAGATTTAATTGACCTACAAGCACAACGTTCATTTCTCAAATGAAACACTTTCAATTTGACAAGGCGGGGGTAAATAATAGAATGGAAAATGGCACAATATGTTACTGCATATGCCAAGAGCTAAATTAGGAGTCTTTGTTTGTTTACTTTACTACTAAAAGACAAGTTGTCTTGTATGTTCACTATTTTATTTAAAGACAAAATTGCCATAAGAAACATATGTTTAATGTACCCTAAGAGTTTTTGTTAAAATGAAGCTAATGATGCAATTTGTTGTGGCCCCATTTATTTAGAAAAGTATCGAAATACATTTTGGTACCGTTAGCGGTACCTAAATATTGGTATCGGGACAACACTAGTCTGGGTATAATTTTGATCTTTTAACGCCAAATAAGGTGAAGTGAATTAGATTTATATAGAGCTTTTTCTCTAGTGACTCAAAGCGCTTTACATAGTGAAACCCAATATCTAAGTTCCATTTGAACCAGTGTGGGTGGCACTGGGAGAAGATGGGTAATGTGTTTTGCCCGAGGACACAACGGCAGTGACAGTATAGCGGAAGCGGGATTCGAACCTGCAACCCTCAAGTTGCTGGCACTGCCACTCTACCAACCGAGCTAAATGTTCTTATTTTCCTATTTACTGTTTGTCTCGTTGACCAGAGTTGCATTTATTATTCACTTCCGCACAGCTATTTGTTTAAAAAAAATATATATACATATTTATTGATGGTATTTATTTTTATATATTATATTACCATCATTTGATTTATTTGCAGGTCAAATGTAGTGATTTTTTAAATACAGCAAATGCCCATTATGAAAACACCAACACAGTATCAATGCACTGCCAATACAGATAGTGAGCATGCCATACACTTACTATGGCGAAACAAAACATTTTAGTGTTTGTGTCAGAAAAAAGAAAAAAAAAAAACAGATGGAGAAAAAGAAGAAACCTTAAGAAGGGATCGGAGATGCAATCGATGTCCAGTGGGTACAGTTATTGAATTGTTGAATTGTTATTGTTAAATTAATTTGTTGTTAATTTAATAGACAATGTGGGAGTCTAGTCTGTCAGTACTCCAGCAGATAGTCATGGTGGGAGGGGATCTTCTTCCAGCATCAGTCAGGTCAGCTCAGCAGAGATGTCTGTTGTTGAGCATGGAAGAGGGATCTAATTGTAGTCAGCCAACACCTCGTCCAGACTGGTACCTCTTCAGAAACTAACCACGGTGTAATAATAGATGATAAAATTAACTGGAAATCTCATGTAAAAAATATACAACATAAAGTAGCAAGAAACGCGTCAATAATGAATAAAGCAACACATGTTCTAGACCAGGGTTGTCAAACTCAAATACAGAGTGGGCCAAAATTTAAAAACTGAACAAAGCCGCGGGCCAAAGTTGAAAAAATTAACCTTTTAATAGGGACCTAAACAAGTTTTGCAATGAATATTGAACAAGCAAGGCTTATGTTACTTTATCGTGACATGCAAAATCGAGTTTCAAATAATAATGACAATAATAATAATAAATAAAAAATAGCAATGGCATATCAAATAAAATATAAATAAAAATGTAATGCCTCTTTTCTATTTGCAGCCCTCCTAGGTAAATATCAAAATAACATTTTTCCACAGGCTAATAATACATTTGAAAATAAAATAACAATAATGAATGAATCAAACGCCTTGTGATGAGGTGGCGACTTGTCCAGTGTGTACAAGCTGAGATAGGCTCCAGCGACCCCGAACGGGACAAGCGGTAGAAAATGGATGGATGGATGGAATGAATCAAACATACAAGCCTTGAAGTAGCCAGAGAAAGTGCGTGAATAAAAACGTTAATATTTGCTCAGTTTGCTACACTGATTTGCTTTAACACACAATATGGAACAAGCAACGCTTATATAACTTAACAGTGCAAAATCAACTTTCAAAAAACAAACAAAAAAACATCAACGGCATGTTAAATAAAATGAAAATTAAAAATTTGGTGGTAACGGGGGGGTGTATAGTGTAGCGTCCCGGAAAAGTTAGTGCTGCAAGGGGTTATAGGTATTTGTTCTGTTTTGTTTATGTTGCGAATGTTCCCCCAAAATGTGTTTGCCATTCTTGTTTGGTGTGGGTTCACAGTGTGGCGCGTATTTTTAACAGTGTTAATGTTGTTTATACGGCCACCTTCAGTATGGGTGTTGACCAAGTATGCCTTGCATTCATTTCTGGGCGTAAAAGCCGCATATATTATGTGACTGGGCCGGCACGCTGTTTGTAGGGAGGAAAAGAGGACATGACGACAGGTTGTAGAGTACAATAAAGGCAGGGTCCTCAATATTGTTGTCTGGGTGGAAATCGGGAGAAATTCGGGAGAATGGTTTTCCCGGGGGGATTTTCGGGAGGGGCTCTGAAATCCGTGAGTCTTCTGGGAAAATCGGGAGGGTTGGCAAGTATGAGTATTAGTGGTGAATGCGGTGTTACGGCGGCACCACTGCTGTATAATACTGGCGGACCAGCTCTAATGTTAATTTGATATTGCCTCAAGGGCCAAATTAAAATACACGGCGGGCCAAATTTGGCCCGCGGGCCAGAGTTTGACACCCTTGTTCTAGACCAAAAATCACTTCATATTATTTTTTGCTCGCCAGTATTACCATATCTGAGTTATTGTGTAGAAATATGGGAAACAACTGCAAAAGTGCGCTTCATTCACTAACTGTGTCACAAAAAAGATCAATTAGAATAATACATAATGTCGGACATAGAAAACATACAAACCCTTAATTTATTGAATCAAAAATAATGAAATTCAACAATTTGGTGCATTTGCAAACAGCTAAAATGTTGTACAAAGCAAACCCAAGAATGTACAACAATTCTTCTCAACAAAAGAGGAGAAATATAACCTTAGATGAAAATCTAATTTAAAACATTTGTATGCTTGTACAACACTTAAAACCTTTAGTATATCTGTATGCGGAATTCAATTATGGAACTGATTAACCAAATAAATCAATGTACTAATGATTCAGTTTAAGAGACTGTTCAAACTACACGTGTTCACAAAATAAACAGAACAATAATTATGATGAACATCTTGAACCTTTTTTTTTCTTTTGAGATAAAGATTATTTATGTATTTAATATTTGTTTACTCACTATGGCAGGGGTAGGGAACCTATGGCTCGCAAGCCAGATGTGGCTCTTTTGATGACTGCATCTGGCTCTCGGATAAATCTGAGCTGACATTGCTTAACACGATAAATAATGAATAATTCCACTTGTAATCACAGTGTTAAAAATAATGTTCAAAATATAAAATATTGTCATGCATTTTTATGTTCAAGAAGTCTGTAAGAAGTACTTTATTTATTATTGGTTAGTGTGGGGCTTGCCCTCCAGGGGGTACTTCAGACCACCAAGCACTGACATGAGAGCCAGTTTCAGGGTTACAATATGGTTTTATTTTTCAATAAGTCCCTCAGTTGCTTTCCAGCAATTGTATTTTTCTCTTTCGTTCTCGCTGGCGCTCTGCTTTCTAGCCCCAAGCCAGTCTCTCCTCCTGGCTCCTGCTTATAACATGGCGACAGGTGATCATATAAAAAGGCCCAGGTGGGCCGTCTACGCACCTGTCGCTGAATTCAAGGCCGGTCCTGGCAACACCCTGCTTCGCTACAGGCCCGCAGGCCACGCCCCCTCTACAGTTAGCTTCAGAATAACAATGTTATTACAAAGAATAAGAGACTTCTCTAGAAATGTTGGTCTTTCTTAAAAATGGATGCGTTTTGTTGTGTTCAGTGTTAAAAAAAATCTTATATGGCTCTTATGGAAATACATTTTAAAATATTTGGCTTCTTGGCTCTCTCAGCCAAAAAGGTTCCTGACCCCTGCACTATTGTATATGACTAATTTATGATGTATTTATTCGCTGTTCTGTTACAGAGAACAAGGAAATGGGACAAATTGCTTTGGAATGAAACAGGGGTAGGATTACATAAGCTCTGCTTCTTCCTACTCCTTGTTGTGTTGTAATGAAATGACTAAAAATGTGTGATGTATTACATTGTATCGTATGCATGTTCCAAATAAACAGAAACTGAACTGAATGGTCACCTAGTATCCTCTCCAGGCAGGAAGGGGAGGGGGACAAGGCAGAAAAGCGGCAGGTCAACTGGTCTAAAACGTGGTCTATTTCCAGGATAGTGTATAAGTTTTAAGGTGGGACTTAACTGCTTCTATTGAGGTAGCGTCTCTAAATGTTACTGGGAGGGAATACCAGAATGCTGGAACCAGAATAAAAAAATGGGCTCTGGGATCCATTACAATCTCATCATCAGACCTGGTGAGTGAGGGGGCGTGCCAGGGACACAATGCTCTGTTGCGCTGTCAATTAAGCCCCCGTGCCCACCGGTTGCTTCTCCAATGACCATGGTGCTCTCTCTCACTCTTTATTCAAAATTAGCCTACCTTATGCTGACCCTCTTGGTGCTGATTGCGTGATAGAATGAAGGGTCAGCGAGGTTAATGTGCTTTTAAGATGCTGAGCAGACGGAACGTGGTAACGATTTGACCTGAAATGCAAACGACTCTCTACAGATAGAAAGGAAGACGAGTTAAGACTGTGAGATATGAAACAGAAATGAGCGTCACCTTTTAGAAGGTACATTATATTGCCAAAAGTACAAACCCCGTTTCCATATGAGTTGGGAAATTGTGTTAGATGTAAATATAAACAGAATGGGGAAGGCGTGGCGCAGTGGAAGAGTTGCGGTGCGCAACCCGAGGGTCCCTGGTTCAATCCCCACCTAGTACCAACTTCGTCACATCCGTTGTGTCCTTGAGCAAGACACTTCAACCTTGCTTTTGATGGGTGCTGGTTAGCGCCTTGCATGGCAGCTCCCTCCATCAGTGTGTGAATGTGTGTGTGAATGGGTAAATGTGGAAGTAGTGTCAAAGCGCTTTGAGTACCTTAAAGGTAGAAAAGCACTATACAAATACAACCCATTTATTTTTTTATTTAATACAATGATTTGTAAATCATTTTCAACCCATATTCAGTTGAATATGCTACAAAGACAACATATTTGATGTCCAAACTGATAAACATTTTTTTTTTTTGCAAATCATCAACTTTAGAATTTGATGCCAGCAACACGTGACAAAGAAGTTGGGAAAGGTGGCAGTAAATACTGATAAAGTTGAGGAATGCTCATCAAACACTTATATGGAACATCCCACAGGTGTGCAGGCTAATTGGGAACAGTTGGGTGCCATGATTGGGTATAAAAGCAGCTTCCATGAAATGCTTAGTAATTCACAAACAAGGATGGAGTCAGGGTCACCAATTTGTAAGCAAATTGTCGAACAGTTTTAGAACAACATTTCTCAACGAGCTATTGCAAGGCATTATGGATTTTACCATCTACTGTCTGTAAAATCATCCAAAAGTTCAGAGAATCTGGAGAAATCACTGAAGGTAAGCGTCGATATTACGGACTTTTTATCCTTCAGGCGGTACTACATCAAAAACAGACAACAGTGTGTAAAGGTTATCACCACATGGGCCCAGGAACACTTCAGAAAACCACTGTCAGTAACTACAGATGGTCGTTACATCTATAAGTGAACGTTAAAACTCTACTATGCAAAGCCAAAGCCATTTATCAACAATATCCTGAAAGGCCGCCGGCTTGGCTGGGCCCGAGCTCACCTAAGATGGACTGATGCAAAGTGGAAAGGTGTTCTGTGGTCTGACGAGTCCACATTTCAAATTATATTTGGAAACAGAGGACTTGGTGTCCTCCAGAACAAAGAGGAAAATAACCATTTGGATTGTTATAGGCACAAACTTCAAAAGCCAGTATCTGTGATGGTATGGGGGTTTATTAGTGCCCAAGGCATGGGTAACTTACACATCTGTGAAGGCACCATTAATGCTGAAAGGTCCATACAGGTTTTGGAGCAACATATGTTGTCATCCAAGCAACGTTATCATGGACGCCCCTGCTTATTTCAGCAAGACAAGTGTTACAACAGCGTGGCTTCGTAAAAAAAGAATGCGGGTACTTTCCTGGCCCGCCTGCAGTCCAAACCTGTCCCCCATCGAAAATGTGTGGCACATTATGAAGCGTAAAATACGACAGCGGAGACCCCGGACTGTTGAACGACTGAAGCTCTACATAAAACAAGAATGGGAAAGAATTCCACTTTCAAAGTTTCAACAATTAGTTTCCTCAGTTCCCAAACGTTTGAGTGCTGTTAAAAGAAAAGGTGATGTAACACAGTGGTGAACATGCCCTTTCCCAACTAATTTGGTACGTGTTGCAGCCATAAAATTCTAAGTTAATTGTTATTTGCAAAGAAAAATAAAGTTTATGAGTTTGAACATCCAATATCTTGTCTTTGTAGTGCTTTCAATTAAATATGGGTTGGAAAAGTTTGCAAATCCTTGTATTCCGTTTATATTTACATCCAACACAATTTCCCAACTCATATGGAAACAGGGTTTGTATTTGGCCACCTGCTTAGACTCACATATTTACTTGAAGTGTCATCCCATTCCTAACCCATTGGGGTTCAATATGATGTCGGTCCATCTTTTACAGCTATTACAGCTTCAGCTCTTCTGGTATGGCAGTCCACAAGGTTGCAGAGTATGTTTATAGGAATTTTCCACCAATCTTCCAAAAGCGCATTGGTGAGGTGACACAATGATCTTGGTCGAGAAGGCCTGGCTCTCAGTCTCCGTTATAATTCATCCCAAAGGTGTTCTATCGGGTTCAGGTCAGGACTCTGTGCAGGCCAGTCAAGTTCATCTACAACATACTCTGTCATCCATGTCTTTGGGTTATACTTGTATAGCGCTTTTCTAACTTTTTTAAAGGAACTCAAAGCGCATTGACACTATTTCTACATTCACTCATTCACACACACATTCACACACTGATGGCGGGAGCTGCCATGCAAGGCGCTATCCAGGACCCATCAGGAGCAAGGGTGAAGTGTCTTGCTCAAGGACACAACAGACGTGACTAGGATGGTAGCAGATGGGGATTGAACCAGAAACCCTCAGGTTGCTGGCAAAGCCACTCTCCCAACTGTGCCATGTCTATGGACTTTGCTTTGTGCACTGGTGCACAGTCATGTTGGAAGAGGAAGGGGCCCGCTCTAAACTGTTCCCACAAGGTTGGGAGCATGGATTTGTCCAAAATGTTTTGGTATTCTGGAGCATTCAAATTTCTTTTCACCGTAACTAAGGGGCCAAGCCCAACTCCTGAAAAACAACTCCACACCATAATTCCTCCTCCATCAAATTTCACACTCTGTACAACGCAGTCCGAAATCTAGCGTTCTCCTGGCAATCTCCAAACCCAGACTCGTCCATCAGATTGCCAGATGGAAAAGCGGGATTCATCATTCCAAAAACGCGTCTCCACTGCTCTAGAATCCAGTGGCGACGTGTTTTACACCACTGCTTCCAAAGCTTAGCATTGGACTTGGGGATGTGTGGCTTGGAAAGACTCTGCGTACTGTACGTGGGCTAATTGGAAGGTCATTAGTGATTAGGACACCTTATTCTTATGATTTGGATGGGTGGCCAAGTACTTTTGGCAATATAGTGTATTTTGTCATGTTTCATGATGGTGGGGTGAGTTGATGATTCACTGGGGCTAGCAGTTTTACTTTGACCACACTGCTGTCTGTCAAACTCCGCCCCTTACTGACCCCATCACCCCGCTTGGTACCACAAACCTCATTTCCATGGTTTTGTTTTCACATCCCTAATAACCTGTCCTTCTATTGCAGCATCACTCCGAGAATGATGGGGTTGCCCGTGGCGCCGCCCTCACTGTCGCCATGACGATGCCCTTCAGCCCCCTGTCCAGCGACGAGGAGCACCAAAGGATGCTGGGAAACAACCGGCATCTCTATCCTGGGGCGGATGAGGAGGAGGAGGAGGAAGAGGAAGAGGAGGAAATGGAGGGAAACGAGCGCGACGAGGACGGCGAGGAGGAGAACGGCGAGCTGGAGGGGGAGGAGGAAGAGGAGGAGGAGGAAATGGCGGAAGAGGCCCGGCGAGGAGGCCCCTCGCGGGCGGGCAGGGCCGAGGGTCAGAGGCAGTCGGTCAAAGTGGTCGGACGACCCGGGGAAAGACAAGTCCGACATGCAAACCCGGGACACGCGGCCAACCCCTACTCGTCAAATCCGGGCGCCGCCCACCAGCAGCCGGCCAATCAGCAGCAGAGGAGGCTGAAGGAGCGCACGCCCAGCTCCGTGCCGCCTGAGGACGCCCACATCGCCATGATGGTGTTCCGTATTGGCATCCCGGACATCAAACAAACCGTGAGTGGACTCTGAACACCAAATTATACTTCTTGTAACCATGGCAACAACAAAATTAACAGTGAAGTGGATTTTTCTGAGTGATTAGCGATTATATTAACCTTCATCCTGGAAAAAGCCGCCCAGGTTGGGCCTCAAACACTCGACCTTTGCCGATCACATAATACATAATAATAGAAATCATTTCATTTGATTATCATTATTAATCATCACTTGTTCTGCTGGTGGGCTAACCCTTTTTTACACCGCGCCATTTTTGTTTTCCGTGTTCACTGCGTAAAAGTCATCATCCGGTAGTATCAGAGCCTAACCGCGGGTGTGAACACCTGACACACCCTTCTCCCGCCCAGTTGTGTTGGAGGCTGGCGCTGACGTCGTCACGCATCAAATATTTGAAAAAGGACAAGATGATCGTACTGTTGAGATGAAAGCAAAGTCAATGAAAATTAGGGGTGTCCTGATCATACTTGCCAACCCTCCCGATTTTCCCGTGTGACTCCCAAATTTCAGTGCCCCTCCCCAAAATCCATTACATTCTCCCGGATTTGTCCCGATATCCACCCGGACTTCAATACCGTGTGCGGGCCTTAAAAGCACTGTCTTTGGCAGGCTCTGCAACCTGTCGTCACGTCCGATTGTCTTCTATACAAACAGCGTGCCGGCCCTGTCACAGAACATATGCGGCATTTATACACACATGAGTGAATGCAAGGCATACTTGATCAACAGCCATACAGGTCACGCTGAGGGTGGCCGTATAAACAACTTTAACACTGTTACAAATATGCGCCACACTGTGAACCAACACCAAACAAGAATGACAAACACATTTCGGGAGAATCCTTTGCAGCACAAAGTTCTGAACAAAATCGGTGACAAAGGACAGCCTTTTGCGGAGTCCAACCCTCCCTGGAAATGTGGCCGACTTACTGCTGGCAATGCGGACCAAGCTCTGACACTGATCGTACAGCTAGCTCTATAGACATCTTATAAGTAGACGCAGCATCGAGCGCTACTGCCTACTGGCGCTGACGAGACGCGGGGCCGCCATCTTGGAGTGGTGATCCGCTCCACTCAGTGCAATTCATTTGGCAGGAGCAATGAACTGGCAGCGCATTTAGTTCATCTTACCCCACTCAATACCACTGATTTCCATGCGTTTTTTTTGTCATACGTGTAGCTATGATAAAAGACACATGTTTTGGCGTGTTTTATTGTTCATAGTTTGCTTAACAGTAATAGAATGTTCTAGATGCTATAAGTGACCAGACTTCCCAGATTAAAACTGGGAATATAATCGGTCAGCTATTTTTAAATTCAAGAAACAATTTTATTAGGTTATATATACATGCGTATATCCTACATAAACAATGTATGAATACATTAGATATCTATATATCTTAGGGACCTATAGATTGGATCTCCGTTGCTGTAGCAGCAGAGAGTTTATTCAATGCCGGTTAATTTGAAATCGCATAAAGGGAAGAAGATTAAGAGCTATTCAGTAGGATTTAAGGTCCAAGCTTACATCACACTCAAATTTTTACTGCATGCCTTTGGTAAGTGCCGGAGTGAGAAGAGGTTTTAAAATAATAGCGCATGCTTACTTTTACCGCATGCCTTTGGTAAGCTGTTTATTCTGTCTTGACACTTTGAATTAATATTTTGTATTACATTCTTCCCTTTGTGATTGTTTTATATGTATTTTTATATGTATGTTGCTTTGGATAAAAGTGTCTGCCAAATACTTAAACATAAACATATATAAACACCTGAAAGTGTTTATATCAGCTAAAACCACCAATCTGTTTCACTGGATTCAGAATAAAATCAAACTCTGTTTTCAAGTATGACGTTTTTTAATTTAGTTAATTTCATTGACAAGCAATTCTATTAAGGTCATACTCTTGTTTGCTAGCGGCTACGATTTCAGTATTATTGAGGATCTTTGTTCCTTTTCAACTCTGTGGTAATATTATTTTTACAAAATACAACCAATAAATAAAATAAATAAATGGGTTGTACTTGTATAGCGCTTTTCTACCTTCAAGGTACTCAGTACGTTAATGTTAAATCTTACTTGTGAAAAGTGATCCCCCGATTCCTATTTTTAGCAATCCGCTCATTTGAGCAGGAAAACGCTGAACACCAACCCGGCATCTTTGTTTTCTACCTGTCAACTGTCAGTTTAGGCTGCTTGCCGGCTCCTCATCACCACTTCAAGATGGCAGCCGAATTTCTCGCGTCACAGCAGCCTTTGCTGCGTCTACTTGTAAGATGTCTATGGCTAGCCCTCCTTATTTTGGAGGCACGTGGAAGCCACGCCCACTTCTTGGGGGGTGGGGGTGGGGGGGTCATAAAACATACAAATTACAATTAGTCTGACATCAAATAAAAGAAAACACATTGATTTCACATACATTATCAGAAAGAATCATACCTCATTGGCCTCACAAACTCCGAGGGAATGAAGTTTATTTTCAAGACGAGACTCCATTAACCTCTTCCGTCATGCTGCTTCCCTTATTCCGTCACATAGTAGAAAGGTGGAGGTGGGAAGCTTTTAGCCTTTAGCCACACCAACACACCGTGTTTCCTTGTTTAAAATTCCCGGAGGTGAAGCTTTACTATAGATCAGAGCGGTAAAGGAAACATGGATCCCGAATACATGTCGACGGGCAGTTTTGGGTGAGAAAAATGTGGAAATAAGTCGGCTCTTACCGGAGATCAGCAGAGCTTCTGTCGTGCTGCAGCTTTGTGACTTCCCACAGAGACTGGCGTGGACACACCCCTCCGACTATCAGGTACTATTTAACTCACTAAAACACTAGCAACACAATAGAAAGATAAGGGATTTCCCAGAATTATCCTAGTAAATGTGTCTAAAAACACCTGAATCGCTCCCAATATGAATTGATTAACGTGGACCCTGACTTAAACAAGTTGAAAAACTTATTCGGGTGTTACCATTTAGTGGTCAATTGTACGGAATATGTACTGAACTGTGCAATCTACTAATAAAAGTATCAATCAATCAATCAATCAATGCAATTGCCTTTTTTTTTTCTTTTCTAGTCATTCACTCTAAATTTCCTCATCCACGAATCTTTCATCCTCGCTCAAATTAATGGGGAAATTGTCGCTTTCTTGGTCCAAATAGCTCTTGCTGCTGGAAGCTTACATTATAAACAATGTGAGGACGTGAGGAGCCCTACAACCCGTGACGTCACGCACACATCGTCTGCTACTTCAGGTGAAGGCAAGGCTTTTTTATTAGCAACCAAAAGTTGCGAACTTTATCGCCGATGTTCTCTACTAAATCCTTTCAGCAAAAATATGGCAATATCGCGAAATGATCGAGTATGACACATAGAATGGACCTGCTATCCCCGTTTGAATAAGAAAATCTCATTTCAGTAGGCCTTTAATTGTCCCCCCAACAACGTGACCAAACCGGGAAAAAAAAGTGTTCCCCTCCACTTTACATGTGTTTTGTAACAAAAAAGTTAACATATACTTGCATGAATTAACCAAAGGAAATATATTTTTAATCACATTACATTTACCGTATTTCCTTGATTTGCCACAGGGCATATAGTGTGCGCCTGCCTTGAATTACTGCCGGGTCAAACTTGCTTCCCAAAATAATTAGTGCATGCTTAGTATTACCGCCTGGTCAATCTCGTGACGTCACGAGTGACACTTCCCCTGTCATAATTTTCAAAATGGAGGAGGCATATTTCAATGCCGGTTAATTTGAAATCGCATAAAGGGAAGAAGATTAAGAGTTATTTAGTAGGATTTAAGGTCCAAGCTTACATCACACTCAAATTTTTACTGCATGCCTTTGGTAAGTGCCGGAGTGAGAAGAGGTTTTAAAATAATTAGCGCATCCTTACTTTTACCGCATGCCTTTGGTAAGCGCAGGAGTGAGAAGAGGTTTTAAATTTACGCACCGGCGGCAATTCAAGTAAATACGGTAGATATGAACTTATATTTATACATTGTATTTATTTGTTCGAACCAACTATGATATTATATAACATATATAAAATGTGCTTCTGTCAGCAGCTACATGTTTTCATTTTCTATTATTAATTTCATTTATTTTAGCTTTGCATAATTGTATGTTAATGTTTTTTCGTCAGTCGCTTTTGCAGTATATTTGATTGATATTTATTATTGTCATCAGCCTGACCTAAGCCTTGATAATCATCTTTAAGACGAAATCAAGGTTTCATATCATTTGACAATGTAAACTGGGAGCAGGTTCGTTGACGCTGTGCGTTGGAGATGTTTCCTCAGCTGTAACGCCTCAAGTCTATTAAGTCAAACTAAAGAGCTGGAGGAACTCTGCAAATCTCTTTCGGCGACTTCAGCAAAGTGAAGAGCGAGACTTTCAAGGTGACCACCGCTCCGCCGACACAAAAAGCTTTGGAGTGCCATCACTAGAGCGAGCGTTTAAAAGCCCTCCAAGCAGGGGAAGGATTTGGAGAGGCAGAGAATGGTAAGCGTGAAAGCAGAAAGCGGGAAGGACCGCCTTTGGCTCCGCCGCGCCAAAGGTGTCCTGAACGCAGCGATAAAGTGCGCCGTGAAATTCCATTTTTAGATGTGACCGCTTTAAAGAGACCTTGACCATAATCGCGATGGAACCTTCCGCCATCACGCGTCGTCACGACGACGTGGTCCAACGTGGCAGCGGTGTGACATGTTCCACCATGCCGTGTGTGAGCGGGCTGCAGGCCAGGATCTTGATGGATGCTGACATTTGACATGGAAGACACAAGGAGATGGATAGGGGAGCAGGAAGGCAAAACATTCTCCTACTGTCTAGATCAGTGGTTCTCAACCTTTTTTCAGTGATGTACCCCCTGTGAACATTTTTTTAATTCAAGTACCCCCTAATCAGAGCAAAGCATTTTTGGTTGAAAAAAAGAGATACAAAAGTAAAATACAGCACTATGTCACCAGTTTCTGATTTATTAAGTTGTATAACAGTGCAAAATATTGCTCATTTGTAGTGGTCTTTCCTGAACTATTTGGAAAAAAACATAAAAATAACTTAAAACTTGTTGAATTATAAATAAAGATTTCTACACATAGAAGTAATCATCAACTTAAAGTGCGCTCTTTGGGGATTGTAATAGAGATCCATCTGGATTCATGAACTTAATTTTAAACATTTATTCACAATAAAATAAATCTTTAACATCAATATTTATGGAACATGTCCACAAAAAATGTAGCTGTCAACACTGAAAATTGCATTGTTGCATTTCTTTTCACAGTTGATGAACTTACATTCATATTTTGTTGAAGTATTATTCAGTAAATATATTTATAAAGGATTTTTGAATTGTTGCTATTTTTAGAATATTTAAAAAAAAAATCTCACGTACCCCTTGGCATACCTTCAAGTACCCCCAGGGGTACACGTACCCCCATTTGAGAACCACTGGTCTAGATCTCACTTCATTAGCTACACTGCCTAAAGAGCTCTTATACAAGACATGTCAGTTACAAATAAATACATTTGTCATATTTGTGCTAACATTAGCATGCTAACTGTTTTTTAAATCTATTGTTAAACTTTTGTAGATAATTTCGCAGCCGTACACTTTAAAGTTAAAGTACCAATGATTGACACACACACACACACACTAGGTTTGGTGAGATTATCTTCTGCATTTGACCCATCACGCTCACCCCCTGAGAGGTGAGAGGAGCAGCGAGCAGCAGCTCTGGCCGCGCCCGGGAATCATTTTTGGTGATTTAACCACCAATTTCAACCCTTGGTCATATATCTTAGTACGTGACGCATGCTAATGATTAGCATGCAAACTATTTTAGCCAATTCCTCTGCCGTACACCTCAGTCGTATAACTTAAGTGACATATGCTAATTTGTTTTGATTTATATTTATATAAACGAGTGTGTGTGTGTGTATTTACGTTGCACACTAATTGACTGAAAGAGTGCGTATTTTAAAGTTAAAAGTTAAAGTACCAATGACTGTCACACACACACTAGGTGTGGCGAAATTATTCTCTACATTTGACCCATCACTTTTGATCACCCCCTGGGAGGTGAGGGGAGCAGTGAGCAGCAGCTGTGGTCACGCCCAGGGATCACTTTTGGTGATTTAACCCCCAATTCTAACCCTTGATGCTGAGTGCCAAGCAGGGAGGTAACGGGTCCCATTTTTATAGTCTTTGGTATGACTTGGCCGGGGTTTAAACTCTCAACCTACCGGTTTCAGGGCCGACACTCTAACCCAGGAGTCTCAAACATGCGTTATTTTGCAGCCCGCACTTTGATATGACAATTTAATGTTGGTGCGGCCCGCAAGTTTAATATGAACGCATGAACGGCGCTTGACAGCATTGTACTTGCCAACGCTCCCTATTTTCCTGGTAGACCCCTGAATTTCAGGGCATCCGTTCTCTCAAATTCCTGTCGATTTTTACCCAATCAACAATATTCAGGGGGTGCCATGGCACTGCCTTTAGCGCCCTCTACATCCTGTACAAACAGCGTGCAAGCCCAGTTATATGTTGCGTTTAGCTATTTTAAACGCACGTGTGTTATTGCAAGACAAATTTGACCAACAGCCATACATATCACACTGAGGGTGGCCGTATAAACAACTTTAACACTCTTAGTAATATGTGCCACACTGTGAACCCTCACCAAACAAGAATGACAAACACATTTCGGGAGAACATCCGCACCCTAACACAACTTATGCTTCACAGTAGGTGCGGTGTTCTTGGGATGCAACTCAGTATTCTTCTTCCTCCAAACATGACAAGCTGAGTTTATACCAAAATGGATACATGGATGATACAGGAGAGGATTGGGAGAATGTCATGTGGTCAGATGAAACCAAAATAGAACTTTTTGGTATAAACTCAACTCGTCGTGTTTGGAGGAAGAAGAATACTGAGTTGCATCCCAAGAACACCATACCTACTGTGAAGCATGGGGGTGGAAACATCATGCTTTGGGGCTGTTTTTCTGCTAAGGGGACAGGACGATTGATCCGTGTTAAGGAAAGAATGAATGGGGCCATGTATCGTGAGATTTTGAGCCAAAACCTCCTTCCATCAGTGAGAGCTTTGAATGGTTGACCAAATACTCATTTTCCACCATAATTTACAAATAAATTATTTAAAATTCCTACAATGTGAATTCCTGGATTATTTTTTCACATTCTGTCTTTCACAGTGAAGTGTACCTATGATGAAAGTTACAGACCTCTGTCATCATTTTAAGTGGGAGAACTTGCACAATCGGTGGCTGACTAAATACTTTTCTGCCCCACTGTAAGTTCATAAACTGTGAAAAAATAATACAACAATCCAAAATTCAATTTTTATGGACATGTTCCATAGATATTGATGTTAAATATGAATTTTTTTGTGAAGAAATGTTTAGAATTAAGTTCATGAATCTAGATGGATCTCTATTACAATCCCTAAAGAGTGCACTTTAAGTTGATGATTACTTCTATGTGTAGAAATCTTTATTTATAATTGAATCGCTTGTTTATTTTTCAACAAGTTTTTTTGTTATTTATATATCTTTTTTTCAAAACAGTTCAAGAAAGACCACTACAAATGAGCAATATTGTGCACTGTTATACAATTGAATAAATCAGAAACTGATGACATAGTGCTGTATTTTACTTCTTTATCTCTTTTTTTCAACCAGAAATGCTTTACTCTGATTAAGGGGTACTTGAATTAAAAAAAATGTTCACAGTGGGTACATCACTGAAAAAAACACTGTTGTAGAGGACGTTAAAGGCAGTGTAGCCACGACACGCCCTTAATAAACATGCACCTGGGGATAGGTTGATTGGCAACACTAAATTGACCCTAGTGTGTGAATTTTAGCGTGAATGTTGTCAGTCTATCTGTGTTGACCCAGCGATGAGGTGGCGACTTGTCCAGGGTGTACTCCGCCTTCTGCCCGAATGCAGCTGAGATAGGCTCCAGCGACCCCCCGTGATCCCAAAAGGGACAAGCTGTAGATAATGGATGGATGGATGGAAGTGTCCATCATTGCACATGAAGTAGAGTACAACATCCAGTGTACAGTACTGCACACTTATGTACTTTCAGGGTACAAACTAAAGTGGTCCAATTGAGACACGGCACTCAGACTTTGACCCCACTTGACCCCCTAGACATCACCTATCCCATGCCAAACTTCAAACCTTCCTTTCGACAAAGACTTGACTTTTTAAGTCGCCTTATATTTCCTGCTCACATTCACACACTAGGGCCAATTTAGTGTTGCCAATCAACCTATGTGAATGTGATTGTGAATGTTGTCTGTCTATCTGTGTTGGCCCTGCGATGAGGTGGCGACTTGTCCAGGGTGTACCCCGCCTTCCGCCCGTTGTAGCTGAGATAGGCGCCAGCGCCCCCCGCGACCCCGAAAGGGAATAAGCGGTAGAAAATGGATGGATGGATGGATATTTCCTGCTCTGCTGCGGTCAACGTGACAAAGACCACCTGTTGTCGGCGCCCATCTCTGAGAGGCGTTCACGTGCGTCGCCGTCGCAGCGTTGCTATAAACGCCGCCTCTTCCTCCCTCTCGCTGCCCTGTGATGTATTATTGATCCGCCCGTGTTTTCAGTATTTTTAAATCCCGCCATGAATTATTCATGTGCGCTTGTTTATTCTGACAAATGGGCATCAAATTTTAACAGCCCACAGGACGGGCAAACAAGAAGAAGCTGAGAGGGATTCTCGGAAAAGGCAAAGAAAGATCAGTGTTTTTCAACCTTTTTTGAGGCAAGGAACTTTTTTTCATTACGAAATCCAGAGGCACACCAGCAGCAGAAAACGTTTTAAAAAATGAAACTCGTTGTGCCTTATTTTGAGTTTTGTTGGTGTTTTCCTGTGTGAAGTGCTTTAGTTCTTGTCTTGCACTGTTATTTTAGTGGCCCTTCCTGTTTTGTTTTGATTGATTGATTGAAACTTTTATTAGTAGATTGCACAGTACAGTACATATTACGTACAATTGACCTCTAAATGGTAACACCCGAATAAGTTTTTCAACTTGTTTAAATCGGAGTCCACGTTAATCAATTCATGGTATGTTGGCAGTTTCTTGTCCTTTGAGCGCACCTGCCCTGTGTTAGCAAGCAAGTCTATTTTTCGTTGTTGCTATCTTTCTTTGTGTGGACGTTGTTGATTGTCATGTCATGTACGGATGTACTTTGTGGACACCGTAAGTTTTTGCTGTCGTCCAGCATTTTGTTTCTCTTTACTTTGTAGCCAGCTCAGTTTTGCATAGCCATTGCCTTTTCCTTTCTCTTTTGTTCATTTTTGGTTTAAGCATTACACACCTTTTTACCTGCACCCTGCCTCCCGCTGTGGTCTGCATATTTGGATCACAACAAACCATCCTCGTCTCATCCGACACATTCCGACTTTTACAAAGCAATTAACTACCTGCTGCCACCTACTGACTTGGAGTATTACGTGGTTACCCTGCCGAGTTTTACACAGCAAAGACACTAAGCAACGGCACATTATTTGCAGATTGTAATTTACCGTATTTTTCGGACTATAAGTCACAGTTTTTTTCATAGTTTACTCCGGTGCGACTTATGTGTGAAATTATTAACACATTACCGTAAAATATCAAATAATTGTATTTATCCCATTCGCAGAAGAGAAGGAGAAAATGTCAGCAATCGTCACACACACACGTGAACCAATAACAATTCGGCGGTGGAGGGTCATGGCAGAAGTGCATTGTGGGTAATGGAATGCAAACTACTATATGCTATACGTTTCTCCCGTAGCTATTAAAATGGATCATTTCATCGTTAGCGGTAACTCATAAAAACTGAAAAGGGCTCAACAAAAATGGCACTGAAAGGGAAATCATGTACTGCAGGTTACAAGCTGGACGTAGTGAAATATGCAGCAGAAAACGACAACAGGAAGTGGCGCATACCTTAAGGAGTTGGCAGAGTTGTTTAGAAGCGACCTCGAGGAAGACGATTTCAAGGGATTTATCGATTAGGACTGACGGATTGTTTGGTAAACGTATAGCATGTTCTATATGTTATAGTTATTTGAATGACTCTTACCATAATATGTTACGTTAACATACCAGGCACCTTCTCAGTTGGTTATTTATGCGTCATATAACATACAATTATTCAGCCGGTTGTTCACTATTCTTTATTTATTTTAAATTGCCGTTCAAATGTCTATTCTTGGTGTGGATTTTATCAAATACATTTCCCCCAAAAATGCAACTTATACCCTAGTGCGACATATATATATGTTTTTTTCCTTCCCTATTATGCATTTTTGGCAGGTGCGACATATACTCCGGAGCAACATATAATCCGAAAAATACAGTATTTGCAAAAAACATTTTTTGGGACCAATTAGGTGAAGTTGCATAATTTCCCACGGCTCACCAGACAAAATCTCACGGCACAAGAGTGTGGTTGAAAAACACTGGGTTAGATACACAATGGAGAGAAATGGAGATCAACATAAGTGAAGTGAGGATAGAAGTGTCCACGTAAATCCACAGGGAGGTGTAAACGCCGTAATAAAAAGAGTGTTTTAGGTTTTTTCTCTTCAACTTGACCTCAATTTTTATCCATTTAAGTAAGCCTTGTAAATGTGTTGGCTAATAATATCACTTGGAATAAATTCAGCTCATTTTTGTTTATGTTCCAAGTAAATGTTTTCATTTTCGGTGTTAAAGGCAGGCTTGAAACCCACTTTGTCTCACTCCATTTGACTTCCTGATAACACTCGCTGCCTTCCTCGCCTTCACTCGGCCCGCGTCCCCAGCAGTGCGTCAGCCTTGTTCCATATGTCAGCTGATTCACCCTCAATAAACTCCAAACCCGCTCGTTAATTGTGTCGTAATGAGACGAGCGAGTGACTCCAGGCAGGGAGGAAGATTCCACCGAGGAAGCATCCTTCATAAATATGTATGTATACATATATATATATATATCAATCAATCAATCAATGTTTACTTATATAGCCCTAAATCATTAGTGTCTCAAAGGGCTGCACAAACCACTATGACATCCTCGGTAGGCCCACATAAGGGCAAGGAAAACTCACACCCAGTGGGACGTCGGTGACAATGATGACTATGAGAACCTTGGAGAGGAGGAAAGCAATGGATGTCGAGCGGGTCCAACATGA
>NC_084617.1:20291016-20323516 GCF_033978795.1 Nerophis ophidion
CTACAGTAATAAATGTTTACTGCGTTTTAAAGGGTCACTTACATTGTTATTATGTTATAATTACATTAGTCCTTAATTTGGCCACAGTTAATGTAGCCTTTCAACTGCTCAACATTATTGTTGTCAAATTCTTATTACTTTGTTTATACGGACAATTGTATCCATTTGACTGTATATCATAACAATCTGCTATCAGGTTCAAACACCGATGACATCTATTAATCAGACAAGAAGCAGGGAATCTTGCAGAGACAGAGTTCAATATAGCTCATGAGGAGAACGCATGGCGCTGAACACTTAGTCACAGTCTCCCCCCACGCTCTAAAATTCAGCTACCGCATTCCTTTTTTTATTCAGAGTTCCATAGTCAACATCACTGAGGCTGCCTCTAAAAGGAGTGGTCACATATATTATGCAAAGCAGGTCCAGGACGCACAGTACGTGACAGAATGGACTGGGGGCCTTGTGATTTCGTCTTGTCCCCGCTTCGTCTGCGTGTTATCTTCGTTGAGGTCCTTGAAGTCTCTGTCTCGTCTGCGTGCTGTCATCCCATCCCTGCCGAGGTCCCTGAAGTCATTGACGGCCGGTGGGCCAAAACAAAGATAACATCAGTGGCTGAGGCCACCCCTCAGACAAGAAGTTTTGTCCTTGCATAGATTAGAAAAAATTCATAAAATGCAAGTGGCAAAAAAAAAAAAGACAACCAAACAAACCACCCGACCCAGTTTTACGGACTGGGGGAAAATCTGGACTTCAAGAAGTTCATTTTTTGCTAACATATATTGAGAGCCCATTTTATTTGTGATGTTCGTTTACCACGGTTTGTTTACTACTATTACTTTTCAATTACAATACTACAGTAATAAATAATGTTTACTGTGTTTTAAAGGGTCACTTACATTGTTACTATGTTATAATTACATTAGTGCTTGATTTGGCCAAAGTTAATGTAGCTTTTCAACTGCTCAACATTATTGTTGTCAAATTCTTATCATTTTGTCCATACGGACAATTGTGTACTTTAGACCAGTGGTTCTCAACCTTTTTTCAGTGATGTACCCCCTGTGAACATTGTTTTAATTCAAGTACCCCCTAATCAGAGCAAAGCATTTTTGGTTGAAAAAAAAAATAAAGAAGTAAAATACAGCACTATGTCCTCAGTTTATGATTTATTAAAATGTATAACAGTGCAAAAATATTGCTCATTTGTAGTGGTATTTTTTAAACTATTTGGAGGAAAAAAAGATATAAAAATAACTAAAAACTTGTGGAAAAAAAAACAAGTGATTCAATTATAAATAAAGATTTGTACACATAGAAGTAATCATTACTTAAAGTGCCCTCTTTGGGGATTGTAATAGAGATCCATCTGGATTCATGAACTTAATTCTAAACATTTCTTCACAAAAAAAAATAAAATCTTAAACATCAATATTTATGGAACATGTCCACAACAAATCTAGCTGTCAACCCTGAGTATTGCATTGTTGCATTTCTTTCCACAATTTATGAACTTACATTCATATTTGGTTGAAGTATTATTCCATAAATATATTTATAAAGGATTATCGAATCGTTGCTATTTTTAGAATATTTAAAAAAAAAATCCCACGTACCCCTTGGCATACCTTCAAGTACCCTCATGGGTATGCGTACCGCCATTTGAGAACCACTGCTTTAGACTATATATCATAACACTCTGCAGTAGAACTTCAGCATTTAATCCGTTTTAAGTAACATCAAAAATGCATTAAAAAGCATTAAATCAGATTTGCTAATACTCACAGACACCCTGAATGCTCTTCATAACAGGAGGGCCAAAATGCGGCCCGGGGGCCATTTTTTGGGCTTGTTTGTGTTGGCCCTCAGCACATTCTGAACATACTTGTAAACATTTGCCCCCATGAACTAATACATAGTATTTTTGTATGCTCTCCTCCATGGGAAATGTTTATACATCCCTGATTTTTAGCAATTGTTTAGGATGTGCAGAACGTATCCTCTCAATTTCTCGTCTTCTTGATTTTAAAGAAGCATACTCATAAACAGCATATCATGCATTGTCTTGACTAAACGGTCTTATTTATCTGACGGTGACATCAAAGTATGATGCACTATAAAGCCGGCCATCCATCTTTCCTTAACACCACAGGTGTCAAACTCAAAGCCAAGGGGCCACATCTGGTCCGCCACATCATTTTATGTGGCCCGCAAAAACCTGGAAATGTGTGTCAATAAATGGAGGGCCCATCGAACAAAAGTAAGTTAATAAATAAATCTTTATATAATTATTTAAATGTATCATTCATTAATTAGATTAAACTGTAAAAATTTAGTATGGGGAACATATGAACCATTAATTAGTTGTTTATTAACATGCACATTAGTAACATATTGGCTCTTAATTAGTCATTGATAAGTACTTATTAAGTACTTATTAAGTACTTATTAATGCCTTATTCTGCATGACCTTATTATACAACCAGTAAGCCATTAACCAAGAGTCATCTCTCACCCTAACCCCGACCCTAACCCTAACAAGCAACTAATTAATGGTTCATATTTTCCCTATACATATATAATGAAATCAATAATTAAATTGCGGAATAATTAATTAAACGATGATATAGTGAAATTTAGAAAATGATATAATTCAAAGGAATTTTATGTTAAATGAATGACAAATTTAATATTTATTTATTACATTCAAATTATAATAAATTACTGACACATTTAAGTAATTATTTTAAGATGTGTTCAGTTTGTCCCATTTAAATGTGTAATTCCGGCATTTTTGCTAAATCAATCAATCAATCAATCAATGTTTACTTATATAGCCCTAAATCACTAGTGTCTCAAAGGGCTGCACAAACCACCACGACATCCTCGGTAGGCCCACATAAGGGCAAGGAAAACTCACACCCAGTGGGACATCGGTGACAATAATGACCCAGTGGGACGTCGGTGACAATGATGACTATGAGAACCTTAGAGAGGAGGAAAGCAATGGATGTCGAGCGGGTCTAACATGATACTGTGAAAGTTCAATCCACAATGGATCCAACACAGTCGCGAGAGTCCAGTCCAAAGCGGATCCAACACAGCAGCGAGAGTCCCGTTCACAGCGGAGCCAGCAGGAAACCATCCCAAGCGGAGGCGGATCAGCAGCGCAGAGATGTCCCCAGCCGATACACAGGCAAGCAGTACATGGCCACCGGATCGGACTGGACCCCCTCCACAGGGGAGAGTGGGACATAGAAGAAAAAGAAAAGAAACAGCAGATCAACTGGTCTAAAAAGGGAGTCTATTTAAAGGCTACAGTATACAAATGAGTTTTAAGGTGAGACTTACAGTAAATGCTTCTACTGAGGTGGCATCTCGAACTGTTACCGGGAGGGCATTCCAGAGTACTGGAGCCCGAACGGAAAACGCTCTATAGCCCGCAGACTTCTTTTGGGCTTTGGGAATCACTAACAAGCCGGAGTCCTTTGAACGCAGATTTCTTGCCGGGACATATGGTACAATACAATCGGCAAGATAGGATGGAGCTAGACCGTGTAGTATTTTATACGTAAGTAGTAAAACCTTAAAGTCACATCTTAAGTGCACAGGAAGCCAGTGCAGGTGAGCCAGTACAGGCGTAATGTGATCAAACTTTCTTGTTCTTGTCAAAAGTCTAGCAGCCGCATTTTGTACCAACTGTAATCTTTTAATGCTAGACATGGGGAGACCCGAAAATAATACGTTACAGTAGTCGAGGCGAGACGTAACAAACGCATGGATAATGATCTCAGCGTCTTTAGTGGACAGAATGGAGCGAATTTTAGCGATATTACGGAGATGAAAGAAGGCCGTTTTAGTAACGCTTTTAATGTGTGCCTCAAAGGAGAGAGTTGGGTCGAAGATAATACCCAGATTCTTTACCGTGTCGCCTTGTTTAATTGTTTGGTTGTCAAATGTTAGAGTTGTATTATTAAATAGAGTTCGGTGTCTAGCAGGACCGATAATCAGCATTTCCGTTTTTTTGGCGTTGAGTTGCAAAAAGTTAGCGGACATCCATTGTTTAATTTCATCAAGACACGCCTCCAGCTGACTACAATCCGGCGTGTTGGTCAGCTTTAGGGGCATGTAGAGTTGGGTGTCATCAGCATAACAGTGAAAGCTAACACCGTATTTGCGTATGATGTCACCTAGCGGCAGCATGTAGATGCTGAAGAGTGCAGGGCCAAGGACCGAACCCTCGGGAACTCCACACGTTACCTTAACGTAGTCCGAGGTCACATTGTTATGGGAGACACACTGCATCCTATCAGTAAGATAAGAGTTAAACCAAGACAGGGCTAAGTCTGACATACCAATTCGTGTTTTGATACGTTCTAATAAAATATTATGATCGACGGTATCGAAAGCAGCGCTAAAATCGAGGAGCAGCAACATAGATGACGCATCAGAATCCATCGTTAGCAATAGATCATTAGTCATTTTTGCGAGGGCTGTCTCCGTCGAGTGATTTGCCCTGAAACCGGATTGAAAGGTTTCACATAGATTGTTAGACGCTAAGTGTTCATTTAACTGCTCCGCAACAATTTTTTCGAGGATTTTTGAAATAAAGGGAAGGTGAGACACCGGTCGGTAGTTTACCATGAGGTCAGGATCGAGGTTAGGTCTTTTAAGAAGAGGATGAATAACCGCTTTTTTGAATGCTAGGGGAACAGTGCCCGAGGAAAGTGATAAGTTTATAATATTTAGCACTGATGGACCTAATAATACAAAGAGCTCCTTGATCAGTTTCCCAGGAAGAGGGTCAAGTAAACATGTTGTTTGTTTTATTCCATTTACACGTTGTAACAATTCCTTTAATGTTATTTCCTCAAAACGAGAGAAACTATTTTGGAGGGCAGTATCCGCCGTATATACAATCGTGTCAGTGTTAATAGAACCCCGTTGTAGCTGGGACGCATTGTCTTTAATCTCCTTTCTAATGACTTCAATTTTCTTACTAAAGAATTGCATAAAGTCATCAGCTGAGTGGGTGGAGCTACTGGAAGGAGTCCCTTGTTGGGTTAGCGATGCTACCGTACTAAACAAAAATTTAGGATCGTTTTTATTACGGTGGATGAGATTTGAGTAATAATTAGCTTTAGCTAAGGTAAGCATGCGTTTATAAGTTATTAAACCATCACTAAATGCTTGATGGTGCACCTCAAGTTTAGTCGTGCGCCATTTGCGTTCCAGCTTTCTGCATAATAATTTCTGAGCTCTAGTTTCTTCTGTAAACCACGGGGTGCGCTTTTTTGGAGCCTTTTTTAACTTTAGCGGTGCTATGTTATCAATGGTTTCGCGCAGGGCGTCGTTAAAGTTGTTAGTGAGGTTATCAATAGAGCCCACATACTTTGGGAATGGTGCCATTACCGAGGGCAGTAGGTCAGCAAGAGTTGTCGTTGTGGCCGTATTAATGTTGCGGCTGCTATAGCAGTTATTATTATTATTAGTTTGACGAACATGCGTCTGAACCTCGAATTTTATAAGGTAATGATCGGACAATACTTTAGTATACGGGAGTATCGTAACTTTGGAAGCGGTGATACCCCTGACAAGCACTAGGTCTATCGTATTACCGTTGCGATGCGTGGGTTCATTTATTATTTGTGTGAGACCACAGCTATCAATTATAGTCTGGAGCGCTACGCACGGTGGGTCCGATGGGGTATTCATATGGATATTAAAGTCCCCCATTATGATTATATTATCGGCGTGTGTCACTAGATCAGCAACGAACTCTGAGAATTCATTGATAAAGTCCGAACAGGGCCCTGGGGGGCGGTAGATAACAGCCAGGTGTAGAGGCAGCGGTGTGACAGACCTCATAGTAAGCACCTCAAACGATTTATATTTATTATTTATGTTAGGACTAAGGTTAAAGTTTTCGTTGTATATTAGTGCGACCCCCCCACCTCTTTTAAGCGGACGGGCAATATGCGCATGTGTAAAGTTAGGAGGACATGCCTCATTTAGCGCAAAAAAGTCGTTTGGTTTAAGCCAGGTTTCACTGAGACCGATGACGTTAAGATTGTTGTCTCTGATGATATCATTAACTAACAACGTTTTGGGAGACAATGATCTTATGTTTAAAAAACCTATATTATAGGTTGTGGGCTGTTTTAGGGAATTTTTGATCAAATTATCCGTAGTAGCAATATTAATAATGTTGTGTTTATTATGCCCAGTGCATTCAGTATAATTACGACCATATCTAGGAATTGATACGACGGGAATGTTCCGATTGTTTGATTGTTGCTTTGATAAACTGCACGCATCATAGTTAGCCTCCTCAGTAACGAGGATTTTCCGATTGTTTGTTTGTTGCTTTGATAAACTGCACGCATCATAGTTAGCCACCTCGGTAAAACACATGTCCAACTCTGAAACACTCAAAGCAGAAAAAACTTGTTCTAATTTAACTGACTCCTTACCCAGACCAGTAGTCTCGCATCCTTTATTTAAATCCGTCTTCAGGGTGGAGGGAAGTGGTGTTCTGTGGGGATTAGCCTTCTGCTTTGTTTTTAGCCCCGCTCGACATCCGCGTTTCCGATCACACCGCTGGCGTCTGCTCCGTAGACGGCCCCCGCTGCTACTAGACTCCCCTGCTTCACAGGCCGCTGGATGTAGCCGCCGACGTATTCCCATGCTAGTTAGCATGTTTAGCACGCCCGCGTCTATCAGTCCAAAACGGCCCGATATGTCCATATCCAGAAGTGTCTGGCGGTCGTACGTGATCACGGAGTGACCACGATGCGAGCCAGCCATGAAGTCTGCAGAACTGTCCGGCATTTCCGCCAAATGTTCCATCTTTAGCAAGAGCACCGCAGTGTCGCAGCCCGTCCGGGCGCCGCCATCTTGCTTTTTATGCCAAATATGCCAAACTCCGCCAAGGCTGCCCTTTATCACTATAGTTGGGCAGGGTTGGGGGGGGGGGTTTGGTGGTAGGGCGTGTATAATGTAGCCCAGAAGAGTTAGGGATGCATAGGATTCTGGGTATTTGGTCTGTTGTGTTACAATGCGGATGTTCTCCCGAAATGTGTTTGTCATCCTTGTTTGGTGTGGGTTCACAGTGTGGCGCATATTAGTAAGAGTGTTAAAGTTGTTTATATCACAACTCTCAGTGTAACCTGCATGGCTGTTGACTAAGTATGTCTTGCAGTCACTGGCGTGTATCAACACAAGCTGCATACTACATGTGACCGGCTGGCACGCAAATAGCATAATGTAAAAGCGTGCGCGACGACAAGTTTTAGAGGACTGTAAAAGTTTTGTCATCAGGGCACGTCCTCTACAGTGGGGCAAAAAAGTATTTAGTCAGCCACCGATTGTGCAAGTTCTCCCACTTAAAATAATGACAGAGGTTTGTTTATACCAAAATGGATACGTGGATGATACAGCAGAGGATTGGGAGAATGTCATGTGGTCAGATGAAACCAAAATAGAAAATGTTTTGGTATAAACTCAACTCGTCGTGTTTGGAGGAAGAATACTGAGTTGCATCCCAAGAACACCATACCTACTGTGAAGCATGGGGGTGGAAACATGCTTTGGGGCTGTTTTTTCTGCTAAGGGGACAGGACGATTGATCCATGTTAAGGAAAGAATGACTGGGACCATGTATCGTGAGATTTTGAGCCAAAAACTCCTTCCATCAGTGAGAGCATTGAATGGTTGACCAAATACTTATTTTCCACCATGATTTACAAATACATTTTTTAAAATTCCTACAATGTGAATTCCTGGATTTTTTTTTCACATTCTGTCTCTCACAGTTGAAGTGTACCTATGATGAAAATTACAGACCTCTGTCGTCATTTTAAGTGGGAGAACTTGCACAATCGGTGGCTGACTAAATACTTTTTTTCCCCACTGTATATTATCGATTAGGTGAAAATCGGATATTGTTGGCCCCAGGCGAAACCTGAGATTGGCATTAAAATCCGGACACCTCTCGGGATAATTGGGAGGGTTGGAAATTATGCAGCCGAGTCACATTAGAGTGATCAAAGAGCCGCGGGTTGCCGACCCCTGCCCTAGGGCAACAACGTTAATATATGTTTGATGAAACATGATTATATGCATGAGTGTATATATGCCACCTTGACATCTGATTACAAATTCTGTTTGTCGGCATACAATATGATGATAATCAAATAAAGGGGGCATTTGTGGAGTACTCTTTGGCGATTATACTATTGTACGGTTTTACGGTTATAAGTGGCCTGTCGAGGGCAACCGTATTTTCGATGTTGCTAAAAATGAGTTTGACACCCCTGCTTTACGCCTATTTCTGTTTGGCAGCGTTCACACTGAAAATTCCCAAGCAATCTCAGACTGTGACAGTACATCAGTCTGCTCCTCTTTACTAACGACACTAACCAGTCAGTGCGGAGGAAATCTTCACATAACCAATCTTCCAACTGAAAGAGAAGAGGTGAGAGTGTGTGAGATGAGTGCTAATTGTTAACAGTTTGACACTGGAGGAACAGTCTAATTCCTGGAGGGATTAACGCTCAATATGCTCGGCATCGCAAGCAACGAAGAATCCTGATTGTCAGCGTTTTGGAAGAGCAGCAGAATCATTTTCTACTGGCTTTGCCTCCATTGTAAAGGGGCGTGTGCGTGGGCGTGCGTGTGCATACATATGATTGATACAAAAAGGCAATCAGACTAAGTTCTCCATTGTAACCCCGCCCCTTTACTTAAGCCACACGCACGCACACACACACGCACACACTCACACACACACACACACACACACACACACAAAGTACCCCATCTCTTTTGGAACACAGGGATGTTTCCATGGCAACAAGCAACTTGCTCCACTAATGAACCGGTCGCCTTGGTAACCGTGCTGGCTGTGCGAGACAGTGAATAAAACACGTAGTGTGAATGTGATGCTTTTGTGTGTGTCAATCATCGACAATGAGCTAAGATGTAAAGATGCGTCGGCGGCCATGCAGCATCCCTTGCCCTCGGCTGACCTCTGCGAGGGCCAACCGCTCTGTCCGCAGTGCGTCGTCATGACAACAAACGTCCTTCACTCCTTTGTGTTGTGACTTCAGTTTGCTGACAGAGCTTCTCTGTGTGTGTGTGAGCACTGTACAGCCATTCATTTTCTGCTTGCACCTTCAGGAATCACCTGTTTGACTCTGACAATGCCTCCCTCTGCTGGCAGGAATGTCTACTGCACCACATTGCAACTCTTGTTCTCGGACTAGATAGCCACTAAAACTGTGCTGCTGTCCTTTCCTTCAGAAATGTCTGCGCTTCAACCCTGACGCCACCGTGTGGAAGGCCAAGCAGCAGGTGTTGTGCTCGCTGACGGAATCCCTGCGAGACGTTCTCAACTACGGCCTCTTCCAGCCCGCCACCGACGGCCATGACGCCAAATTCCTGGAGGAGGAGAGGCTGCTCAAAGAGTACCCCCAGTCTTTTGAGAAAGGGGTGCCATATTTGGAGGTACACATCTTTGTTTAGAATAGAATAGAATGGACTTTATTGTCATTATATTTGCATATAACGAGATTAAAGACTCCAACTTAAGGTGCAGTAGTGGGAACAAATATGGGCACAAGAGGTAATAAAGGAAAAACTAACAATTAAAAAAAACAGAATACTACCCAATAAAAATAATACGCAATCCTGTACAATATACAAAACACTATACAAATGCAAAATACTGTACAATATACAAAACCATACTTGCCAACCCTCCTGGATTTTCCGGGAGACTCCCGAAATTCAGCGCCTCTGATGAAAACCTCCCGGAAGAAATTTTCTCCCAAAAATCTCCCGAAATTCAGCGGAGCTGGAGGACACGCCCCCTCCAGCTCCATGCGGACCTGAGTGGGGACAGCCTGTTTTCAAGTCCGCTTTCCCACTATATAAACAGCTTGCCTGCCCAATCACGTCACAACATCTACGGATTTTAATAAAAAACTGCACACACAAGGAGACGAAGCAGAAGAACGAGGAAGTTACAGCCATGGCGACGCCGTCTGTAATAGAGTGATTCTATGTTGTCTGTCGCCATCTCCTGGTCAATGTTGGCTATAGCGTTAAGGGGTTCCTTTTTGATGGGCCAACGAGTTATGTGGTGTTGCACACCTGACGGAAAGTGACTCTCGCCAGTACGCAAATGGCAGAACAAAGGTTACTCACGTAGTGAAAGGTAAGTGTTGTTGTTGTTTTTTAGTAACCAGCAAGCACGGTACAGTTAGTAGAACAACTGTGTTTTCATTACTGTGTATTTGATAGGTGCCGTCTGAAATTAAACTATTTATTTTATTTATATATGTAATAAAATAAATATATATAGCTAGAATTCACTGAAAGTCAAGTATTTCATACATATATATATATATATGAAATACTTGAGTTAGTGAATTGTAGATGTAAATATACTCCTAGCCTCTTAACCACGGACCGCCCCCGACCCCCCCCCCCCCCCACCACCCCCCACCTTCCGAAATCGGAGGTCTCAAGGACAAGACAGAGTACCAAATAAAAAGGGTAGTATTGCACAGTAAGGTATTAGGGTAGGATATTGTATAAGGGTGAATTATTATTATAAGTTAGAGTTCAACATGGTGACAGCTCTGGGAAAGAAGCTGTCTCTGAGCCTGTTTGTTCTGGCTTTGATGCACCTGTAGCGCCTGCCCGATGGTAACAGGTCAAACAGGTGGAAGCCAGGATGAGTGCTATCCTTGGTGATGCTTTTTGCTTTCTTGAGACAACGGGAGTTATGTAAATCCTTCAGGGAGGGCAGGGGGCAGCCGATGATTTTTTGTGCAGACTTTATGACCTTCTGAATTGCCCGTTTGTTTGCTTCAGTGCAGCTGGCGTACCACACTGTTAAGCAGTACGTCAGCAGGCTCTCGACAGCCGAGTGATAGGTCACCATCAGCTGCCTTTAAACTGTCCTATCTATAGTGAGTTCAAATATAAATGGTCAACTTATGCTAAGTTATGCTAAGTTATCTGAACAAAAACATCCTAAATCTTAAAAAAACTAATGAGTTTAATGGCTAAAACAGGGGTGTCATGATCTGTGGCCTAGATCATGTTTTGTTTAGTTATGTTCTGTTAGTTTTGAACTCCATTACTTTCTGTTTTTGTGCACTGTTGTTTTAGTTTCCATGACGACTCAGTAGTTTCACCTGTCTCATGTGTTCGGATTACGCACCTGCTCTAATCAGAGACTATTATTTAAGCCTGTTTTGCCAGTTAGTCGTCCTGGCCACATTACTCTGTTTTTGCTCTGTTCATGCCATAGTTTCATGCTTGTCATGCGATTGTTTACTTTGCGAAGTAAGTTTTTGTTTGTTCATGCCATAGTTTGGTTAGTTTGTTCATGCCACAGTATCATGTTTGATTCTTGCTATGCCATAGCTTATGCTTGTAGTTAATTTTAACTCCAAGTGCGATCAGCCTTGTTTTCCGTTTTTTTTTTGTACCTTTTTGAGAGAAGATAATTAAATATGTTTCCACCTTCACGCCTGGTCCCGGAATAGTCAGTTTGCATCCCGGGAGAACAAACCCCGCAGTAAGCTGCGACCCCCCCCTTCTTGACGAGGGGTGTCCAAACTTTTTCTACCGAGGGCCGCATGCCGAAAAGTTAAAGTATGCAGGGGCCAATTTGATATATTTTTATTTTGTAAGAAAAAAAACAACCCAAAAAATATATTTAAAAACAATACCTTGTGTCATAGGTGACAAATTAGATTTTAATTGATCATTACTGTACGGTCAACATTTCAGCTTTTTCACATTTTGATGCCTATTTTTTCTTATATTTTAACTGTTGTTGGGTTTTTTTTCCCGACAATATGTTGCGGCCCGTAATGTAAGAAAATTGCAATAATGGTTTAAGGACCTCATGTTTTTTTTAGATTTAGAGAAAATTAAATGTAATCTGAGGGGTACACCAAAACAATTAGACTTGACCTGGGGCTGCAAAATTAGTTACATAGCTAAATTAAAGACACTATAGGATAAATGTGACACTCCCTGTTGACGATGAACCTTTTCACTTACCTCAACTCTTATTTTTTTGTTGTTGTTTTTATTTGTTGACACTTCTCTGTATGTTGGTGATTTTTTATTTTTGTTGTCACTTTTTAAAATTTTAGTCAGTTCGTGTGATGGCGGGAAGGCAGTACATTGCTACCCACTGTGACTGAAATCTAGGATGGTGGCTAGGAGGGGGGGTTATTATTATTCTAGTTTTATTATTTTCTGTAAATTTTATTTTTTATTTTTGTATTTTTTGGGGGTGGGAGGGACTAAAAAAAGTGTCTGTTTTCTCAGTACCTGTATTACGATTTCCCTATCAAATTAATAATAAATATTATTAAGAATATTACAATAATGAGGATAATAATAACTATAATGCATAACTGCATAACCTAGCGTGTCAAAAAAATTCTGCTCCTACGGAAATGTTAATGTTCAGTTATACATTTAGAGAGAGATGAGGTGGTTCGGGCATCTGGTCAGAATGCCCCCCGAACGCCTCACCAGTTAGGTGTTTAGGGCCCATTCGACCAGTAGGAGACCACTGAGAAGACCCAGGACACGGTGGAGAGACTATGTCTCCCAGCCGGCCTCTGAACGTCTCGGGATCCCTCGAAAAGAGCTGGATGAAGTAGCTGGGGAGAGGGAAGTCTGGGCTTCCCTGCTTAGGCTGCTGCCCCCGCAACCCGACTTTGGATAAGCAAAAGAAGATGGATGGATACATTTAACAGTGTTTTATATTTTTGTAATTTTTCAAATTAATTAATTAATATGTTTATATTATTATTTTGTTATTTTTTTTTTATTTACTGAACTCTGGTTATGATTGTATTTTATTTTATTTCAAGATCTTCTAATATTGGATCAGTGGTGTCCAAACTTTCTCCAACAAGGGCCGCATACTAAAGAGTCAAAGTATGCAGGGGCCATTTTGATATATTTTTTTTATTTTTTTGGGAGATTGTCAAAACAGACAATATGTAATTTTTGCCATAGGTGACAAAGTATATTTTCGTATCACAATTTCAAATATTTTTCTCATGTTTTTGCTCTTTTTTTGGTAGCATTTTTACTGCCGAGGTTTATTTTTTTCCGACAATATGGTGGGGTTGCCTACTGAAAGAATAAAATATAAATGATGATAATAAGAAGATTGTGTAAATGCATAACCTAGTGTGTCAAAATTCTGCCTCAGCAAAAATACTATTGTTCAGTTTTACATTTAAAAGTGTTTATTTTTGTTATGGTATTATTTGTTTAATCTTTTAAAATTAACCAGTGTGACCATATCTGAGTCATTGTGTAGAAATATTAGGAAATAATTTCTAAAGCACACTTCAGTCATGAACCGTTTTACAAAAGAGGTCAGTTAAAATAATACATAATGTTGGTTATAAATAACATAAACTTTATTTATTGAATCAAAAATTTAATGATTTGGTAAATTTGCAAACTGATAAAATTAAAAAGAAAGCAAATTATTACCTACTACCCAATAATGTGCAACAATTCTTCTCAACAAGAGGATACATTTTATCTTAGAGATAAAATCAAATTTAAAACAATTTTATGCATGTACAGTACACCATTTCAAACCTTGAGTATATCAGTATGTGGAATTAAATTATGGAATGGAATAATAAACAAAATACTAATATGATCCAGTTTAAGAAATTGTTCAAACTCAAAGTGTTTACAAAGTACAAAGAAAAATAATCTTGATAAACATCTTGAACTTTATTAAAAAATAAGATAATCTTATTCATCACATTCTGTGAACCACACATTATTTAGCAATTTATTAATAAATGAGTTGTACTTGTATAGCGCTTTTCTACCTTCAAGGTACTCAAAGCGCTTTGACACTACTTCCACATTTACCCATTCACACACTGATGGAGGGAGCTGCCATGCAAGGCGCCAAACAACACCCATCAGGAGCAAGGGTGAAGTGTCTTGCTCAGGACACAACGGACGTGACGAGGTTGGTGCTAGGTGGGATTTGAACCAGGGACCCTCGGGTTGCGCACGGCCACTCTTCCACTGCGCCACGCCGTCCCTAATGATAACTTTAGTTATTGTTCATGTATTTAATAATTATTTACTGGCTCATCGCCTATTCATCTATTTTCCTACTCATGTATTTTTTTATTTTTTTTTATCACTGTGGTGTTTCAAAAAGAGTACAAACAAATGTGTTAATAACTGCTCCGATACAAAAAAAGGATAGGAGGTCCTTACATTTTTGGACATTTTTCCATGTGTTTCTTTTTCATTGGAACATCTGGAATCTGTTCCGTGAGGGGGAGGTCCTGTGACAATCTGTCACTTTATTTCTGTTAATTTTCGTGTTTTTGTATTTACTTCCTGTTCAGTGCTCTTACTTTGTTGTATTTCCTGTTTTATTCACGAGCACTGTTGTTTTTCTCTTTTCGTTGATTGGCAGCGGTTGACACCTGCTGTCAATCAAACTACTGCCTATTTATGTTTCACTCGAGCACTCCTCAGTGCTCGAAGATAAATCTATGTTTGGTGAACTTATTATGCAAGACTGCTTTATGTTTATTTGTTTTCTTATGAGTTCTGAATTAAATTCCTCTTACCTTCACTCAACTTTCCTGGATTCTTGCATACTCGGAGACACACAACTGCAGACATGCGAGTACCCAACACATTTTCTTTATTTTCATGACTATTTACATTCTAGAGTGTCATTGAAGGCATCACAACTATGAATGAACACATGTGGAGTTATGTACTTTACAAAAAAGGTGAAATAATTGAAAACATGTTTTATGTTATAGTTTCTTCAAATTAGCCACCCTTTGCTCTGATTACTGTTTTGCACACTCTTGGCATTCTCTCCATGAGCTTCAAGAGGTAGTCACCTGAAATGGTTTTCACTTCACAGGTGTCATAGTTTTGATGCCTTCAGTGACAATCTACAATGTAAATAGTCATGAAAATAAAGAAAATACATTGAAATGACAAGGTGTGTCCAAACTTTTGGTCTGTACTGTATGTATATATATTTTTAAATCAACCATTTCTCATTACATTTTATCATTGTTGCTCTTTTTTTCTTACATTTTTATTATTGGGTTTTCCAACTATGGGCTAATAAAACTCGGGGTGCAGGCCGTAAATGGCCCAAGGGCCTGATTTTGGACACCACTGGTCTACCAATATATGTTATTAAAAAATTAATTAATTTTAATTTTACACCAGGCTGATGGCTAATTAATAAAAAGTCAAAAATGCACTTTGGACACCCCTCATGTACAGCTTCTCTGCTCAGTAAATGTTGTTTTACTAAAAAATTTCTATGCTTGATCGAGTCTTCACTCTTCTTTCCTGTGCTTTAGTTCCGATACAAGACGAGAGTGTACAAGCAGACGAACCTGGATGAGAAGCAGCTGGCCAAACTGCACACCAAGGTTTGCAAAGTGTTTAAAAACAACCCCTAAAAGTCCTTATGTGTGCATTCGGATCAACATACACGACTTGCTTATCACTGCTTATAATATCAAACTCTTGCATTGTGCTGCAAACTAGAGTAGTCTTGTGTCCCCGCGCAGGCCAGCCTGAAGAAATTCATGGACTACATCCAAACCAGTGCTGTGGACAAGATGAGCAAGTTCTTAGACAAGGGGCTGGATCCCAACTACCAGGATGCTGATACCGGTGGTAAGCAGGCTGCATTCAAACCCTCACCTGTCTTCATTTGTCGTCACTGTGATTGGGAACAAACAAAAAGTACTGTTATGTCTTTTCCAGGACTGCTCTTACAACTTTTAAGTCAAAGGTGCCCAAACGTTTTGTATTTAATTTACTTTTTTCCAGTACAACTTCACATGTATGGCTGTAATGGTTTTATTTCATTTTATTTTTTCCTAACACAAATGTGGTTTAAAAACATCCTAAAACCTTAAAAGGGTCATATTATGTTTACTACATGTAAAACACTTCCTTGTGGTTTATGTAACATGTAACGGTGGTCAAAATGTGCATGGATTATGTTTTACAGATCGTCAAGCCACTTTTTGACCGTTTTTTCATATGGAGTCTACTGACCGATATAAGTTACAACTGTACGCTACTTCGTGTTAGAAATGGCAACAGCCCAAGATGCATGTGCATGTACAAGCCAGTCTGCCCCACAACAAGATAGAGGGAAAAAAATAAGGAACCTATTGACTACAACTGTAACGATTGCTGGGCCTGGTGATGCGGGTTAGTTCTTCCTTGGATGCAGTCGGGCTCGAACACAGCGTGAAGGTAAGAAATTATGGATTTATTTAACAAATGATAACAGACTTAGTCAAAACAAACAGGACTAGCATGAGAGCTAGAAAAGAACTAAAAGCGCTGGCATGGGAGCTACGGAAATAACAAACAAGCTTGCACGAGGCACAAAAGGGAAAACAAAAACTACTAGCATGAGAGCTAGAGGTAAACAAATGCATAGCGCGAAAGCTAGCAAGGAGAAACATGGAAATAAGAATCGTTACTGAAGTAACAATTCTTATTTCACGGTGGCAGAGGGGTTAGTGCGTCTGCCTCACAATACGAAGATCCTGCAGTCCTGGGTTCAAATCCAGGCTCGGGATCTTTCTGTGTGGAGTTTGCATGTTTTCCCCGTGAATGCGTGGGTTCCCTCCGGGTACTCCGGCTTCCTCCCACCTCCAAAGACATGCGCCTGGGGATAGGTTGATTGGCAACACTAAATTGGCCCTAGTGTGTGAATGTGAGTGTGAATGTTGTCTGTCTATCTGTGTTGGCCCTGCGATGAGGTGGCGATTTGTCCAGGGTGTACCCCGCCTTCCGCCCGATTGTAGCTGAGATAGGCGCCAGCGCCCCCCGCGACACCAAAAAAGGGAACAAGCGGTAGAAAATGGATGGATGGATGGGTTACTGAAGTGAAACACAAACTGTGTGAAACACTTATTAGGATGCGAGACTGAATGAACAGAAAAGGCAGGCTTAAATAAGGGTGGTGATTAACAAAACAGGTGTGCGTTTGGAAGCCACGGCAGGTGAAAATAATACGTCACTATGGTAACCAGATAAAACAGGAGCAAAGGAAGTCAAACAACAGAATGTGATACAAAACAGAACAAAACTAGAATATGGTATGGTCTGGGCAGCGGATCATAACAACAACGTCGGACTACATTTGAATAAAGATGTCGGACTCTCACAAAGCTGTTTGTATAAACCTCTACCAGAGAAGTACCGTCTCAGAAATAACTTGGCTCTCCAAATACCACCATAATGACCAACATTAAACACAAGTAATGAAGAGGAGACATTTTTTTATAAAAATTACCGCGATAACTTCGCACAAGCAGAAATGCTGTGTCTGTTTACAGTGGAAGTCGACTACTTCTTCAGCATCTGCAGTGAGCAAACTTGTCCAAAAGATGTCACTATAGCACAAACAATAACAGACCGTTTATGTTCTGTGCATGTCCATCCATCCATCCATTTCCTACCGCTTGTCCCCTTTGGGGTCGCGGGGGGTCGCTGGAGCCTATCTCAGCTGCATTTGGGCGATAGGCAGTGTACACCCTGGACAAGTCGCCACCTCATCACAGGGCCAACACAGTTTGACAGACAACATTTACACTCACATTCACACAATTTAGTGCCAATTTAGTGCTTCAATCAACTTATCCCCAGGTGGATGTCTTTGGAGGTGGGAGGAAGCCGGAGTACCCGGAGGTAACCCTCGCAGTCACGGGGAGAAAATGCAAACTCCACACAGAAAGATCCTGAGCCCGGGATTGAACTCAGTTCAGATTAAGTACATTAATCATTTATATTCTACCACTTGTCCTTAATAATTTTCACAAAATGATAGAATGATAAATGACACAATATGTTACTGCATACGTCAGCAGACTATGTCTGGAGCCTTTGTTTGCTTACTTACTACTAAAAGACAATTGGCCTTGTATGCTCACTATTTTATTTAAGGACAAACTTGCAATAAGAAACATATGTTTAATGTACCCTAAGATTTTTTTGTTAAAATAACGCCAAAAATGCAATTTTTTGTGGTCCCCTTTATTTAGTAAAGTAAATAAATAAATGATAAATGGGTTGTACTCGTATAGCGCTTTTCTACCTTCAAGGTACTCAAAGCGCTTTGACACTATATTCACACACACGTTCACACACTGATGGAGGGAGCTGCCATGCAAGGCGCTAACCAGCACCCGTCGGGAGCCAGGGTGAAGTGTCTTGCTCAGGACACAACAGACGTGACGAGGTTGGTACTAGGTGGGGATTGAACCAGGGACCCTTGGGTTGCACACGGCCACTCTGCGCCGCGCCGTCCCGTACCGAAAGTACCGAGAAGTATCAAAATAATTTTAGTACCGGTATCGGAACAACACAAATTTTTATTGTTTGTACTTAGTCCTGTTTTGTAGAATAAATTGTTAAACGTCAATACCAGTGACCAGTGCAGTGCCTCACCTTGCCACCAGGAGGGGTAAAAGGCTTAGCTATGAGATGTTGAAAAAACAGAGTAATAAAATTAAATATTTATCTTTTGGTCTATGCTTCCTATGTGATTTTGGTGTGGTTCCTGTATATTTGGATAATTTTCATGGTCAAAATCGCGGAAATTATGTGTTTCCTGATCAAAATAAGGCTGCAGACCAGAAGTGAGGCAGACACAGGTGGTGCCTCCATGGCTACACCCAAAGTGGATTGAGCGTGTGCATGAGAGGGGGCGTGTGCTTGATGCCACGGGGAAAAGGCAGGCCATAAGGCAGCAAGTACCTCTGCCTCAAAGTAGGGGGCGATGTATCGTTCAATGCCCCAGCAGTAATCTTACTCGCCACGCTGGGAGAAATGGGGGCGCTAAAGCTAGCAGACACAGGTCTCTCCAACGGAAGCCAGCCTTTTTTCTTTTTCTTTTTTAAACTGTAAGCCGGCGTTTGTGGGTGTTATTGCTGCTTCAGGTACAAATACAGAAAGGTAAGATACACTCATAATACTTGATTTATTTTGTTAAAAGAAAATGGGACCAAAAAGTATTTAATAACAACTTTATCAAATACTTTTTGGACCAATTTGTCAAACCATAATATCATTATAAAGTTTTTGTGAAAGCAAATTACTCCCTTCGTGTTCCTGTTACTCTAATATGAAACCTAAATCAACAATGGTTAGAACTGCTCATATGAATTTAAGTGTCATGATCCGCTACTTGGATCATGTCATGTTCTGGTTTAGTTCTGTTTTTGTATCACATCTGGTTAGTTTGTCTTCCTTAGTTCCTAGTGGCACTTCATGTTTGTTCCGTTTCCTTAGCAACACATTTGTGACACCTGCCTTCTGTTTGTCACGCGCACCTGCTTTTTGATTACCCCCTGTATTTAAGCCTGCCCTTTTTGTTCCTTCGGTCTCGCAGTGTAATTTGTATTCCATGCAACAGGGGACATCACTATCTCCGCTTGTGGTAAATACGTTTTGAACTAGTTAGGGTCCACGCTATTCGTTTGTTTACTTTCCTAGCTCACATGCTAGTGTCTTTCGTTCTTTCTAGCTCACATGCTAGGTCTGTTGGTTTTCTGTAGTGCCTTTGTGCAAGTATTTCTCTTCTTAGTTTCTTTTTGTAGTTATAAATAAATTATCATTCTTACCTTCACGCTGTGTCCATTCCGCCTGCATCCACGGGAGAACAAAACCACACCATGATGCCAGCTAAACTTCACAGTAGACTGCGAGAGCCTACTCAAAAAGCAGGTGCGCGTAACAAACAGAAGGCAGGTGACACAAATGCGTTGCTAAGGAAACGGAACAAACAGAAAGTGCCACCAGGAACTAAGGAAGACAAACTAACCAGATGTGATACAAAAACAGAACTAAACCAGAACATGACATGATCCAAGTAGCGGATCATGACATGAAGTAAAAAACAAAAAAGAAGCAAAAAAGGAACAAGCGGTACAAAATGGATAGATGAGTGATTTTGACAGATTCTAATCACAAAGTCAGTGTTGGCGTTGACGCACTTTTTGTGTCTTTGTCATGATACCTGGACCGGATCATGTCCTTCGATCTCGCAGTGTAATTTGTATTCCATGCAACAGGTGACGTTGCTATCTCCGCTTGTGCTAAATACCTTTTGAACTCGTTAGCGTCCACGCTATTCGTGTGTTTACTTTCCTACCTCACATGCTAGCGTCTTTCTTTCTTTCCAGCTCACATGCTAGTTCTGTTGGTTTGTCTGTTTTGCCTTTGTGCAAGTATTTCTGTTCTTAGTTTGTTTTTGTAGTTATAAATAAATTATCATTCTTACCTTCACTCTGTGTCCATTCTGCCTGCATTCACGGGAGAACAAAACCACACCACGATGCCAGCTAAACGTCACAGTAGACTGCGAGAGCCTACTCGAAAAGCAGGTGCGCGTGACAAACAGAAGGCAGGTGACACAAATGCGTTGCTAAGGAAACGGAACAAACAGAAAGTGCCACCAGGAACTAAGGAAGACAAACTAACCAGATGTGATACAAAAACAGAACTAAACCAGAACATGACATGATCTAAGTAGCGGATCATGACATGAAGTAAAAAAAAAAAAAAAAGAAGGGAAAAAAGGAACAAGCGGTACAAAATGGATAGATGTATAATTTTGGCAGATTCTAAACACAAAATCAGTGTTGGCGTTGACGCACTTTTTGTGTCTTTGTCATGATACGTGGACCGGATCATGTCCTTCGGTCTCGCAGTGTAATTTGTATTCCATGCAACAGGTGACGTCGCCATCTCCGCTTGTGGTAAATACCTTTTGAACTAGTTAGCGTCCACGCTATTCGTTTGTTTACCTTCCTAGCTCACATACTAGCGTCTTTCGTTCTTTCTAGCTCACATGCTAGTTCTGTTGGTTTGTCTGTAGTGCCTTTGTGCAAGTATTTCTGTTCTTAGTTTGTTTTTGTCGTTATAAATAAATTATCATTCTTACCTTCACACTGTGTCCATTCTGCCTGCATTCACGGCAGAACAAAACCACACCACGATGCCAGCTAAACGTCACAGTAGACTGCGAGAGCCTACTCGAAAAGCAGGTGCGCGTGACAAACAGAAGGCAGGTGACACAAATGCGTTGCTAAGGAAACGGAACAAACAGAAAGTGCCACCAGGAACTAAGGAAGACAAACTAACCAGATGTGATACAAAAACAGAACTAAACCAGAACATGACATGATCTAAGTAGCGGATCATGACATGAAGTAAAAAAAAAAAAAGAAGGAAAAAAGGAACAAGCGGTACAAAATGGATAGATGTATAATTTTGGCAGATTCTAAACACAAAATCAGTGTTGGCGTTGACGCACTTTTTGTGTCTTTGTCATGATACGTGGACCGGATCATGTCCTTCGGTCTCGCAGTGTAATTTGTATTCCATGCAACAGGTGACGTCGCCATCTCCGCTTGTGGTAAATACCTTTTGAACTCGTTAGCGTCCACGCTATTCGTTTGTTTACTTTCCTAGCTCACATGCTAGCGTCTTTTGTTCTTTCTAGCGCACATGCTAGTTCTGTTGGTTTGTCTGTAGTGCCTTTGTGCAAGTATTTCTGTTCTTAGTTTGTTTTTGTAGTTATAAATAAATTATCATTCTTACCTTCACGCTGTGTCCAGTCTGCCTGCATTCACGGGAGAACAAAAAATCACACCACGATGCCAGCTAAACGTCACAGTAGACTGCGAGAGCCTACTCGAAAAGCAGGTGCGCGTGACAAACAGAAGGCAGGTGACACAAATGCGTTGCTAAGGAAACGGAACAAACAGATAGTGCCACCAGGAACTAAGGAAGACAAACTAACCAGATGTGATACAAAAACAGAACTAAACCAGAACATGACATGATCTAAGCAGCGGATCATGACATGAAGTAAAAAAAAAAACAAGAAGGAAAAAAACTCCAAAAGTATCAATGCCTCACCTGGTGTATAGTTCACCGCATGTCACTGGTCAATACTTGTCAACTCTCATTGTTGGAGACAGCCTTAGATCAAAAGGATCTGGGTGGGGTTGGGTGGTGTCCTAATATAAGTGCCCTTCATGTATTATTTTCTCCCCAAACTTCAACTTGATAAAGTTTGGGGAAAAAACGTCAGATGCTTTGTGGTGAAATCAGGTGCTCACATCTCTCCAATGAATAGCAGATATTATATCAAATAGGGCTTTTTATTAAATAGGATTTAATGAAGACACTCCTTTATGACCCCTGAGAAGATACATCGATAAAAGTAGTGTTTGTTACTGCTGTTGTATTACAAGATACTGATGTGTGACCCCACATGGGATCATTTATGATTTTGTATTGTCATTGTTGTCTCGTCATCATGTGACCACTTTGTTCCGGGCGCCTCCCGCTGGTGTTGACACGGCAAGGCAGACTGTTCGTTTACAGTCTGAGAGCGCTACGCTGCGCCCGCCGTGGGAGCGAGTGTCAAAACACATAACGCGGCCTGTCAACGGGAGTGTGACGTGCACTTCCGCGGCGAAGCACAAGGGGGAGTCGGGACCGCATCTGCGAGATGCTCAAAGTTGTGTGTTTTGTGTCCCGTCAGAGACTCCTCTGTCCCTGGCCGTGCAGTGTGAGCCCGGTGGAGGCGAATCCATTCGGGTCCTGGTGGAGGGGGGCGCCCACATCGACTTCCGTGCCAAAGATGGGCTCACGCCGCTCCACAAGGCTGTCCGAGGCCACCGCCATATTGCCCTGCTGGTACGGACTTAAACATCGCTCTGTGTCACCTGTGTGAAGTTGCCCCCCTTATTGCAAATATTAAAACACTGCCATTTCTTTTGTGCTGTAATAACATTCTAAAATACATTTATTGACTTGGGATGTCATCCAGCCCCCCCATCTTGTCAAAATCTCCCCGTACTTCCCCAATCATTTGTGCCACATTTTTTCTGGTTTGTGCTGCAAAATGTAGTCTGTTGTAGATGTTATGTTGTTAACGCGTTATTAGTCAAACCTCCCCGCCCCAAATACCTTGTCAAAATCTCCAAAACGTGTCCCATTTGTTTGTGCTACATTTGTATTTCTTTGTCTCATTTTGGGGAGACTTTGACAAGGTATGGGCTGGATGACTTCAGTAGCTAGAAAATGTATTTTATTTCATTTCATTTACAAAAATCACACAGAATACTAATCAGTCTAATAAAATTATACTATAAACAAAAAAAAAACCAAATGTATTTTAGAGAGAATAAAAACCGTAACGGCACAAACATGTTTTCTAGCACAAACAAATGCAGTCTTAATTTGATATTTGCAATGAGTAAGGAGGCCGACCTCACACGGGTGTGTGTGTTTGTTAAAAATAGGCGTGTCTCAAGTCCATTTTTTTTAAATTGGAAAGTATCTATCTGTGTTGGCTCTGCAATGAGGTGGCGACTTGTCCAGGGTGTACACCGCCTTCCATCTGAGTGAAGCTGGGATAGGCTCCAGCACCCCTAAAGGAACAAGCGGTAGAAAATTGATACAGTAGATCAGGAGTGTCAAACTCAAATACAGAGTCGGCCAAAATTTAAAACTAAACAAAGCCGCGGGCCGAGGTTGAACAAATTAATCTTTTAATAGGGACCCAAACAAGTTTTTCTTTGAATATTGAACAAGCAAGGCTTATATAACTTTATAGTGACATGCAAAATTTAGTTTAAAATAATAATAATAATAATTAAAAATTATCAATGGCATATCAAATCAAATTTAAATAAAAATGTAATGCCTCTTTTGTATTTGCAGCCTTCTGAGGTAAATATTAACATTAACTTTTTCCAGAGGCTAATACATTTGAAAATAAAATAATGAATGAATCAACCATTCAGGCCTTTTTACTGCTCAGTTAATGTCGGGGCTCAGGTGGGTGGGGTTAGGGGTGCTGGGTTTGTTGGTAGCGGGGAGGGGGTGTATATTGTAGAGGTCTGGAAGAGTTAGTGCTGCAAGGGGTTCTGGATATTTGTTCTGTTGTGTTTATGTTGTGTTACGGTGCGGATGTTCTCCCGAAATGTGTTGGTCATCCTTGTTTGGTGTGGGTTCACAGTGTGGCGCATGTTTGTAACAGTGTTAAAGTTGTTTGAATGGCCACCCTCAGTGTGACCTGTATGCTGTTGATCAAGTATGCCTTGCATTTACTTACATGTGTGTAGAAGCCACATATATTACGTGACTGGGACGGCACGCTGTTTGTGAGGAGGAAAAACAGAGTTGACGACAGTTTGTAGGGGACGCTCAAGGCAGTGCTTTTAAGGCACACCCCCAATATTGTTGTCCGAGTGTAATTCGGGAGAATGGTTACACCAGGAGATTTTTGGGAGGGGCACTGAAATTCGAGAGTCTCCCGAGAAATCGGTGATTGCGGTGTTACAGCGGTACTGCTGTATAACACCGGCGGGCCAGCTCTAGTGTTAATTTGATATTGCCTCAAGGGCCAAATGAAATTACACGGGGGCCAGAGTTTGACACCTACGCAGTAGATGGATGCTTTTGGCAGATTCTAAACACAAAATCAGTGTTGGCGTTAACGCACTTGTTGTGTCTTTGTCATGATCTGTGGTCCGGATCATGTTTTTGTTCTGTTCTGTTAATTTTAGACTCCAATAGTTCCAGTTCTTGTGCACTCTTGTTTGTTTTAGTTACCATGGCGACTTATTAATTTCACCTGCTTCTAGTGTTCGGGACAAGCACCTGCGCTAATCAAGAGACCATTATTTAAGCCTGTGTTTGCCAGTCAGCCGTGCTGGCATCATTGCTGGTTTCATGCTTTTGATTGATTGATACTTTTATTAGTAGATTGCACAGTTCAGTACACATTCCGTACAATTGACCACTAAATGGTAACACCCGAATAAGTTTTTCAACTTGTTTAAGTCGGAGTCCACGTCAATGCGTTATGGTAATGCGATACCATAGTTCATGCTGCTCATTTTCATGCCACAGTAAGTTTGGTTTGTTCCATGCCATAGTCAATGTTAACAGTTTAGCTACTATGTTTCCTGCGTGAAGTTTTTTTGTTCGTTAGCTTTTCGTGTGAATGGCACGCATTTCTTATGTTTGGTTCCGGTCTTTGTGATGTGTAGGATTAATTGAGAAAATAATTCTGTTCCTACCTGCAAGTCTTGTCCGGAATAGTCCGATTGCATCGCGGGAGAACAAACCTCGCACTAGGCTGCGACCCCCCCTGTTATGACAATCTTTTTACGCATTAAAATCAGAAAGGACGCAAATTTCCGGAAGTCCGCGTGGCCCCTGGTTGCGGATTTTTATTTTTTTATTTTTCACCGCCATACAACTTAATAAATGAAAATACAGAAAAAAATACCGGCAGTGGTAAAGTTTAGATCCATGTGTGTTTATAACTGAATACATTTACATATGCATAAAAATTGTTCTTTTGTATTATTTTTTTAATGAATTAAGTAACCTTTATGACCTTTTTCCAAAACACAATATGGAATGTGAGATAACAGGATAATGCAATCATTTATCATTTGTTTTCAAAACCCTTAAAAGAAAGTGGGACCCCAAAAATGTATTTTGGCACCCCATTTTTATGACATGATGGGGTCCCCGTTTTGAAAATTCCTAGCGCCAACACTGACAAAATGATTTGCTTTGTCACCTTCAGTATAACACAAAGCTGCATGTATTCTGACCTGCACTTAGTTGCATGTTAATAATTCAACAAAAGGTAAATAATCCTGCATAAAAGGTCCCTTCGTGCCTCATTATTGCTGGTGGAAAAGGTTTGGACACCTCTGGTCTAAATAAATGACTCCCACATCCTAGCTAAGACAAATTCACATAATTATAATGTTCAATCTGCTAACTCAAGTGGGCGTTGAAAATGGAGCCAGCACGTCTCACTGTGAGCAAACACGGCAGCATGATATTACACAGTAATTAGCTGGTTATTATAATAATAACAACAATAATAATAGGACTTTCAGATACAATTTACGAGCCATTTTTGAGAAAAATGAGCCAAGACCAAAGTTAAGATTTTGTTAGGATGAAAGCGTGCGTCATAATTACTTGCTGCACTCTGTCCCGCAGGTCCTGCTGTCCCTGGGCGCCTCTCCAGACTACAAGGACCGGCGGGGGCTGACGCCGCTATACCACACTGTGCTGACAGGGGGCGACACCTCCTGCTGTGAAACACTGCTGTACCACCACGCCAAGTTAGGCATCAGGGACGAGAACGGCTGGGACGAAACACATCAGGTCTTTTTATACATCTACGATATTATTGGCTGTGCTTGAAATGATACCCTTAAGTATGGAGTAGAATTGTGCGTGTTTGTATACTTCTGTTTTTATACAGTCGTGGTCAAAAGTTTACATACACTTGTGAGGCACATAATGTCATGGCTGTCTTGAGTTTACAATAATTTCTACAACTTCTTATTTTTTGTGATAGAGTGATTGGAGCACATACTTGTTGGTCACAAAAAAACATTCATGAAGTTTGGTTCTTTTTTAAATTTATTATGGGTCTACTGAAAATAGACCAAATCTGCTGGGTCAAAAGTATACATAGAGCAATGTTAATTTTTGGTTACTTGTACCTTGGCAAGTTTCACTGCAATAAGGGGCTTTTGGTAGCCATCCACAAGCTTCTGGTTGAATTTTTGACCACTCCTCTTGACAACATTGGTGCAGTTCAGCTAAATTCGTTGGTTTTCTGACATGGTCATGGACTACGTTCTGGCACTGGATCTTCGGGTCCGCTGGACTTTATGCCGTTTAGCTTTAGCAAGTGTGCTGATTGCTGATTGCCTGCAGCCTTGCAGGCACGTGGCCGCGATGTGGGAAGAGCGAGCAGGGGCGTAAATGCCTGCTGTGCTTGTAGAAGATGATATACGGGATTGCGCGTGCGCTGTGACACAGGAAGCATAATCATAAAAAACAAACACTCATGTTACATGACGACGAGGGAGTCGCAGACAGAGGAACACTTAAAACTGACGACTCCAAAAAAATAAGACAACAAATAATGTATACTTTTCTAAAAAGTAATGATGGGGAAATGAGGCTTCAGTGAGTGCGTGGCACACTCTCTAGCTGTATTGAATACTGTGTCATCTACTTCATTAAAAGAGTCACTAGATTTGACTTGCAAATAACATTTATAGCAAATAAAATAGCTTTTTTTTTGTTGTTGTAAAGAAGCAAATATGAACTGTGTAACTCTGGTCAATGAATCATTCACTGTATTTGGCGATGTATCAAAGTAATCCCACACTTCGGAATTTTTCCTTTTTCTTAGTTGCATTTAAATTGATCACAAAAGCCGATGTCAAACACAGTTTGCCGCTTTAGTCCTATGACAGAGCAGTTGTATCGGTCACAATACACACTTTGTATTTTAGTTTTTTAAAGTGACACACATGGTGGTATCGAGAGATCACAGTCTCACTGTGTTTCATAATGCGTTGATGCTTCAGGATCGTTTGACTCATCACTAATTGTGTTTTTGTCTTCCTCAATTAATTGTCTGCTGGCCGCTAGATGGCAGTGTTGGCTTACCTTTCTCTCTGACCATTTGTTTCTCCTTTTGTAACCACACAACTTGTAACGGTTTCCTCGATGACAAACTTTTTTCCCACCAATCGAAAAAGCCACCATGTTTCATTACCATCTTACATTTAAAGCAGCCGCACATATGATTATTATAACTCTTTTTTTTTTACTTGCCTAGTTCAGCAAAGAGGGAATACATAGTCACGGTCAAAAGTTTACATACACTTGTAAAGAACATAATGTCATGGCTGTCTTGAGTTTTCAATCATTTCTACAACTCTTATATTTTTGTGATAGAGTGATTGGAGCACGTACTTGTTTGAAAACAAAAAATATTTGTGAAGTTTGGTTCTTTTATAAATTTATTATGGGTCTACTGAAAATGTGACCAAATATATTGGGTCAAAAGTATACATACAGCAATGTTAATATTTGGTTACATGTCCCTTGGCAAATTTCACTGCAATAAGGCGCTTTTGGTAGCCATCCACAAGCTTCTGGCAAGCTTCTGCTTGAATTTTTGACCACTTCTCTTGACAAAATTGGTGCAGTTCAGCAAAATTTGTTGGTTTTCTGACATGGACTTGTTTCTTTAGCATTGTCCTCACAGTTAAGTCAGGACTTTGTGAAGGCCATTCTAAAACCTTAATTCTACACTAATTTAGCCATTCCTTTACCACTTTTGACATGTGTTTGGGGTCATTGTCCTGTTGGAACACCCAACTGCGCCCAAGACCCAACCTCCGGGCTGATGACTTTAGGTTGTCCTGAAGAATTTGGAGGTAATCCTCCTTTATCATTGTCACATTTACTCTCTGTAAAGCACCAGTTACATTGGCAGCAAAACAGGGCCAGAGCATAATACTACCACCACCATGCTCGACGGTAGTCATGGTATCCCTGGGATTAAAAGCCTCACCTTTTCTCCTCCAAACATATTGCTGGGTATTGTGGAAAAACGGCTCAATTTTTGTTTCATCTTACATAACATCGACAAAGATAAGACCTTCTGGAGGAAAGTTCTGTGGAAACTCGAGACAGCCATGACATTATGTTCTTTACAAGTGTATGTCAACTTTTGACCAGTTGATGATTCATATGCTAAAAATACAAAAAGATACAACTCAGATTTAATATCAGTAAAGATTTGGGAAAGCCATGTGAAAGGTGTGTGTGTGTGTTGTATTTACATGTCCTCTGTGTTCATCTTCCACCTTGTGTGTCCGTCAAACACCATCCATGACACACACCACCTCCATCCTCACCATCGCGCGGTGACGGTAACACCAGGACAGAAATCCAGGTATCCTAACCCCCAATGTTGACATCGTCATTGTTTTCTCCATCTTTCACCGTCTCATGAATGAATGAATGTGTTAGGGTTGGTTAATTTTGACCCTTTTTTATCTATTTATTTTTTTTAGCTTATTTCGCAGCTGTACACCTCAGTCATAACACTTGGTACTCGACACATGCTAACTGTTAGCATAATAACTTTTTTAGCCAATTTTACAGTCAAACACCTCAGTCATAACCTGGTACTTGACACATGCTAAATGTTAGCACGGTAACTTTTTTAGCCAATTTCACAACCAAACACCTCAAACCTATATACTTGACACATGCTAACGTTGGCATGCTAACATTAGCGTGATAACTTTTTGGCCAATTTTACAGCTGTACACCTTAGAGTCATATAACTTGGTACTCGACACATATCAACATTAGCATGTTAGCATGCTAACAATATCGAGCTAACTTTTTTTGTTAACTTTGCTACCGTTTACCCTAAAGTCATATAACTTGATACTTGACAAATATGAACTGTTTGCCTGGTGACATTAGCATACTAAAATTTGTATGCAAACATTTTTAGCCAATTTTTTCACTGTATACTTTATATAACTTGGCATTTGGCTCATTCTATCTGTTGAAATGCTAACATTAATATGCAAACTTTTTTTTTAGCTAATGTTGCAGCCGTACACCTCACAGTCATAACCCTTGGTACATCACACATGCTAAGCCAATTCGAAAACACCTCAGGGTCCTAACTTGGTACTTGACACATGCTAAATGTTAGCACGGTAACTTCTTTAGCCAATTTCACGGCCAAACACCTCAAACGTATATACTTGACACATGCTAACATTAGCATGATATCTTTTTAGCCAACTTTGCAGCTGTACACCTTAGAGTCATATAATTTGGTACTCGACACATGTTAGCTTAGTAACAATATTGAGCTAAGTTTCTTTGTTTACTTTGCTACCGTTTACCCCAAAGTCATATAACTTTATACTTGACAAATGTGAACTATTAGCGTGCTGACATCAGCCTGCTAGCATACTAACATTAGTTAGTTACTAACATTAGTATGCTAACATTTTTAGCCAATTTTGCCCCCATATGCTCCATAGAACTTTGTATTTGGCTCATGCTATCTGTTGACATGCTAATATTAGCATCCTAACATTAGTATGAAAAGATTTTTAGCCAATTTTTCCACTGGATACCTCATATAACGTTGTATTTGTCTCATTTTACCTGTTGAAATGGTAACATTAGTATGCAAACGTTGTTTCTTTAGCTAATTTTGCAGCTGTACACCTCACAGTCATAACCATTGGTACTCGACACATACTAAATGATAGCTTACTAACTTTTTATTCAATTTTGCCACCGTATGCTCCATAGAACTTGGTATTTGGCTCATGTTATTTGTTGACATACTAATATTAGCATCCTAACATTCGTATTGAAACACTTTTAGCCAATTTTGTCATTGTATACTTCATATAACGTTGTATTTGTCTCATTTTACCTGTTGAAATGGTAACATTAGTATGCAAACGTTGTTTCTTTAGCTAATTTTGCAGCTGTACACCTCACAGACATAACCATTGGTACTCGACACATACTAAATGATAGCTTACTAACTTTTTATTCAATTTTGCCACCGTATGCTCCATAGAACTTGGTATTTGGCTCATGTTATTTGTTGACATACTAATATTAGCATCCTATCATTCGTATTGAAACACTTTTAGCCAATTTTCCCATTGTATACTTCATATAACGTTGTATTTGTCTCATTTTACCTGTTGAAATGCTAATATTAGAATGTAAACTTTTTTCCTTTAGCTAATTTTGCAGCCGTACACCTCACAGTCATAACCCTTGGTGCTCGACACATGCTAACTGTTAGCTCACTAACTTTTTTAGCCAATTTTACAGTTGAAAACACCTCAGTGTCATAAATTGGTAGTTGATACATGCTAAGTATTAGCACGGTAACTCTTTTAGCCAATTCCACAGCCAAATATCTCAAACTTATATACTTGACACATGCTAACGTTGGCATGCTAACATTAGCGTGATAACATTACAGCTCTACACCTTAGAGTCATATAACTTGATACGAGACACATGTTCGCATGCTAACAATATTGCTACCGTTTACTCCAAAGTCATATAACTTAATACTTGACAAATGCGAAGTGTTCAGATGCTGACATTAGCCTGTACTAACATCAGTATGCAAAATTTTTAGCCAAGTGTGCCACCATATACTCCATAGAACTTGGTATTTGACTCATGCTATCTGTTGACATGCTAAATAGCCGCCAATGGACCTAATCACACTTTGGACACCTTTTCATTAAAGGGGAACATTATCACAATTTCTGAATGGTTAAAACCAATAAAAATCAGTTCCCAGTGGCTTATTTTATTTTTTGAAGTTTTTCCTCAAAATTTTACCCATCACGCAATATCCCAAAAAACGGCTTCAAAGTGCCTGATTTACACCATCGCTATATCCACCCGTCTATTGTCCTGTGACGTCACTGCGTGAAGCCACCAGAAACAAACATGGTGGATAGCACAGAAAGGTATAGCATAGTAACTCGGATTCAGACTCGGATTTCAGCGCCGTAAGCGTTTCATCAGATTACGCATGTATTGAAATGGATGGTTGGAGTGTGGAGGCAGGTACCGAAAACGAATTTAAAGAAGAAACAGAAGCTTTTGAGCCATATCACGACAGACAGCGGCACGGGAGGAAGCGCGGACGAATTCGGCGATCGCCTTCTAACCAACGATTGGTATGTGTTTTTTTGGCATTAAATATGGGTGGAGGGAAAGGCTGGATGCAAATATAGCTACAAATGAGGCATAATGATGCAATATGTACATACAGCTAGCCTAAATAGCGTGTTAGCATCGATTAGCTTGCAGTCATGCCGTGAACAAATATGTCTGATTAGCACACTCCACATAAGTCAATAACATCAACAAAACTCACCTTTGTGATTTCGTTGACTTTATCGTTGGAAATGCATCTGCTTAGAGTGTCGCAGGATATCCACACAATCTTGCCATCTCTGTCGTAGCATAGCTGTTGTCGGTAAAGTGTGCAGAAAAAACGAGGGACTTTCGCATCTTTTGACCACTGGTACAACTTGAATCCGTCTCTGTTCGTGATGTTACACTCTCCGACAACACACCGACGAGGCATAATGTCTCCAAGGTACGGGAAAACAGTCGAAAAAACGGAAAATAACAGAGCTGATTTGACTTGGTGTGTGTAATGTGTTTGAGAAAATGGCGGGTCGCTTCACGACGTGATGTAACGGGTGAAAGGTCATTGCTCCGACAGGCAAACAATTAAAAGCCGTTTAAATCGCCAAATTCAACCCATTTAGAGTTCGGAAATCGGTTAAAAAAATATATGGTCTTTTTTCTGCAACATCAAGGTATATATTGATGCTTACATAGGTCTGGTGATAATGTTCCCCAAATTTCAATATGACTGTACATTAAAATATCTGTGTTTTTGTTTTATTTGTTTAAACCTCGACCCCAGGCCTGTCAGAACGGCAAC
>NC_084617.1:20628516-20711016 GCF_033978795.1 Nerophis ophidion
TAAGTTTTATGATATCAATGTGTTATTATCCATAACCAACACCGCCAACCTTGTCAAAATCTCCCCATTCATTGGTGCTGCAAATTTTTTTGTCTATTATAGGTTTTTTGTCTATTATAATTGTATGTTCATATCTTATAGTTTTTCTGTTATTGTATTATTATTCATTACTAGCCCCACACCCTTTTGTATAAATCTCCCCAAATGTGTCCCATTAGTTTGTGCTACATTTGTGCTGCAAATTTATTTTTGTCTATTATAATTTTCTTAACATTTTATACTTTTTTTTAATAAATGTTTTATTATTCATAAGCATCCTCCACCGTGTCAAATCTCTGTAAACTTGTTCTTTTAGTTTTTACTGCATTTTTGCTGCAAACATTTTTTGTCTTACTAATACCATTATTAATGTTTATACTTTTTATGTTATTAACGTGTCACATTTGTTTGTGCTACGTTTGTGGTGGTTTGTGCTGCACATTTGTTTTGTCTAACTATTATAAGTTTTTTGTTATCAATGTGTTATTATCCATAACATGCGCTTCCAACCTTGTCAAAATTTCCCCATTCATTGGTGCTGCAAATATTTTTTGTCTATTATAGTTTTCTGTCTATTATAATTTTATGTTCATATGTTATACTTTTTGTTTTATTGTTTTATTATTCATTAGTAGCCCCAACCCATTTTGTCAAAAATCTCCCCAAATGTGTCCCATTAGTTTGTGCTACAGTTGTGCTGCAAACATTTTTCGTCAATTATTTGTCAAATCTCCCCAAACTTGTTCTAATAGTTTGTGCTGGTTTGAGCTGCAGACTATTATCGTTTGATACTTTTTATGTTATTAACATGTCACATTTTTTGTGCTACGTTTGTGGTGGTTTGTGCTGCACATTTGTGTTGTCTATTATAAGTTTTATGTTATCAATGTGTTATTATCCTTAACCAGCGCCCCCAACCTTGTCAAAATCTCCCCATTCATTGGTGCTGCAAAACTTTTTTGTCTATTATAATTTTATGTTCATATGTTATACTTTTTGTGTTAGTGTTTTATATTAATTACTAGCCCTTACCCATTTTGTCAAAAATCTTCCCAAATGTGTCCCATTAGTTTGTGCTGCAAACATGTTTTGTGTATTATTTGTCAAATCTCCCCAAACTTGTTCTGATAGTTTGTGCTACATTTGTGGTGGTTTGAGCTGCAAACTATTATCGTTTTATACTTTTATGTTATTAACATGTCACATTTTTTGTGCTACGTTTGTGGTCGTTTGTGCTGCACATTTGTTTTGTCTATTACAAGTTTTATGGTATCAATGTGTTATTATCCATAACCAGAGCCCCCAACTTTGTCAAAATCTCCCCATTCATTGGTGCTGCAAAACTTTTTTGTCTATTATGGTTTTTTTGTCTATTATAATTTTATGTTCATATGTTATACTTTTTGTGTTATTGTTTTATTATTCATTACTAGCCCCACCCCTTTTTGTCAAAAATATACCCAAATGTGTCCCATTAGTTTGTGCTGCAAATATTTTTTGTCTATTATTTGTCAAATCTCCCCAAACTTATTCTAATAGTTTGTGCTACATTTGTGCTGGTTTGAGCTGCAAACCATTATTATAATGTTTTACTTTTTATGTTATGAACGTGTCACATTTGTTGTGCTATGCTTGTGGTGGTTTGTGCTGGACATTTGTTTTGTCTAACTATTATACGTTTTATGTTATCAATGTGTTATTATCTATAACCAGCGCCTCCAACCTTGTCAAAATTTCCCCATTCATTGGTGCTGCACATTTTTTTTGTCCATTATAATTGTATGTTCACATGTTATAGTTTTTGTGTTATTGTTTTATTTTTCATTACTAGCCCCACCCCTTTTGTCAGAAATCTCCCCAAATGTGTCCCATTAGTTTGTGCTACATTTGTGCTGCAAATGTATTTTTGTCTATTATAATTTTGTTGACATTTTATACTTTTTTTTATAAATGTTTTATTATTCATAAGCATCCTCCACCGTGTCAAATCTCTCTAAACTTGTTCTTTTAGTTTTTACTGCTTTTTTGCTGCAAACATTTTTTGTCTTACTATTACTATTATTATTGTTTATACTTTTTATGTTATTAACGTGTCACATTTGTTTGTGCTATGTTTGTGGTGATTTGTGCTGCACATTTTTTTGTCGTCCAACTATTATAATTTTTGTGTAATCAATGTGTCGTTATTCCATCACCAGTCCCCCCAACCTTGTCAAAATCTTCCCATTCTTTTGTGCTGCAAAACTTTTTTGTCTATTGTAGTTTTATGGTATTGCGCTTATTATGAATAATAAAACATTAATAACATAAAAACTATAAAACGTTAGGCCAAGAGGAGAAAAATTTAGATTTAGCCAATTCGAGATTAATAGAGTATTTTATTTAGGAGTGTCCCGATCTGATATTTATATCAACTATCTGTCCAAAATCAGCAAAAAAATAAGTATTTGATTGTATTGTGCTTGCTTGTAAAATGTGATATCATGTGCGATACAAGAAGTCCTGCAGCCTGTTTACTTGTGTGTGATGTCATGTGCGATACAATCAGTCCTGCAGCGTGTTTACTCGTGTTATATATCATGTGTGATACAAGCATTCTTGCAAGCAGGGGCGCCGAAAAGGGGGGGTAAAGGAGACGGATTCTAGGGGCCCATGATGGAGGGAGGCCCAGAGAGGCCCCTAATGATGATGAAATTATATGAAATTATGTGTTGGGGGCCCTGTAAAGATTCTTTTCATGGGGCCCAAAATCTCTAGCGGCGCCCCTGCCTGCAAGCCTGTTTACTTGTGTGTGATGTCATGTGCGATACAAGCAGTCCTGCAGCGTGTTTACTTGTGTTATACATCATGTGTGATACAAGCATTCCTGCAAGCCTGTTTACTTGTGTGTGTGTGTGTGTGTGTGTGGTATAATGTGCGATACAAGCAGTCCTGCAGCGTGATTACTTGTGTGTGATGTCATGTGCAATACAATCAGTCCTGCAGCGTGTTTACTCATGTTATTTATCATGTGTGATACAAGCATTCTTGCAAGCAGGGGCGCCGAAAAGGGGTAACCAGTGACTACTGTGAAAGGACAGTTGACAGTTAGGAAAGACTGGAAGACTTCCAGGAAAGTCTGGATGACAGCAGGAAAGTCTGTACCGGGAGTGGGCAGCTAGTTACCCAACCCACTAGTCTCCTAGCCAGGAGACACCCAACCTTTAGCTACGAAAACGAATAAGGAAAAACAACCCGAAGGCCTTCCGAGAGGCGGGGTGGAAGATGGGCCTAACAGGACTGACTACTCGGTAACGACTGGAACGGACATCGACAACGAGATGAAGACCTTCCGATTGTGCAGGTGTGGGTGGGGGAAAGTGACCACATACAGGGGCTTACGGATTCATCAGGGGAGGAAGAAAAAGGAGAGCGAAAAGAAAGGCATGCAACATCCTTGCACTGCTCCGGCAGATAAGACAAGCAGGACCCCCAGCTGGGGATAGAACCACAGAGCCGAGGGTCCAAACATTGTTGATATGCGGACGGTAGAGGAAGAACCCCCCGAGCGGAGCAGTACCCCCCTGGCATGTGAGCATGCTGAAGGTAGACCCGCCAGCCCCCCAGTCACCCAGCAAACAGAAAAGAGGGAACCAGGAAGAAAGGGCACCATCAAGTGGCCTGGGGCAAGTGATGTGAAGGCATGGCAGAAACTGGACTCAGACCTCAGTCTACTGCGTGGTAAAGTGGACAAGAAACTAAACCTTCTTGGGAACATCCTGTACGAGGAGTGCAAAGCTAGATTCGGTAGCCTCACCAAGATGCAGAGCAATCTCCACCCAAGAAAGGGCAGGAGGGAGGCTGAGATTGACGCTCTGGTGCAAGATCGGCGCCAGCTCCGCAGGAGATGGAGGAAAGCAACTGCAGAGGAGAAAGAAGGCCTGAAGGTGTCATGGGACGAGGTGAGACAGAAGCTGGGCAGCATGCGAAGAGCAGAGCGTATTCGCAGACGCAAGAAAAGAAAGGAGAAATAAAGGGCTAGCTTCATGAGGAATCCTTTCAAGCACGCCCGCCAGCTTCTGGAGGAGAAAAGAAACGGGAAAATGGAAGCCACCAAGGAGGAGCTTGAGCAGTACATTAGGGGCCAATGCAGTGACTCAAAGAGGAACGATCCTTTAGGTTCACCAGGATATGTCCCTCCTCTTCCACCTCCAACCACGCAGTTTGACAGCTGCCCTCCTCGACTGAGCGAGGTAAGAGCAGTGGTCAAGAAAGCGAGGTCAGCATCAGCTCCTGGGTCTAACGGAATCCCCTACAAGCTATACAAGAACTGCCCCCAAGTGCTGAAATGCTTGTGGAAGCTAATGAGCACAGCATGGAAGAAACTACTCATACCGTCGGAGTGGCGGAGAGCTGTGGCGGTGTTTATTCCGAAGGAACAGGAGTCCCATAACATCAATCAATTCAGGAGCATTGCTCTGTTGAATGTCGAGGGAAAGATCTTGTTTGCAGTCATGGCCAAGAGACTAACATCTTATCTCACAGCGAATGGCTTTATTGACACCAGCTGCCAGAAAGCAGGAGTACCAGGTTTTCCAGGATGCGTGGAGCATTCTTCTATGATTTGGGCACAGATCCAGAGGGCCAAGCAGGAGAAGAACGACCTCCATGTGGTGTGGCTTGACCTTGCCAACGCTTATGGTTCCGTCCCTCACAAACTCATCCAGTTTGCATTGGAATTCTTCCACGTCCCTGTTTCCATCATCAACCTGGTAACCAGCTACTTCAGGGACTTCCAGATGTGCTTTAGCCTCCAAGATTTTACAACAGGATGGCAGCGTCTGGAAGTAGGCATAGCCATGGGGTGTTCCATTTCCCCAGTTCTCTTTGTCGCAGCTTTTGAAATCATCCTCCGCGGAGCCCGTCAGACTGTAGGTGGGATGAGGCTGCAGACAGGGCAGAGGCTTCCACCACTCCGAAGCTACATGGACGATGTCACTGTGGTACTGCAAACAGCCCCATGCATGAGAAGGTGTCTGAAGAGGCTGGATGAGCTAGTGACATGGGCACGGATGAAGATAAAACCCTCCAAGTCACGAAGCCTCTCATTGCGCAAAGGCACCAGGAACGACAAAACCATCTTTGTTGCAGGAGGTGAGCAAATCCCTCTACTGGTCAACCACTCCATCCAAAGCCTGGGGAGCCAGTACAATGCGGACCTGTCGGACAAGCATGCAGGCAAGGCAGCAAAGAAACAACTCTCAGAAAGCCTAGCGAGCATCCTCAACAGCCAACGGGTTGGACAGATTAGCCAACTCCTACATCCGGAAGTGGCTGGGCCTACCGCGTTGCTTCTCCGACACTGGCTTATTTGGGGCAACTTTACTGCATCTGCCGATTCAGTCCATCGCCCTGGGCTACAAGCAGGAGAAGGCCAGATTGGTTCTCGAGCTGAAAGAATCCTCAGATCCTATAGTGAGAAATGCACATGTACCAATCCGAACAGGCCGGAAGTGGCAAGCAGGGCCAGAGGTTGCCAAGGCCATTGGCAGGCTCCAACACCAGGAGATCGTTGGCAGGGTGCAAGTAGGAAGAGCGGGGCTTGGCTGGGGAGATTCTCCATGCCTGTGGTCCGAGGCCACAAAGAGGGAACGCAGAGCCATGGTTGTGGAGGAGGTCTCAAGGGCGAACCAGGAGCAATATACCATCAAGGCCGTGTCTCAAGGTCGACAAGGAAGATGGACCACTTGGGAAGGTACCATCAGCAGACCCATCAGCTCGGCCGACCTATGGAAGATGCCCCAAGCCAGACTCAGCTTCCTACTCAGGGCAACTTATGACACCTTGCCATGCCCCAGAAACCTCCACCAGTGGTACGGCCAGGAGGAGAGCCGTCCCCTGTGTGGTGCTCCCAACGCCAGCCTGCAGCACTTGCTATCAGGTTGCAAGATCGCGCGGACACAGGGTCGCTTCAGATGGCGGCATGATCAAGTCCTGATAAAACTGGCAGAAATCCTGGAGAGCAGTAGACGAGAGGCCAACAGCCAACCCATAGCCAAGCAACGTCCTGTCATGTTTGTGAGGCCAGGAGAAGGCAAAGGAGACACCAGCCGAAGAGGCCCCCGCAGTGTCCTCTCTCTGGCAAGGGACTGGAGTATGAGGGCTGACATTGGCAAACAGCTCCAATTCCCCCGTGAGATCACCACCACTTCACTCCGCCCAGACATTGTGCTGTGGTCTGCTGTTACCAAGTCTGCCATGCTGGTAGAGCTTACCATCCCCTGGGAGGAGGGAATCCAGGCAGCTTACGAGCGCAAAGCAGCCAAGTATGCAGAGCTGGCTGCTGAGTGCAGAGAGGCAGGCTGGTCCACTACCATCTACCCTGGGGAAGTAGGCTGTCGGGGCTTCGTCGGTACATCAACCATAAGGCTGCTCCGAGGTGTGGGATTGACTGGGGCTAAACTCCAAAGGGAAACAAAGGCCCTTGCTGAGGAAGCAGAAAAGGGAAGTTTCTGGTTGTGGCTGAGGAGGAAGGATAAGTACTGGGGGTCGAGGCAGTAAGATGGGTCAGCTGCAGGGGGTGGCAGGGAGACGTCCCTGCCACCGCTTCGCCACCAGGAGGCGTTCCGGGGTTAAAGAGAGCGAAACTCCAATGAGCGGTGGTCCCCGGCTGATGACCCTGCAGCTGACCCAAGGCGCTGTAGGAGGCGCGTCAGGCATACTTGCCCAGCAGAAACAACACCATATCTGTACAATCAATCTGTGTGATGTCATGTGCGATACAAGCAGTCCTGCAGCCTGTTAACTTGTGTGTCATATCATATGCGATACAAGCAGTCCTGCATCGTGTTTTCTTGTGTGTCATATCATATGCGATACAAGCAGTCCTGCATCGTGTTTTCTTGTGTGTCATATCATGTGTGATACAAGCATTCCTGCACCATGTTTATGTAGTCCTGCAACATGTTAACTTGTGTGTGATATCATAGGCGATTCAAGCAGTCTTGCAGCATGTTTGTGTTATATATCATGTGTGATACAAGCATTCCTGCAAGCCTGTTTACTTGTGTGTGTGTGGTATAATGTGCGATACAAGCAGTCCTGCAGCATGATTACTTGTGCGTGATGTCATGTGCGATACAAGCAGTCCTGCAGCGTGTTAACTTGTGTATGATATCATGTGCGATACAAGCAGTCCTGCAGCGTGTTTACTTGTGTTACATATCATGTGTGATACAAGCATTCCTGCAAACCTGTTTACTTGTGTGTGTGTGGTATAATGTGCGATACAAGCAATCCTACAGCGTGATTACTTGTGTGTGATGTCATGTGCGATACAAGCAGTCCTGCAGCATGTTTACTTGTGTATGATATCATATGCGATACAAGCCGTCCTGCAGCGTGTTTAGGTGAGTGTGGTATCATGTGCGATACAAGCAGTCTTGCAGCATGTTTACTTGAGTGTGTGTGGTATAATGTGTGATACAAGCAGTCCTGCAGCGTGTTTACGTGAGTGTGATATCATGTGCGATACAAACAGTCCTGTATCAAATAATTATCCACAGGGGTCCAATGTCCTAGTAAATGCCTGTAAAAGAAATACAGGAGACCCTCTGAGAAGACTATACTGTCATGACCTCAAGAAAGCTTTTAAAGCGAAATGACTGTTTTCTCTCCGCAGGAAAAAGCAATCGGTACGTTTGTGTCAAAGAGCGAAGCGTCCCCTTCCGCCAAGCCGCATATCGTGGTGGACAGTCCTCACTCCGATTAAAGCTGTGAGTTTTCTAACTTTTTTCTCTCTTTTTATCCGCCGGCGTCCTGTCCCAGATCTTCTGTGTTCTGTGTCCCCAGCACAAAAGTCTGTGTGGCAACACAAGGCGCTGCTGATGATTTTTTTTTAACAGCGAGTGTGCAGACGCATGAGTATCATCTCCAACGTTACGCCTTACGCCAGGGGTGTCCAGTCTGTTTCCACTGAGGGGTGCTCACTGAAAAATCTAATCTTGCGAGGACCATTTTGATATTTTTAATTTTCAAAACCAATACAATATATAGATTTTTATTTTTTTACCTTTAATCTTCCCCTTATAGGTCTCAGTCGTCCAACCGTCTATTTTCTACAAAGATGCATCCCTGGATTAACTTCAGATCAATACAAAGTTAAAAAAAAATGTCTGTTTTTTATGACAAAAACACAAAGTATACAATATTTTCGCCAAAAACATTTTAAAGTGGAATTGATGTGAAGTCGTTGGAACCTTAAATAGGTCAATAATTCATAACAACATTGTTTTAATCCATTATTATTTTTTGATAATGAAACTTTGAAAAAAAAAAAAACTAAAATTATTGGGATACCATATTCATAAGGTGTTAAAAATAAGTTACTTTTTATTTAGATTTTTTTTCTTTCAACAGTGAATGGTTCTAACACTGTTTTCACTAAGTACCACCTCAGAAAAAAAAACTTGGCTCTCCAAGTAACACCATAATGACCAACATTAAAATACATCTGCAAAATAGGCCTATCTATGTATTTATTAAACACAAGGTTTTATTTAACAAGTATATTGAATATTTTTAGCCACTAAAACATTACACACAGTTTGAACGGTAACACTGTGTTTGAATATAGGAAAATAAAACCGACCACTAAATGGAGCCCACGTACCACTAGTAGTACAAGTACCACAGTGTAAGAATCAGTGCTCCAGATCAGTATAAGTTTTTATTATTTTTTCATGTTTTTTTTTTTATTTTCTACGCTCGTTTTGTTAAAGAAAAACTTTCTTTTTTATATGGCAAACACAAAATATGCAATATTTTCTCCCCAAAATATTTTAAAGTGGAATATTTGATATGATGTAATTGGAGCCTTAAATAGGTCAATAATTTTTAACACAATTGATTTTAATTTTTTTTTTTTTTTTTTTTTGAGCATTCAAACTTGTAAAGAAAAAATTCCCACTAAAATTTCTGGGGGATCCAAAATGGTCCAACTGATAAAAGTGTTAAAAATAAGTCACACAATTTTATTTTTTTATTACTTTCAACACTTAAGTCTCTAGATCTACTTCAGATATATCTGTCAGATATACAGTACGTTTTTATTATATTATTTATGTTTTTATGCCCTTTTTTACAAATAAAACTTTCTTTTTTATACGGCAAACACAACAAATTCTGTATTTTCTCCCAAAAATATTTCAAAGTGGAATATTTGATATGAGGGAATTGGAGCCTTAAATAGGTCAATATATTTTACCACCATTGATTTTAATTCTTTTTTGTTTTGAGCACTGAAACTTTTAAAGAAAAAAAATCCCGCTAAAATTCTGTGATCCAAAAGGGTCCCACTCATAAAAGTGTTAAAAATAAGTCACACTATATTTTTTTTATTACTTTCAACACTTAAGTCTCTAGATTTACTTCAGATATATCCCTCAGATATATACGTTTTTATTATATTATTTATGTTTTTATGTTTCTATGCCCTTCTTTATAGATAAAACTTTCTTTTTCATACGGCAAACACAAAAAATTCTGTATTTTCTCCCAAAAATATTTCAAAGTGGAATATTTGATATGAGGTAATTGGAGCCTTAAATAGATCAATATTTTTTTTACCACCATTGATTTTAATTACTTTTTTTTGGAGCACTGAAACTTTTAAAGAAAAAAAATCCCGCTAAAATTCTGTGTGATCCAAAAGGGTCCCACTCATAAAAGTGTTAAAAAAAAGTCACACTATTTCTTTTTATTATTACTTTCAACACTTAAGTCTCTAGATCTACTTCAGATATATCCGTCAGATATACATTTTTATTATTTGTTTTTGTGTTTTTATGTCCTTTTTTTTTACAAAAAAAAATTATATTTTGTATGGCAAACACACAAAATATGCAATATTTTCTGCTCAAAAACATCTCAAAGTGGAATATTTGATGTGAAGTAATTGGAGGTCAATAATTCACAACAACACTGATTTTGATTCATTATTATTTTTTGAACAATGACAGTTTTAAAGATAAAAACAGCCTTTTTCATGTTGCATTTCACCTGTTTGCTCTTTTATTCCATTTTTATGTTTTTATTTTTTATAGTATTATTAGAACATACTTGCCAACCCTCCCAGATTTTCCGTGAGACTCCCGAAATTCAGCGCCTCTCCCGAAAACCTCCCGGGACAAATTTTCTCCCGAAAATCTCCCGAAATTCAAGTGGAGCTTGAGGCCACGCCCCCTCCAGCTCCATGCAGACAGACCTGACTCAATGTTGAAGACAATACTGCCATCTACTGTGCATAGAATACAATGTAAATATATTCTACATTTAAGTGCAGTCAAGGAACATGCATTAGAAAGTCCTTCCTGAAGCCCACAGTAAAGAGACGTAACTTCATCACGTCGCCTGGTTATTGACTCCAACCCAATATATTACACCGTCGACAAGCAAAATGAAGAAATACGCTTGCAAGTTCCAGAACGATTGGAAACAACAATTTCAGTTTATCCAGGAAAGTTCGAAGGGGAAGGGGTATGTTGCCTGTAAATTTTGTAGAACAGACTTCTCCATTGAACACGGCGGCCGAACGGATATTCAGCCATGAACGGTCAGCGAAGCACAAAGCGTCCGCAGCGCAGCATCGTTCACAACCCAGTATTATGGGCCACCTCGCAAAATGGAGACCCGATGGTACCATGAATTGATTAACGTGGACCCCGACTTAAACAAGTTGAAAAACTTATTCGGGTGTTACCATTTAGTGGTCAATTGTACGGAATATGTACTGTACTGTGCAATCTACTAATAAAAGTATCAATCAATGGTGTATCTTATGCTGAGACAAAGATGGATATGCTGATACCTGGAAGCAACATCCCGTTCTCATTTGCGGATGTCTACAACAAATCCGTGAAGGATGTTCCCGGATTTGTGTACTTGGCAGTACACAAATGGCAGAACAAAGGCAACTGAAATAGTGAAAGGTAAGGGTTGTTGTTGTTTTTTAGTAACCAGCAACCACAGTACAGTTAGTAGCACAACTGTGTTTTTATTACTGTGTATTTGATAGGTGCCGTCGGAAAATCAACTATTTATTTAATTTGTATATATAATAAAATAAACATATATAGCTAGAAAACACTGAAAGTCTAGTATTTCATACATATATATATATTTATATATGTATATGAAATATATATGAAATACTCGAGTTGGTGAATTATACGCCACCCCTTTTAACCACGCCCCCCGCTTCAACCACGCCCCCAACCACGCCTCCATCCCCCACGTCCCGAAATCTGAGGTCTCAAAGTTGGCAAGTATGTTTTAGAATGCGCGACTGGCCACACGTTGGACACCCCTGCTTATCGCAAACGCATCAAACCCCTTACCTGTACCGTCAGCACACTGACTCCTCCTTATTTTCTCTTCTTCCTCAGGTCGAGTCTCCACCTGTGGACTTTTCCTTTTTCTCCTCTCATCTGTGAATAAATCTTTCCATCAAAGAGAGACTCACAGACAAAACAACACCCTCGTCACGTCACATTTCAAGCCGTAGCTGCTACAAACACACTCACTTTGCTGTACGTGCGTAGTTGACGTGTAGTATTTGGTAGGAGGAGTGTGATGTGAGACACTGTCCAACCGTGAGGACGGAACAAAAGAAAGCCATCGTCCAAGTGGGGACCGACGCTTCACGCTCTCGTCAGAGAAGAAGATGTGCATATTTTTCTTTGGTGTACAGCCAGAGCCGTGCTGTATCCCCCGCGTAGTACTTAGCGGGACCACTTGTCCAGGTGGACTGTGGACGTCGTCCCCCCAGGCTTATTAATCCGCCGGAGTGAAGGACGCGTGCGGCGGTCTTTATTGATGTCAAGTGCGGACAGACTGACTTCAGCCCGAGCATGTTACTTTGAAACGTGTCCGTCTTCCTCACGCTTCCTGTGCCCGTCCCTATGTTTGTGCCATTTTGTATCATCCGGGATGAGAGACTCTTCCGAGGATCCCCAAAGAACATGTTTGGTTTCCCCTATCATGCTTTAGGACAATGTCTCCACGACGCCACTGAAGCAGGACGCACACGTCTGTGTTGCTTTGATCCGTGAGTTGTGTGTTTTTGTATTTGTGTGTGTATGTGTGTGTGTGTATGTGTGTGTCTTGGTGACTTTGTGTGTTTCTGTGCTCATCACTCCCTCTCCCACTTTTCTCGCCTGAACCTTCCACCCATCTCGGAGAACTGATGTGCATTACCGCTGATATCGGCGATATCGATTCGATGTTGTTACTTTGTGCAAATGCCGTATTTTTCCGACATAGAGCGCCCCCACTCCAATATAATCCACTTTATTTATATAGCTCATTTAAAAAAAAAAAAAAGCTTCACCAAGTGCTGCAACGAAGTTGAGACATACAGTACAGGCCAAAAGTTTGGACACACCTTTTCATTTCAATGCGTTTTCTTTATTTTCATGACTATTTACACTGTAAATTGTCACTGAAGGCATCAAAGCTATGACACCTGTGAAGTGAAAACCCTTTCAGATAAATTCCTTTTCAATCAATCAATGTTTATTTATATAGCCCTAAATCATAAATGTCTCAAAGGACTGTACAGACCACTACGACTACGACATCCTCGGAAGAACCCACATAAGGGCAAGGAAAACTCACACCCAGTGGGACACCAGTGACAATGATGACTATGAGAACCTTGGAGAGGACCTCAAATGTGGGCAACCCCCCCCTCTAGGGGACTGAAAGCAATGGATGTCGAGCTGGTCTAACATGATACTGTGAAAGTTCAATCCATAGTGGCTCCAACACAGCCGCGAGAGTTCAGTTCAAAGTGGATCCAAGACAGTAGCGAGAGTCCCGTCCACAGGAAACCATCCCAAGCGGAGTCGGCTCAGCATCGTAGAGATGTCCCCAACCGATACACAGGCGAGCGGTCCATCCTGGGTGCCGACGAGCGGTCCATCCTGGGTCCCGACTCTGGACAGCCAGTACTTCATCCATGGTCATCGGACCGGACCCCCTCCACAAGGGAGGGGGGGACAGAGGAGAAAAAGAAAAGAAGCGGCAGATCAACTGGTCTAAAAAGGAGGTCTATTTAAAGACTGGATTATACAAATGAGTTTTAAGGTGAGACTTAAATACTTCTACTGAGGTAGCATCTCGAACTGTTACCGGGAGGGCATTCCAGAGTACTGGAGCCCGAACGGAAAACGCTCTATAGCCCGCAGACTTTTTTGGGGCTTTAGGAATCACTAATAAGCCGGAGTCTTTTGAACGCAGATTTCTTGCCGGGACATATGGTACAATACAATCGGCAAGATAGGATGGAGCTAGACCGTGTAGTATTTTATACGTAAGTAGTAAAACCTTAAAGTCACATCTTAAGTGCACAGGAAGCCAGTGCAGGTGAGCCAGTACAGGCGTAATGTGATCAAACGTTCTTGTTCTTGTCAAAAGTCTAGCAGCCACATTTTGTACCAACTTTAATCGTTTAATGCTAGACATGGGCGGACCCGAAAATAATACCTTACAGTAATCGAGACGAGACGTAACAAACGCATGGATAAGGATCTCAGCGTCCTTAGTGGACAAAATGGAGCGAATTTTAGCGATATTACGGAGATGAAAGAAGGCCGTTTTAGTAACGCTTTTAATGTGTGGCTCAAAGGAGAGAGTTGGGTCGAAGATAATACCCAGATTCTTTACCGAGTCACCTTGTTTAAGTATTTGGTTGTCAAATGTTACAGTTGTATTATTAAATAGAGGTCGGTGTCTAGCAGGACCGATAATCAGCATTTCCGTTTCTTTGGCGTTGAGTTGCAAAAAATTAGCAGACATCCATTGTTTAATTTCATTAAGACACGCCTCCAGCTGACTACAATCTGGCGTGTTGGTCAGCTTTAGGGGCATGTAGAGTTGGGTGTCATCAGCATAACAGTGAAAGCTAACACCGTATTGGCGTATGATGTCACCTAGCGGCAGCATGTAGATGCTGAAGAGTGCAGGGCCAAGGACCGAACCCTGGGGAACTCCACACGTTACCTTAACATAGTCCAAGGTCACACTGTTAGGGGAGACGCACTGCACCCTGTCAGTAAGATAAGAGTTAAACCAAGACAAGGCTAAGTCTGACATACCAATATGTGTTTTGATACGCTCTAATAAAATATTATGAACGACGGTATCGAAAGCAGCACTAAGATCGAGGAGCAGCAACATAGATGACGCATCAGAATCCATCGTTAGCAATAGATCATTAGTCATTTTTGCGAGGGCTTTTGAAGCTCATCGAGAGAATGCCAAGAGTGTGCAAAATACAGCAAAGAATGGCTATTTTGAAGAAACTAGAATATAAAACATGTTTTTAGTTATTTCACCTTTTTTTGTAGAGTAAATACATGTGTTCATTCATAGTTTTGATTGCTTCAGTGACAATCTATAATGTAAATAGTCATGAAAATAAAGAAAACGCATTGAATAAAGTGTGTCCAAACTTTTGGCCTGTACTTTACACACTAGAAGAGTCAATAATATAAAACATTTAATTATAAGAAAAATAAATACATAAAAGAAAAGAAAATAAACTCTCATGCTGGTTTAAAAGCCAAAGACTAAAAATATGTGTTAAGCTGTTATTTATAACTAATTAAAGAGGGAGCCGTCCGAATAGCAAGAGGGATCTACTGTATATAAGCCGCAGATATGAAATGAGTGATTTACACAGGAAGATTTTCTAAATGTCTATTTACACACCTTAATTGTTTCCAAATGGCGTCTGTAACACAGCAGTAAAACGGGTGTTCAAACAAAATAGAAGTCATCGTCATGGACCCACTAGCTGCGGAATCTACAGTAGCTCTCCAATCAGCTAAACAGACTCAATAACTCCACGGCGACATCTTGGTGAATTTGCTGAGGAATTTGTGAAATTGAAACACTACAAAAATAATGCCGTTTTGAGTTAATAATACTAACACAGACACTCGTAAACCTCTTAGTATATTAGCTCATGCAAACGAGGCCAGCTTGATAACATTACGATAGCACTGTCAGGTTCAAACACTGATGACATCTATTAATCAGACAAGAAGCAAGGAATCATGCAGAGACAGAGTTCAATTTAGCTCATGAGGAGACGCATATTTCGAGCTGTATTCTAGTTGCAGACCCAAACTATGTTCTAAAAGTCAAGCCTGCGCGCCTCCTCTATTTATTTGGAAAACCCTGTTACATCACTTAAGCTGTCGCTGAGTGAAGAGGGTAATCTCAACAACTCCAGTTAGACACAATATATGATTATAGAATAAATAAAAAGTAGGTGACGCAGGTCATATCGCCTTGTCTCTGCTCTGTCTGTGTCACGGCAGTGTTCGGCCTTGTCTCTGCTCTGTCTGTGTCACGGCGGTGTTCGGCCTTGTCTCTGCTCTGTCTGTGTCGCGGCGGTGTTCGGCCTTGTCTCTGCTCTGTCTGTGTTGTGGCGGTGTTCGGCCTTGTCTCTGCTCTGTCTGTGTCACGGCGGTGTTCGGCCTTGTCTCTGCTCTGTCTGTGTCACGGCGGCGTTCGGCCTTGTCTCTACTCTGTCCGTGTCACGGCGGCGTTCGGCCTTGTCTCTACTCTGTCTGTGTCACGGCGGTGTTTGGCCCTGGCCATAAGCAGGCCGAATCTGGACACAACACTTATAAAAACAACTAGCAATCTTTTGGATTGCCAGCTTGCATAAAAAGGCCACTTCAGCAAAATAGACAATAATTTATATCAACGGCCCTTAAGCATAGAGTTATGATGATAATATATACATAATTATTCTAACAAGCACGTACAAAAATGCATGAAACCACTACTAAAGACATCACACACGGGATGGTATAGTAAGTAATAATTGTTTTAGTTATTTTGTAAAACTTACACACGTTGCTTGGATTGATGAATGAAGAATCAATTTGAGTAGAAACGCTATGTAAGGATTGGAAGAAAAAAACGAAATTCTACCTCCAGTTCAAAACTTTAAACAGCAGGAAACACTTGTAGGCAGTCACCCAGCACAGCACCTGCAGTTAGCGAACTCGTCCAAAAAACGGCTCTGTAGCACAAACAATAACACACATTTTAAGTGTCTTTGCAAGTGTCTAACAAAAACTATCTGTGTTATGGCCGTCAGGGAAGAAAAACCCACTAATTAGTCGCCACGTTTCATCAGCCGCAGGGTGCAAAGCATAGGAAAATGTTTCCGCCTTATAGTCCCGAATACATGGTATACCTAATGTGTCTGGTAAAATATAAAAGGTAGTATTTTTGAAGCGTTACCGCTGCACCACTTAAGTCATAATTTTTGCGCTAAAGAAACTTCTCCATTTCTCACTACTGCCACAAGTGGTGGAAAAGTGTATATCACAGCTGAGTACCGCTGCGGCCCATATGGCCCAATGCTGAGAACCATATTTTTGGCGGCTCTCTAGGGGGCGCTATGGTTGAAAAACGCTGATTTAGACAGGTATTTTGATTTGAGGATAGATATTAAAGCATAAGGAAACTGGTATCGGCGGTATTGGCACATCACTATCTCCGAGCCGCCGCCGCCGTCTGTCTTGACGTCTTCACAAGGAGCCGCGTTTTTGTGTGAATGTTCCGTGTTGTCGTGTGTCACCAGGCGGGAGAATGTGGACGCTTTACGCCGACTGCAACGTTTCCTTTGTGTTCCGTAACGGGTTTTAAAGTTCTGCAAAAAAAAAAAGACAAACACAAATATTTCAGATATGCGGTCACTCTGGGAGTTTATAGTCGGCATCGACTTTGTGTCTCGCGGGACATGACAGCTCGCCGGTGTGTCCATCCGTCACGTCTCAGCCGGGGGGGGACCCACCGAGAGAGTTAAAGATGGAGACAAAGCATTTGTTTACATCCTGGGGACATGCCTGTGTCAAAAAGTATTGGGACGCAGTTCTTCATCAACGAGAAATTGAACAAGACCCCTGTAGGTCTTAGGTCTTTGTCTTAAAGGGGAACTTTGGTGGGATTTTTTTCTTGTCTTTCATGATTTTTCCGTAAGACAAGAAGACATAAGTGTTTCTCTTTTCTGTGCGTTCTAAATAGGATAAAACTGCTGGCAAGAGGCGGCTAACAGTGCAAGCAATTTGGAAACCATTTTATTTTGCCTGTAAAATCTTAGAAAAAACCCTGTTTCATATACAGTGGAACCTCAATTTACAAACTTAATTGGTTCTTGACAAAGTTCGTAAATGGAAAAATGCGTACGGTGAAAGAAATTTCTCCATTTGTGTGAATGAGTTCCAGCCTCGACAAAAGCCCATGTTTTAGTGAAGGTTTGAACACTTTGATATGCAGTAATGTATTTCACTTTATATTCAAACAAACTCAAAAATGAGGTAATACATCAACGTTCTCTTTATTAACAGGCAAAAACGACGACAAAGCTGTACTGTCCTATATTTGCGCTGCTCTGCCAACACAATCACACACACAAGTCTGATTGGTGCCTTCACAAACAATCAGAAATCCCCAAAATCTTTAACTCTAACAACCATATTTCTTCCAATAATAAACATTTAAAGAAAGTGAAATCCACTTACATTAACATCGGAGACAGGGATGTGGGGGAAGAGGGGCCGTCTATGTGCTCTTGGAAGAGACTCCACTGACCAAGAGGTAGTGTCTTATCATCCGCTGTGAAATAATTCTGCTTTTACGGAAAAAGTCCGGTCTCATCACACTTATAACTTGCTGTGGTATGAAGATTGCTTCGTCGAGTCTTCTATACTTGTGAGCGCCATTAAATGTGCATCAATCCCCTCCATCTTTCCACACTGGTCTGTTGTCTATATTGGACTCATATTGAGTTAGCAAGTTGGACAAAACGCGTCAAACGGCGGAAAAAGACACGGAAAAAGCGCAGACGCTGAAGTGACTAGTAGTGTGCTGGGCAGCAAGCCCCCTGCTTTTTGCCTGCAGGCGTCACACAAAATGAAGGGATGAATGAAATGTTGGTTCATAGAGATGTGGTTGGCACACGGAGGCCTATTTTGGCTCGATCTAAAAGTGTGTAAATCCAAAATCGAGGTTCCACTGTAAAGTGAAACACTAAACCAATATGTAGAATGAATGCTTCACAAAATTGGAGCACAATAAAACAATCACTCACTATGTCCGCCCTCACTGGGAATTGATTGATGGATTGATTGATACTTTTATTAGTAGATTGCACAGTACAGTACATATTCCGTACAATTGACCACTAAATGGTAACACCCGAATAAGTTTTTCAACTTGTTTAAGTCGGGGTCTACGTTAATCAATTCATGGTAAGCCAACTGATAGGACGGTTGTATCGTTCAACTCTTGAGTTCCTTTGTTAGCATAATCCGTTCTTCTCAGGTAAAAAATGCTAGGAGGAAAGGAACATCTCGGCGAAGTCTTCGAGTCTAAGTTGAATTTCAAAGTTGACCAACTTCTCGGCTTACCACCACAACCTCCTACTATACAAGTGTGAAGTATAATTTATAATCAAGCATTAACTTTTACCAACCCAGAGGCGATGCAGCAGCTCAGTACCTACCTAATCTCTCACTACTAGCCAAAGGAGCAGTGTGAGTGTCTGTGTGAACAAGTAGTCCCTCTGGTTAGCTCTTACAATAAAAATCCTATCAGGCACAAGGCATTGATACAATGTTGATTATACATACATGTCCTTTAAAACCCACTTTGAAACAAGGTTGCAAAATGTATTTGTAAATTGAGACAATGTTGGTGTCCAACGTTGGATCCACGTTGTTGGTACGTTGTAACATATTGGTTGGCAAATTACCAAAATTCAATGGTCAAATCAACGTCAGAACCCGACATTGATTAAACGTCGTCAAAAAGCATGTTGTTTCAATGTTATTTTTGAGCTGCTTAACTTCAGGACCTAATTCAACAAGTTCTCAACGTTGTTTCAATGTCTTGTGCCTGCTGGTGTATTGCTATACCTCGGTTAAAAATATGCAGGTAACGACACGTATTTCAAACGTTGTCGGCAGTTTTGGGATCTTTTCAAGAGAGCTTTTTAGGCAGAGTAGCTGACTCCCTGTTACCCGCATTATTACGCGCCTCTTGCTAGCAGTTTTTTTCTATTTAGAACACACTGAAAGGGGAAATACCTGCGTTTTCCTGTCTCACATAAAGGATTGTTGATGATGGACGTAGTTATCATTACAAAAGGTACAACAAAAACCGAATCATACAAAAAAACTAAGCAATGTTTCTCAGAGAAAATAATGGAATATCCAGTGAATCTTATTTCAGACACCCAAAACACATTTTATTGAGAAAAATATAGTTTTACGAGCACAAAACTAAATGAATAAATAAATAATAAATAAATGGGTTGTACTTGTATAGCGCTTTTCTACCTTCAAGGTACTCAAAGCGCTTTGACACTTCTTCCACATTTACCCATTCACACACACATTCACACACTGATGGAGGGAGCTGCCATGCAAGGCGCCAACCAGCACCCATCAGGAGCAAGGGTGAAGTGTCTTGCTCAGGACACAACGGACGCGACGAGGTTGGTTCTAGGTGGGATTTGAACCAGTGACCGTCGGGTTGCGCACGGCCACTCTGCCACTGCGCCACGCCATCCCTATGAAATATACCTACATATAAAGGACAAAGGATAAGTACTTTTACTTTGAATGAACACTTGATGGCAAAGACAACGATGAGTGTAGAAGGAGAAGGAAAGTGTTTCTCGCATTTAATATCAAAGTGCTGGCACTTGCAACTTTCTTTGGCCCTTTAGTGAATTATTTTGCAGTTTTAGTCGTCAAAAAAAGCACAGAAACTGATTTCTTTGTTTTTTTTTCAGTTTGTCTTTTAATCTGAGGCGCTGTACACCAGTGGTCCCCAACCTTTTTCTATCCGCGGACCGGTCAACGCTTGATAATTTGTCCCGCGCCCCAGGGGGTTGGAGTGGGGGGAATCCTTTTTTTTTTTTTTAATAATTTTTTTTTCTTCTTTGTCATGAAAAAGGGAGGTTTTTGTGGTTGGGGCACTAATTGTAAGTGTATATTGTGTTTTTTATGTTGATTTGTTAAAAAAAATATATATATATACATATATATATATAGGTGTGGGAAAAATCACAAGACTACTTCATCTCTACAGAACTGTTTCATGAGGGGTTCCCTCAATCATCAGGAGATTTCGTCAAAAAAAAAAAAAAAATCTCCTGATGATTGAGGGAACCCCTCATGAAACAGTCCTGTAGAGATGAAGTAGTCTTGTGATTTTTCCCACACCTATATATTGCGCCCTACCACGGTATCGAGCACTATTCTCTGGATAATCCAATCAAGACATATATATATATATATATATATATATACACATTCTGACGCAAATTTGCGTAAAAAATCAAAACATACGAAAACAAAAACCGAGGCAGGGCTGTATTTCCTTTATGGTTCATAAAGCATGTTGCAGTCCCCGTAAGCGAGCATTCGTTAGCAGTCATTAAGCCCCTCCCACTCTGTCGTGTAACATTGTCGTGTTTCGGTATTGTGTGTAACGTGCGTCTGAGGCAAGTTTGAAGGGTGCAGTCAAATTTGGAGTGAAGAGTTAGTTTGGCCGAATGGACCTTGTTAAAATCAATCGACCCCCTCCTCCCAACCCACACACACTTTGCTGTCACTACGTGTAATGTATGTGTGTGAGTGTGTGTGCGTGCATGTGTGTGTGTGTGTGTGCGCGCCATGTGACCTGTAGATTAAGGCTCAGCTGGGAGAAACTGTCAAAGCAAAGTCCCCACTAGGGACGCGAATCTTTGGCCACCTGACCATTCCATCCAATTCCTGGGGTGATGATTTGATTTACAATACATTGAAATTTGATTCTTGTAATGTATTATTTGGTATGATAATTCTAAGATTATAGGGAGACTTGAGAAAGAAAAAAAAAAGGTTACAGGTTAGAAAAGCGCCTTCTGGTTGCATGGAGATGGCTTAAAAACATATTTTTAAAATGTGATTATTTTTCTAAAAGTTGGACAAAAATTTTTGTGCACCCCTTGTCCCCATGACCCATTTAGGCCGTGTTCACACTGCAGGTGGATTCCAATTTTGTTTGCCCAGATGCGACCTTGTCGGATTTTGTCATGTCCGTGTGAACAGTGCAATTCAGAATTTTTCATATCCGACTCAAACCTCTTATGTGGGAATAAATCGCATATACACTATATTACCAAAAGTATTTGGCCACCTGCCTTGACACACATGAACTTGAAGTGCCATCCCATTCCTAACCCATAGGGTTCAATATGACGTCGGTCCACCTTTTGCAGCTATTACAGCTTCAACTCTTCTGGGAAGGCTGTCCACAAGGTTGCGGAGTGTGTTTATAGGACTGTTCCACCTTTCTTCCAAAAGCGCATTGGTGAGGTCACACACTGATGTTGGTCGAGAAGGCCTGGCTCTCTGTCGCCGTTCTAATTCAGCCCAAATGTATTCTATCAGGTCCAGGTCAGGACTCTGTGCAGGCTAGTCAAGTTTACCCACACCAGACTTTTTCATTTATGTCTTTATGGATCTTGCTTTGTGCACTGGTGCACATGTTGGAAGAAGAAGAGGCCCGCTCCAAACTGTTCCCACAAGGTTGGGAACATGTAATCGTCCAAAATGTTTAAGTGTCCTGGAGCATTCAGAGTTCCTTTCACTGGAACTAAGAGGCTAAGCCCAACTCCTGAAAAACAACCCCACACTATAATTCCTCCTCCACCATATTTCACACTCAACACAATGCTGTCTGAAAAGTAGCGTTCTCCTGGTAACAACCTCTAAACCCAGACTCCTCCATCAGATTGCCAGATGGAAAAGCGTGACTCATCACTCCAGAGAAGGCGTCTCCACTGCTCTAGGGTCCAGTGGAGACGTGCTTTACACCACTGGATCCCACGCTTTGCGCTGGACTTGGTGACATACTTGCCAACCCTCCCGATTTTTCAGGGAGACTCCCGAACTTCAGTGCCCCTCCCGAAAATCTCCCAGGACAACCATTCTCCCGAATTTCTCCCGATTTCCACCCGGACAACAATATTGAGGGTATGCCTTAAAGACACTGCCTTTAGCGTCCTCTAAAACCTGTCGTCATGTCTGCTTTTCCTCCATACAAACAGCGTGTCAGCCAAGTTACATAATATATGCGGCTTTTACAGACACACATAAGTGAATGCAAGGCATACTTGGTCAACAGCCATAGAGTTCACACTGAGGGTGGCCGTATAAACAACTATAACACTGTTACAAATATGCGCCACACTGTAAACCCACACCAAACAAGAATGACAAACACATTTCGGGAGAACATCTGCACTGTAACACAACATAAACACAATAATAATAATAATAATAATAATGGATTAGATTTATATCGCGCTTTTCTATTGTTAGATACTCAAAGCGCTCACAGAGAAGTTGGAACCCATCATTCATTCACACCTGGTGGTGGTAAGCTACATCTGTAGGCACAGCTGCCCTGGGGTAGACTCACATAAGCGTAGCTGCCAGTTTGCGCCTACGGCCCCTCCGACCACCATCAATCATTCATTCATCATTCATTCACCAGTGTGGGCGGCACCGGGGGCAGGGGTGAAGTGTCCTGCCCAAGGACACAACGGCAGCGATTTGGATGTCAATAGGTGAGAAGCGAACATGCAACCCTCAGGTTTCTGGCACAGCCGCTCTACCCACTACGCCACTACACAACAGAACAAATATCCAGGATCCCTTGCAGCACTAACTCTTCTGGGATGCTACAATATACATCCCCGCTACCACCAAACCCCGCGCAACCCCCACACTCCCACCCATCTCCCGAATTCGGAGGTCTCAAGGTTGGCAAGTATGCTTGGTGTATGGCTTTATTTACAGCTGCTCGGCCATGGAAACCCATTCAATGAAGCTCTCTGCGTACTGTACGTGGGCTAATTGGAAGGCCACATGAAGTTTGGAGCTCTGTAGCAACTGACTGTGCAGAAAGTCTTTGCACTATGCGCTTTTGCATCCACTGACCACTCTCTGTCAGTTTACATGGCCTACCACTTGGTGGCTGAGTTGCTGTTGTTCCCAAATTCTTCCTTTTTCTTGTAATAAAGCCGACAGTTGACTTTGGAATATTTAGGAGCGAGGAAGTTTCACGACTGAATTTGTTGCACAGGTGGCATCCTATGACAGTTCCACGCTGGAAATCACTGAGAGCGGCCCATTCTTTCACAAATGTTTGTGGAAACAGTCTTCATGGCTTAGTGCTTGATTTTATACACCTGTGATTAGGACACCTGATTTTCATAATTTGGATGGGTGGCCAAATACTTCTTGGTAATATAATGTATATGCGATGCGTCCTCATTGTGAATACTCCCGCACTCAGGTCGCATTCATCCGACAGGAACGTCGCCAAAAAGCGATTAGCGTCATATTTATTTGCCGAAAAGAGACGGTTACAAAATGAAGAGTTGACAACAGGTGAACATAATGTTTTTGGCACTCACGTGAAAGCTACACCGCTCCTGTCTTGCACGCACTTTGAATCCAAATATCCCGTAAAACTGCTAAACTTCTACACGCAATGATCTGGTTGAGAAAATTACTTGAAAAGTTGAGTTGAAATTGCCAGGACTGATACCCGACTGGAGCGGCAGCCATGTTTACTTGCGTAAACGGTCATGGCGTCATGTCCGCATGCGGGTCAGGTTGCATTCACATTAGAAATCCCTTTTTTTTTTTGTAGTAATGTGAATAGCCACATAAAAAAGATTAAAATCCCGACCCTGCAGTGTGAAGGCAGCATTAGCCACACCTCCTCATTTGAATGAACCCCGCCTCCATCTAATCACTCATCCTCTGCTGCCATCTCACCCCCCAAGTCCTCTTCCTCCATCTTGGCCTCCCTTCCTACGACCCACCCTAACACCCTTCCCCTTCCCACCGTCTTGTCGTGTTCGTGCAGTTGTGAATGGTCACGGAGGTTTGCATGCTTCTAATTAACATGAATGATGTCAACTTGATGCAAAGAGAAACCACACAAGTGGCGCTCGGCCAGCGAACTCGGCACTAATACGTCCGACGGCGACTCCCGAGTCAAGTGTGTCGTCAAGGGCAACCCTGACGGAAGCGAGCGTTGTTATACTCTGCGTATTTATCTCTCTGCAGTTTGGATTATTTTTTAAATAAAGGATTAATTCATGAGTGAGTTTGTTTTTATGCGGTCCAATGGCGAGGCCGTGTTGATGGAAGTAAAAAAAAATGATGATATGTACCATGCAGCCTGGCGCCAGCAGGTTCTTCTGGGAGGGGGCGGGGCTACGCAATGCGTGGGATGTTACACGTGACTACAGAGGCTAGTTTTTGCTCCACACCTCACTTAAAGTCAGGTGTGCTCAAACTTTTTGACTCGGGGTGCATTGGGTTACAATATGGCTGGGGACCGAACTGTATATATATATATATATATATATATATATATATATATATATATATATATGTGTGTGTGTGTGTGTATGTATCTATATGTGTGTATGTATATATATATATATGTATGTATATATACACATACATATGTATGTGAAGTGAATTATATTTATATAGCGCTTTTCTCTAGTGACTCAAAGCGCTTTACATAGTGAAACCCGATATCTAAGTTACATTTAAACCAGTGTGGGTGGCACTGGGAGCAGGTGGGTAAAGTGTCTTGCCCAAGGACACAACGGCAGTGACTAGGATGGCGGAAGCGGGAATCGAACCTGCAACCCTCAAGTTGCTGGCACGGCCGCTCTACCAACCAAGCTATGCCACCCCGTATACACATACGTACGTATGTATGTATACATACCTATGTATCTATAGGTATGTATGTGTATATATATATATATATATATATATATATATATATATATATTTATGTATATATATATATTTATATATATATATATATATATGCGTGTATATGTATATATATATAATATGTATATATGTGGGTATATATGTGTATATATGCATATATATATATATATACGTACATATATATATATATATATATATGCGTATATATATGTCTGTGTATATGTATATATATAATGTGTATATATATGTGGGTATATATGTGTACATATGTATATATATATATATGTACTTATATATATATATAATTCCGAGCTTGATGATGTCACATTCTCAATGGGAAAATGCATTTTTAAACAATATGATTTGCTTGAGCTGCTCGGATACACCGAGAGTAACTAACGGTAGAAAATGGATTCGAAAGGACTGAGTGTAAAAAAAAAAAAAAAAAATTAATACAAATCAAAAAATTTAACTTGGGACTTCACGCGGGCCGGATTTTGGACGCTGGCAGGCTGTAGTTTGGGGACTACTGCTTAAAGTGACGATACAGTATTATCTGCTAACAGGTGCTCCCTGGTGGTGGATTGAACGCACTGCAGCTAGCCCTGGTTAGTCCCACTCCTGAATGCTTCCCACACGAGCAGGATCCTCACAAGAATGAGGCCAAAATACAATATAATCCCCTGTACCTGCTCTGCATTAAGTCGCCTGTAATTATTCAACCGTTTTGTCATGAATTCTTCATTACGGCTGCAGTTTGCCCAAATGCAAAATGGAGCACGATTGGCTACTGCCACCCCCTTCCCCCCACCGGGCCCACACACACTCGCCAACCCTCGTACAATCCGTCGTGTGGTCATTATCTCCTCAGAAAGATGGAGACGACCACGGGGAAGAGCCGGGGTGTGCAGCGAAATGACAGAGGAGGAGGAGGAGGAGGAGGATTAGACAAATGAAGGAAAATTAAGAGTGGGGGGCTTGTGAAGGGGGGGGGGGCACTAGATGGCTGAAGAATCGTGCGAGGTGGAGTAGGATAGCTTTTTATACACACACACACCAGCTTGATGCTGATGAAGAAAAGTGGGAGGTGGGGCCAAGGCTATTGGGGTGGGGATGTGTGTGGTGGTGGTGGGAGGCGGGGGGGGGGGGGGGGGGTGTTGTGTCTCCAAGGCAACGTTCCCACTGTGGTGGAGAGAGAAAAAAATTAATCAGAAAGTCGTTTCATTCAGTTCAGTGAGCTGAGAGAGGTTGAATTGGTGTGTGTGTGTGTGTGTGTGTGTGTGTGTGTGTGTGTGTGTGTGTGTGTGTGTGTGTGTGTGTGTGTGTGTGTGTGTGTGTGTGTGTGTGTGTGTCACTGCAGGAATTTACTGCTGACAGCAAGATTAGCCGCTAATGCTAACGTAGCTTATTGCCGTAATACACGGCAATCACTGCAATGGAGATGATTAACCATGTGATGTGTCATGTGACCACCCTGGGACTACAGTTAGCCTTGTTGATGTCGTGTCGAGCATCAGCACCGCACGATATAAACTTGGCTCTACTTTGAAGTCGAGGTCGACCGACTATTGGCCTGGCACGTTGTCGCCGCTGATGTTTGGCATTTGGACGTAAACATTTTTATTTGATTTTATTTTTTTACTACATCAGAACTATAATCAGCATATAGAATATATAAACATACTGTATGACACCAGTATTTAGTATTAAAAAATCCATATTTAGTGAAGTGCTTGAGAAAAGACAGATTTATTTAAGAGTTAAAAATGCTCTTATTGTCAATAACTCAACAAATATGTTTTGATATCTGACATTTGAATTTTTGTGAGAATTCTTCTACAGTCTGCTCACACGGCCACGCCCCCTTTCTCTCCCTCCTACAGTGCGTCTCTCCTCTGCCTCACTCTCAATCAATCAATGTTTACTTATATAGCCCTAACTCATGAGTGTCTCAAAGGGCTGCACAAGCCACAACGACATCCTCGGCTCAGATCCCACATCCGGGCGAGGAAAAACTCAACCCAATGGGATGACAATGAGAAACCTTGGAGGGAACCGCAGATGTCCAGTCCATAGTCGATCTAACATAATAGTGTGAGAGTCCAGTCCATAGTAGATCTAACATAATAGTGAAAGTCAGAGTCCATAGTGGATCTAACATAATAGTGAAAGTCCAGTCCATAGTGGATCTAACATAATAGTGAGAGTCCAGTCCATAGTGGATCTAACATAATAGTGTGAGTCCAGTCCATAGTGGATCTAACATAATAGTGAAAGTCCAGTCCATAGTGGATCTAACATAATAGTGAGAGTCCAGTCCATGGTGGATCTAACATAATAGTGAAAGTCCAGTCCATAGTGGATCTAACATAATAGTGAGAGTCCAGTCCATGGTGGATCTAACATAATAGTGAAAGTCCAGTCCATAGTGGATCTAACATAATAGTGAAAGTCCAGTCCATAGTGGATCTAACATAATAGTGTGAGAGTCCAGTCCATAGTGGATCTAACATAATAGTGTGAGAGTCCAGTCCATAGTAGATCTAACATAATAGTGAGAGTCCAGTCCATAATGGATCTAACATAATAGTGAGAGTCCAGTCCATGGTGGATCTAATATAATAGTGAGAGTCCAGTCTATAGTGGATCTAACATAATAGTGACAGTCCAGTCCATAATGGATCTTACATAATAGTGAGAGTCCAGTCCATAGTAGATCTAACATAATAGTGAGAGTCCAGTCCATAATGGATCTAACATAATAGTGAGAGTCCAGTCCATAGTGGATCTAACATAATAGTGAAAGTCCAGTCCATTGTGGATCTAACATAATAGTGAGAGTCCAGTCCATGGTGGATCTAACATAATAGCGAAAGTCCAGTCCATTGTGGATCTAACATAATAGTGAGAGTCCAGTCCATGGTGGATCTGACATAATTGTGAGAGTCCAGTCCATAGTGGATCTAACATAATAGTGTGAGAGTCCAGTCCATAGTAGATCTAACATAATAGTGAAAGTCCAGTCCATAGTGGATCTAACATAATAGTGAGAGTCCAGTCCATGGTGGATCTAACATAATAGTGAAAGTCCAGTCCATAGTGGATCTAAGATAATAGTGAAAGTCCAGTCCATAGTGGATCTAACATAATAGTGTGAGAGTCCAGTCCATAGTGGATCTAACATAATAGTGTGAGAGTCCAGTCCATAGTGGGTCTAACATAATAGTGAGAGACCAGTCCATAGTGGATCTAACATAATAGTGAGAGTCCAGTCCATAGTGGATCTAACATAATAGTGAGAGTCCAGTCCATAGTGGATCTAATATAATAGTTAGAGTCCAGTCCATAGTGGATCTAACATAATAGTGACAGTCCAGTCCATAGTGGATCTAACATAATAGTGAGAGTCCAGTCCATAGTGGATCTAACATAATAGTGAAAGTCCAGTCCATAGTAGATCTAACATAATAGTGAGAGTCCAGTCCATAATGGATCTAACATAATAGTTAGAGTCCAGTCCATAGTGGATCTAACATAATAGTGACTGTCCAGTCCATAGTGGATCTAACATAATAGTGAGAGCCCAGTCCATGGTGGATCTGACATAATAGTGTGAGAGTCCAGTCCATAGTGGGTCTAACATAATAGTGAGAGACCAGTCCATGGTGGATCTAACATAATAGTGAAAGTCCAGTCCATAGTGGATCTAACATAATAGTGAAAGTCCAGTCCATAGTGGCTCTAACATAATAGTGTGAGAGTCCAGTCTATAGTGGATCTAACATAATAGTGTGAGAGTCCAGTCCATAGTGGATCTAACATAATAGTGAAAGTCCAGTCCATAGTAGATCTAACATAATAGTGAGAGTCCAGTCCATAATGGATCTAACATAATAGTTAGAGTCCAGTCCATAGTGGATCTAACATAATAGTGACTGTCCAGTCCATAGTGGATCTAACATAATAGTGAGAGCCCAGTCCATGGTGGATCTGACATAATAGTGTGAGAGTCCAGTCCATAGTGGGTCTAACATAATAGTGAGAGACCAGTCCATAGTGGATCTAACATAATAGTGAGAGTACAGTCCATAGTGGATCTAACATAATAGTGAGAGTCCAGTCCATGGTGGATCTAACATAATAGTGAAAGTCCAGTCCATAGTGGATCTAACATAATAGTGAAAGTCCAGTCCATAGTGGCTCTAACATAATAGTGTGAGAGTCCAGTCCATAGTGGATCTAACATAATAGTGTGAGAGTCCAGTCCATAGTAGATATAACATAATAGTGAGAGTCCAGTCCATAATGGATCTAACATAATAGTGAGAGTCCAGTCCATAGTGGATCTAACATAATAGTGAAAGTCCAGTCCATTGTGGATCTGACATAATAGTGAGAGTCCAGTCCATAGTAGATCTAACATAATAGTGAGAGTCCAGTCCATAGTGGATCCAACATAATAGTGAGAGTACAGTCCATAGTGGATCTAACATAATAGTGAAAGTCCAGTCCATTGTGGATCTGACATAATAGTGAGAGTCCAGTCCATGGTGGATCTGACATAATTGTGTGAGTCCAGTCCATAGTGGATCTAACATAATAGTGACAGTCCAGTCCATAGTGGATCTAACATAATAGTGAGAGTCCAGTCCCTAGTGGATCTAACATAATAGTGAGAGTCCAGTCCATAGTGGATCTAACATAATAGTGAGAGTCCAGTCCATAGTAGATCTAACATAATAGTGAGAGTCCAGTCCATAATGGATCTAACATAATAGTGAGAGTCCAGTCCATAGTGGATCTAACATAATAGTGAAAGTCCAGTCCATTGTGGATCTAACATAATAGTGAGAGTCCAGTCCATGGTGGATCTGACATAATTGTGTGAGAGTCCAGTCCATAGTGGGTCTAACATAATAGTGAGAAACCAGTCCATAGTGGATCTAACATAATAGTGAGAGTCCAGTCCATAGTGGATCTAACATAATAGTGAAAGTCCAGTCCATAGTAGATCTAACATAATAGTGAAAGTCCAGTCCATAGTGGATCTAACATAACTTTCACTGCCAATGAATATCATTTCCAAATATCGGTTACCTTGACTACTAGTAAGCGATATCGGTATCGGCCCTCAAAAAAACACATCAGTTGGTCTCTACTTTAAAGTAGCCAGTGCACAGCTTGTATGGATTTAGTGAATATGACACAACACATGGTTATTGAAAAAAAAGCCAAGGTAACTCAAGTGAGTGGCAGGATCATTATGTCTTGCATGTGGCTAAAAAACAAGCCTGGTGCATGAGTGCTGCCAGCACTGGGGAGCTGTGGTTCGTTGCCAGGAACAATAATTCCTACATGCACCATGGCATTTTAGAGATATACCGCCTTAAGGGGAGTAGCATCGCAGTATAGGACTGCATGAGTGCTGCCACTATTAGAGAACATGCGGTTCCTTGAGCGGAAACAGTCATTTCATCATATGCTGTGACTAAAGCCACTGCCTAGTTCACAGTTGAGGGACGCATGAGTGCTGCTGGTGTTAGGGAAGCTGCGGTTCATTGTGCGGAAACAAGCATTTCGACATGTGCCGGGACTGAAGATCCGCTGCCTTGTTGGGGGGCAGCATTGCAACATGGGGCTGCATGAGTGCTGCCAGCACTAGGGCGGCTGTGGTTCATTGGGCGGAAACATTAAATCCAACTTGTGTTTTGACTTATCATGCCTTGGTAGAGGTGGCATCACAGGATACGGCTGCAAGAGTGCTGCCACTACAAGGGAAGCGGCGGTTCATTGAGGGAAACATTCATTTCAACATATGCTGTGACTGAATATCCTCTACCTCGGTTGTAGTAGCATTGCAAAGTGGGGCTGCACGAGTGCTGCCACTATAAGGGAAGAGGCGGTTCATTGAAGGAAACAATTTTGACGTGTGCTGTGATGGAATATCCTCTACCTCAGTTGTGGTAGCATTGCAATACTGGGCTGCATGAGTGCTGCAACTATATGGGAAGCGGCGGTTCATTGAGGGAAACAATTTCGACTTTAACATTTGACAACCAAATAATAAAACAAGGTGACTCGGTAAAGAATCTGGGTATTATCTTCGACCCAACTCTCTCCTTTGAGTCACACATTAAAAGCGTTACTAAAACGGCCTTCTTTCATCACCGTAATATCGCAAAAAATCGCTCCATTTTGTCCACTAAAGTCGCTGAGATCATTATCCATGCGTTTGTTACGTCTCGTCTCCATTACTGTAACGTATTATTTTCGGGTCTCCCCATGTCTAGCATTAAAAGATTACAGTTGGTACAAAATGCGGCTGCTAGACTTTTGACAAGAACAAGAAAGTTTGATCACGTTACGCCTATACTGGCTCACCTGCACTGGCTTCCTGTGCACTTAAGATGTGACTTTAAGGTTTTACTACTTACGTATAAAATACTACACGGTCTAGCTCCATCCTATCTTGCCGATTGTATTGTACCATATGTCCTGGCAAGAAATCTACGTTCAAAGGACTCCGGCTTATTAGTGATTCCCAGAGCCCCAAAAAAGTCTGCGGGCTATAGAGCGTTTTCCGTTCGGGCTCCAGTACTCTGGAATGCCCTCCCGGGAACAGTTCGAGATGCTACCTCAGTAGAAGCATTTAAGTCTCACCTTAAAACTCATTTGTATACTCTAGCCTTTAAATAGACCTCCTTTTTAGACCTTTTGATCTGCCGCTTCTTTTCTTTTTCTCCTATGTCCCACTCTCCCTTGTGGAGGGGGTCCGGTCCGATGACCATGGATGAAGTACTGGCTGTCCAGAGTCGAGACCCAGGATGGACCACTCGCCTGTGTATCGGTTGGGGACATCTCTACGCTGCTGATCCGACTCCGCTTGGGATGGTTTCCTGTGGACGGGACTCTTGCTGCTGTCTTGGATCCGCTTTGAACTGAACTCTCGCGGCTGTGTTGGAGCCACTATGGATTGAACTTTCACAATATCATGTTAGACCCGCTCAACATCCATTGCTTTCGGTCCCTTAGAGGGGGGGGGGGGTTGCCCACATCTGAGGTACTCTCCAAGGTTTCTCATAGTCAGCATTGTCACTGGCGTCCCACTGGGTGTGAATTCTCCCTGCCCATTGGGTGTGAGTTTTCCTTGCCCTTTTGTGGGTTCTTCCGAGGATGTCGTAGTCGTAATGGTTTATACAGTCCTTTGAGACATTTGTGATTTAGGGCTATATAAATAAACATTGATTGTTTGATTGATGTGCTGTGACTGAATATCTTCTACCCAGGTTGTGGTAGCATTGCAATTTGGGGCTGCACGAGTGCTGCCAGCACTAAGACAGCTGTCGTACATTAGGCGGAAACATTAAATCCAACTTGTGCTGTGAATTAATATCAATTGCCTTGTTGGGGGTAGCGTCACAGTATAGGGCTGCACGAGTGCTGCCACTGTACAGTAAGGGAAGTGGCGGTTCATTGAGGGGAAACATTGATTTCGACATGTGCTGTGACTGAATATTTTCTGCTTCAGTGGTGGTAGCATCGCAATGTGGGGCTGCACGAGTGCAGCTGTGGTTCTTGGGGCAGAAACATTAAATCCAACTTGTGCTATGACCTAATATCCACTGCCTTGTTAGAGGTAGCATCACATTATAGGGCTGCATGAGTGCTGCCACTATAAGGCAAGCGAAGGTTCATTGAGGGGAAACATTCATTTCGACATGTGTTGTGACTGAATTACCTCAGTGGTGGTAGCATCGCAATGTGGGGCTGCATGAGTGCAGCTGTGGTTCTTGTGGGCAGAAACATTGAATCCAACTTGTGCTGTGACTTATTATCCACTGTCTTGGTGAGGGTAGCATCACAGTATAGGACTGCATGAGTGCTGCCACTATAAGGGAAGCGGCGGTTTATTGAGAGGAAACATTGATTTCGACATGTGCTGTGACTGAATATCTTCTTCTTCAGTGGTGGTAGCATCGCAATGTGGGGCTGCACGAGTGCGGCTGTGGTTCTTGGGGCAGAAACATTTAATCCAACTTGTGCTGTGACTTAATATCCACTGCCTTGTTAGAGGTAGCATCACATTATAGGGCTGCATGAGTGCTGCCATTATAAGGGAAGTGAAGGTTCATTGAGGGGAAACATTCATTTCGACATGTGCTGTGACTGAATATCCTGTACCTCTGTGGTGGTAGCATCGCCATTTAAGGGTGCATGAGTGCTGCCAGCAACGGGGCAGCTATGTTCTCTCAGGTGTGTTTGGGATCCTTATCATACTAGAAAACCGCCATGCGGTCCAGTTTCCTACGGTACATGTTAGATGTCATGTTTTCATTCAATGAACCACAGCTGTGCAGAGTCAGCAGCATTTGTGCAGCCTCAGACAGTGACACTACCACCACCGAGAAAACGGTACTTCAGAATATCACCATAGCCTACATGTTGGAACTAATGTTCCCCTGGATGAACCACAGATCCCTGCCGCCGGCAGCACTCATGCACCATTCTGGACTTTGGGCAAGACAATTAGTGTCAGGTTCAAACACTGATGACATTGATAAAACAAGACAAGAAGCAAGGAATTAAATAGAGACACAATTCAATTTAGCTCAATTGAGGAGAATGTTCTGGACTTGTTGCGTCTGGCTGGCATAGTAACGCCAAAGTTGTCCCTCCCTGGATGTGTCAACATGAGAACAGAGCAAAGATAATAATTACTGATTTATTTAAATAACAAAAAGGAGCTATGAAACAAAAATACTGGAGCTAACAGACAAAACAAACCAAGGGCGCTAGCATGAAAGCTAGGTATACAAAATGGAGAAACTAAACTGGCACGAAGGCACACAAAAACAGAAAAACAATTCTTCAGCGTGAGAGCTGAAAGGAAACAAATTCGTAGCATGTAAGCTTGCAAGAATAATAAGAATAGCGTATAAGCTAGCATGAATAAACATAAACTGGTCGTACAGTTGCATGAAAGCAAACTTGGGTCCCAGACTGAGCAACAAAAAAGGCAGGCTTATATAGAGAAGATGATTAACAGTAACAGGTGTGGGGGACCGTGAGTAGCAGGTGAAATCAATGAGAAACCAAGGAAACGGACAAAACAGGTACTAAGCAGGTGGAACGATGGCGTGATACAAAAACTGGAACAATAAACAATAATATGTGGCGATCCGAAAAGCGGATCTTAACAGGACTGTTCTCTTTATACAGTTCCAACACGCTCTGACGAAAGATTCTACGCCTCGTCTTTTATTTGGACTTTCCCTGATTACATGGCGACGGCTGTTTCTAAGGGAGGGGGGTCATAGCCATCGCCTATGATTAAAAACAGTTCAAAGAAAAGGTGCCTGGAGCTTGGGCAGGTCCTGCTTTCTGTCCGCTTTGTAGATCTCGGGTCAAGACAAAATATTTCTGTGGGTTACAATACAATCAAAGAAACAGAACCCTCATGTTGCTCCCCATCCTACACAGTGGAGTTTTACAACCCTTTTTTGGTAGGATCAAAAACAGCTTTTGTCTGCTCGCCAGGAACTCATTGAAACACAAAGTGTTGTGATAACTTACAACTTGACAATTATGTTGCTACTAACTTGTGTTGTCAGTTATTTTTGATTAACAATCATGTGTTTTTACTCCCTGAAAGATTCTTCTTTGAGCAACTTTTGCAGCTCCATGTCCTTCCATGACCCGAGCCAGACAGCCGTCTCTTTCAGCTTCCTGGGGCAGGAGCAGCATGGCGGCTGTGATCATCAGTTGTGTGCGCACCGTCTGGGCCTCATCATCCCAGCTGGGCGCCGACACTCAGGAGATGATTTGTCTCCATCACGGCCGCCTGGACCACCATGTGATCATACTCCGTGTGCTCAAAACAAGGTTTGGTGGAACATGTGGAATACATGCGGAACTGAAAAAGACATATTTTGGTAGGAATTGAGAGTGAATGCAAACAGTTAGCACGCTAGCCTAATAGCATTAAGTCCTAAAATATATAAACCCTTAGGTGTGTACCTGCAGAATACGCTTAAAAAGCTAGTATTGCTAACAATTAGCATGTAAAAAAGAACATTTGACTGTTAAGTGTATAGCTGCAAAATTAGCTAAAAATCTAGCATACTAACAGTAAGCATGGGTGAAATAACTATGTTTGACTCTAAAATGTAAACATGCTGGCAAAATTAGCTTAAAAAAACAACAACTAACAAGCTAATATGTTAGCATGTTAACAGTTAACATGCGTAAAATAACAAAATATTGGACTCTGACATGTAAAAATGACATACTAACCGTAAACATATAAACATATTTGATTCTAAAGACCAAACTTGCCTGCAAAATTTAGCTAATAAACTAAGAAGCTAAAATGCAATAATCCGAAGTAACAAATTATTTGATTCTAAAGGCTAAACCTGACTCAGACATGTGAAAATTACATACCAACAGGTAACAAATATGGTCAAGTAACAAAATATTGGATTCTAAAGGCTAAACCTGCCTGCAAAAATAGGTTATAAACTAAAAAGCTTAAATGCTATAGTTTGAAGTAACAAAGTATTTGATTTTAAAGGCTAAACCTCCCTGCAAAATTAGCTAATAATCCAACAAGATAACATGTTAGTGTTTGAAGTAACAAAATATTTGACTCTGACATGTAAAAAGGACATACCAACAGGTAACAAATATGGTCAAGTAACAAAATATTGGATTCTAAAGGCTAAACCTGCCTTCAAAATTAGCTAATAAACTAACAAGCTAAAATGCTATAATTAAAAGTAACAAATTATTTGATTTGAAAGGCTAAACCTGCCTGCAAAATTAGCTAATAAACTAACAAGCTTACATGCTAACGTTTGAAGTAACAAAATATTTGACTCCGACATGTAAACAAAAAAATTGACTATGAGGTGTTCACAACTAGCTAATATCCAGCATACTAACAGTTAACATGCATGACCTAAAAAGTTTGAAGTAACAAATTATTTGATTTTAAAGGCTAAACCTGCCTTCAAAATAAGCCAATAATCTAACAAGCTAACATGTTAACGTTTGAAGTAACATAATATTTGACTCTGACATGTAAAAATTACGTACCAAAAGGTAACAAATATGGTCAAGTAACAAAATATTGGATTCTAAAGGCTAAACCTGCCTGCAAAATTAGCTAATAAACTAACAAGCTAAAATGCTATAATTAAAAGTAACAAATTATTTGATTTGAAAGGCTAAACCTGCCTGCAAAATTAGCTAATAAACTAACAAGCTTACATGCTAACGTTTGAAGTAACAAAATATTTGACTCCGACATGTAAACAAAAAAATTGACTATGAGGTGTTCACAACTAGCTAATATCCAGCATACTAACAGTTAACATGCATGACATAAAAAGTATTACACTCTGAAGTGTAAACATCTCTGCAAAGTTATCTAAAAAACTAACAAGCGAACATTCGGTCAGCATGCTAACAGTTAACATGTGTGAAATAACAAAATATTTTACTCTGACATATAAAAATGACATACTAATAGTAAACATGTGTCAAGTAACAAAATATTTGATTCTAAAGGCTAAACCTGCCTGCAAAATTAGCTAATAAACTAACAAGCTAACATGCTAACATTTGAAGTAACAAAATATTTGATTCTAAAGGCTAAATTTGCCTAGAAATGTAACTAATAAAATAGCAAGTTCAAATGCTAACGTTCGACGTAACAAAAAATGTTACTATGAGGTGTACACTTTCACAACTAGCTAATATCTAGCATACTAACAGTTAGCATGCATGACATAAAAAGTATTAGACTCTGAAGTATAAACCTCTCTGCAAAGTTATCTAAAAAAAACTAACAAGCTGACATTCTGTTAGCATGCTAACAGTTAACATGGGTGAAATAAAAAAATATTTGACTCTGACATGCAAAAATTACATAATAATAGTATATATATGTGTCAAGTGACAAATTATTTAATTACAAAGGCTAAACCTGCCTGTGAAATTAGCTAAGAAACTAACAAGCTTACATGCTAACGTTTAAAGTAACAAAATATTTGACTCTGAGGTGTACACCTTCAAAATTAGCTAAAATCTAGCTTACTAACAGTTAGCATGCATGACATAAAACGTATTAGACTCTAAAGTGTAAGCCTCTCTGTAAAGTTACCTAAAAAAAACTAACATGCTGTTAGCATGCTAATAGTTAGCATGCGTGAAATAACAAAATATTTGACTCTGACATGTAAACATGACATACCAAAAGGTAACAAATATGGTCACGTCACACAATATTTGATTCTAAAGGCTAAACCTGCCTTCACAATTAGCTAATAAACTAACAAGCTAACATGCTAACGTTTGATTTAACAAAAAAATTTGACTATGAGGTGTACACCTTAACAATTAGCTAATATCTAGCATACTAACAATTAGCATTCATTACATAAAAAGTATTAGACTCTGTAGTGTAAACCTCTGCAAAGTTATCTAAAAAACTAACAAGTTAACATGATGTTTGCATGCAAACAGTTAGCATGCATGACATAAAAAAGTATTACACTCTGAACTGTAGACCTGTCTGAAAAGTAATCTAAAAAACTAACAAGCTAACATACTTTTAGCATGTGTGAAATAACAAAATAATTGACACTGACAAGAATATTTGCAAAATCAACAAAAAATATGGCATAGTAACAGTTAACGTGTTAAGTAACAAAATATTTGATTCTGAAGCGTAAACCTGCCTGCAAAATTATCTAATAAACTAACCAACAAACATCCTGATGTTTGAAATGACAAAATATTTGACTCTGAGGCGTATATGTGCGAAATCAATTAAAAATATAGCATACTAACAGTCAAGTTGCATCAACAGAATATTTGACTGCAAAATTTGCTAAAAAAAACAACAATGTTAACGTTAGCATGTTAACAGTTAGCATGCGTGAAATAACAAAATATTTGACTTTGACATGTATACCCGCAAAATTAACTAAAAAGATGGCATACTAACAATTAAAATGTGTCAAGCAGGAAAATATTTCACTCTAAAGCGTAAACCTGCCTGCAAAATTAGCTAATAAACTAACAAGCTAACATGCTAATGTTTTAAATAAAATATTTGACTCTGAGGTGTATACGTTCAAAATCAATTAAAAATATAGCGGATACAAACAGTAAAATGCATCAAGTAACAACATATTTGCCTGCAAAACTAGCTAAAAAACTAACTAGCATGCCGACAGTTAGCACGCATGAAACAAGATATTTGACTCCAAGGTGTACACTGACAAAATTGACTAAAACCCAGCTTGTTACCATTGGTATAGCAGTTAGCATGTGTAAAATAACAAAATGATTGACTCTGAGGTGTATATCTGCAAAATGATATAAGAAAAACCAGCCTGTTAACAGTTAGCACACATAAAATAACTACATGTTTGACTCTGAGTTGTATACGTGGAAAATTAACTAAAAATATAGCATATTAACGGTGTAAATGCATCAAGTAACAACATATTTGCCTGCAAAATAAGCTGAAAAACTAACAATGCTAATGTTAGCATGCTGATAGTTAGCACGCATGAAATAAGATATTTGACTCCCAGGTGTATGCTGACAAAATTAGCTAAAAAGCCAGCATGTTATTATTGGTATAGCACTTAGCATGTGTAAAATAACAAAATGATTGACTCTGAGGTGTATATCTGCAAAATGATAGAAGAAAAACTAGCCTGTTGACAGTTAGCACACATAAATAACTAAATATTTGACTCTGAGGTGTATATTTGCAAAATTATCAACAAAAAAACAACAACAACAACAACAACATGCTAACAATTAGCACACATGAAATAACTAAATATTTGACTCTGAGGTTTACACGGAAAGAATTTGCTAAAAAGCCGACATGTTACCATTACATGCTAACAGTTAGCATGGTTGTAAAAAACAAATGACTCTTGGGTATATATATATATTTATATATATATATATATATATATATATATATCTATATATATATATATATATATATATATATGTATATATATATATATATATATATCTGCAAAATTAGCTAGAATTTTTTTTTTTTTGCATGCTAACAGTTAGCATTGGTAAGGTAAAAATAAAAGTGTGGACATGCCAGCAAAAATACTTACTAAAAATATTAGCATGCATGAAATAACATGTTTGACTGAGGTGGATCTCTGCAAAATAAACGAAAAAAAAGCTAGCATGCTAACAGTTGGCATGCAAAAAGTATCCAAATATTTGACCCTAGGGTGTACAGTAAACCGAGACTGCTGCATATTTGGACATTTTAGACCACAGCAATCACACGAAAAACTGCAAAATCCTGGCGGGACTGATGTTGCTAAAATTAGACACGAGCCCTCACATGCCTCTGAGGGACGTGTGCCACTGCTTGGCTGCACAAATACTGCCTTTCAAATATGCAATAAAACTGAATATTACACACGTTCTTTGCTAATTCAACCAATCAGTTCGACATGATTAATGTTAAAAAATGTGTCAAAAAAAACAAAAAAAAACACACTTGGTCGGACTTTTTTGTAATTCTGTGTATTTTTGGGGTGGGAGTGAGAAGGTTTATAAATAACATTAAAACACTAAAAACACTGACAACAAATAAAAAGAAAATATAATGTGAGGCAATATTGTTGGAAAAAAAACCTCAAAACATTGCAGCTTTGTGAAAAAGTTGCCTTGGAATCCAGGAGAGACTAATTTTATATTCCGTTTTGCAGCTGAGAGGTTTCTACCACAATAACACATTCACAGTAAAACAAGACTTTGAGAGGCCATTTATAGCGAGACAATATTTTCACACAATATTATACTTTTTATCAGGGGGGTCCAAAGTGCGGCTCAAGGACCATTTTTAGTGGCCTGCGGCACATTTTAAAAAATCCTAATAAAAAAAAAAAAAAAGTGGAATAATGTAAAGAGAAAAAGTTGCAAAAGCTGTCATTGCTTAAAAATTAATAATGCATCAAAATTATTGTTGTTATGAATTATTGACTTGCAGCATTCAAGGCTCCAATCACTTCACAACAGAAATCCCGATTTGAATTTTTTTTGTGGAAAATTTTGCATATTTTTGTGTTTGCGCCTTATAAAAAAACTTTTGTTTCACAAAAAAACAAAACAAATGGCAAACAAAATACATAAAAAAAATGAATAAAATAAAAACGTCGATAGATCTGAAGTTGATCAAGGGTATTAAGTGTAAAAAAAAAAAACTTAAACTTTTTTTATAAAACAAATATATGTATGTATATAATATATATATATATATATATATATATATATATATTTTATATATATATATATATATATATATATATATATATATATTTATGTATGTATGTATGTATGTATGTATGTATGTATGTATGTATGTATAGGCTTCACAATGGCAGAGGGGTTAGTGCGTCTGCCTCACAATACTAAGTTCCTGCAGTCCTGGGTTCAAATCCAGGCTCGGGATCTTTCTGTGTGGAGTTTGCATGTTCTCCCCGTGAATGCGTGGGTTCCCTCCGGGTACTCCGGCTTCCTCCCACCTCCAAAGACATGCACCTGGGGATAAGTTGATTGGCAACACTAAATTGTCTGTCTATCTGTGTTGGCCCTGCGATGAGGTGGCGACTTGTCCAGGGTTTACCCCGCCTTCCGCCCGATTGTAGCTGAGATAGGCGCCAGCACCCCCCGTGACACCAAAAGGGAATAAGCGGTAGAAAATGGATGGATGGATGGATGTATATTTATGTTAGGTCAGGAAAAAAATGCTGAGTCTATTTCATCCATACAAGTCTGTTTCGGAGGTTTCCCTGCTCTTCAGAGGATTTCTTCTCCTGCTGGTTCGACATCGCTCGAGGAAGGAGACAGGCTAGCTGTTAGCTTCAAGGTAACCATCACTTGACCAGACAACTCCACCACAAAGACATACTTTGCAGGTCAAAAAAGGGGTTAAATATGTGCCTTTTGAAGTGTTAAAGTCCGAGGAGTGTTCAAAAGTGTTCAGGGGTTTCCCTGATTTTTCCCCTGAAGAGCAGGGAAACCATTGAAACAGGCTTGTAGGGATGAAATGGCCTCTTTGTTTTTTCCGCTCTACCCCGGTATTGAGCACTTTATAACGGATAAACCACACACACACACACATATATATTTATATATATAAGTGTGGGTGCGTGTGTGTCTGTGCTTGTTTTATGTTTGTTTGTGTGTATGTGTATATATAAATGATAAATGGGTTGTACTTGTATAGCGCTTTTCTACCTTCAAGGTACTCGAAGCGCTTTGACACTACTTCCACATTTACCCATTCACACACACATTCACACACTGATGGAGGGAGCTGCCATGCAAGGCGCTAACCAGCACCCATCAGGAGCAAGGATGAAGTGTCTTGCTCAGGACACAACGAACGTGGCGAGGTTGGTACTAGGTGGAGATTGAACTAGCGACCCTCGGGTTGCACACGGCAACTCTGCCACTGCGCCACGCCACGCTGACATATATACTTGTATTTATACAAGTATATATGTATATGTGTATATATATGTGTGTATGTATGTATATATGTGTATATATACATATTTATATACATATATGTTAAAATGTAAGAAGAAGAAAAAAGACAAAAAGGGCTAACTAAATTACTTTAAATGTTTTTTAAAAATATATAAATTTAAGGGCTTTTGTACTCTTAATCATCCTCCAAGATTTGATTGATTATTGTAAACCTTTAAGCCAATTAGAAAATGTAGGCCTTACGTATTTGTGTGTATATATATATATATATATATATATATATATATATATATATATATATATATATATATATATATATATAAATATGTATATATATACATATATGTATATATACATATATATATATATATATATATATATATATTTGTATATATAAATATTTATATATACATATATATATACATATATATGTATATATATATGTATATACATACACACATATATATATATATATATATATATATATATATATATGGAGACTTATTTTATTCAGTGGGACGCTTTTGGATCCCCAATAATTTTTGTGGGACTTTTAAAAAATAATAATTTCTCAAAAAGTATTAATAGATTAAAGTCAATAATGTTATGAATTATGGACCTATTGAAGTTTCCAACAAACTCACATCAAATATTGCACTTAAAATTTTTTAGGGGGTAATATATTGCATATTTTATGTTTTTGCCATAAAAAAATGTATTTTCTTTGACAAAAAGGGGATTAAACAAAGAAAATCATTGTAAAAATCATAACCAACAGATTTGAAGTTTATCTATATAAAATAAATATATACATGTGTGACTTCTTTTAATGCTTTATTAAGAGGGACCCTTTTGGGTCCCCAGGAATTTTGGTGTTTTTTTTTTCTAACTGTCATTGCTCCAAAAATGTTAATGAATCAAAATCGGTGTTGACATCAATTATTGATCTATTCAAGGCTCCAATTACTTAACATGAAATATTCTACTTTTATTTTTTGTGTGTTTTTTCTACAAAAAGAGCATCATTTTTAAAAACTCTATAGACAGATGGACCTCAGGTTGATGTTCAGATTTAAGCATCGAATAATAATAAAAAAATATATAAAATGATGTGACTTATTTTTTTTTTTTAATTGACTTAAGGGGAGACATAAAGGTAAAAACAAATCTATATATTGGTTTTGAAAATGAAAAATATCAAAATTTGTGTGCTTTAGTTTTTCAGAGAGTAACCCTCAATGGAAAAAGTTTGGACGCCCCTGCAATATATCCCCGTTTTAGTATTTATGACCAAGTGCCCTCGCCTTGATGAACTGCGCGGCCATGTTGGCTGGTGTTCAGACGTGTGCCTGCAGGTCCTTGTTGTTGCCCTCTGTGGAATTCGGGTTAAATGGATTTGGGGCCACCGCCTCTGAGGCAGCTCGCGGAGCGGAGCTGACTGGCAGGCGGCGCCGCCAGGGAGTCTAGAGCTATTGTTGGACATGCACAAACGCTGTCGACTATTGTTGGCGTGAAAGTGACGAGGCAGCAGGCAAGCTGCACATAAACCCTGTTAAATATGATGACAACATCCGTGACCTTTGACCTTTATATAACTAAATACAATTACGCTGATATGAGAAGTCAAACAGGGCCCAACAGTTAGTACCAGTATACCCATAATGCATCATAAACTAAGGTATTACAGGAATATCTTATTTACTTCTCTATGCTATTATTTTTTACGCAGTTTTGCATAAATCACTTAGGATGTTATGACAACCCCATTTATACATGATACAAATATTAAATACCAAATATATTAAAAAATATATGTTTATAAAAACAATAAATACCATTTTTTTTATTATTATTTATACAAATATACATTTTAATAAAAATACTTGAATATGAATAGAGCATTGCCTGGCGTAAAACGTCAAACCTCAACTGTATATATTTGCTGACATCTACTGGATGAGGCTGGGCTATGACCGATTAACTACGCGCATGCGCAAATAATTTCTTTCGTGTTACTCCACTTTGAGTCGTAAAAAATTCACAAAAATATCCAAACTAGTGAATTTAAACACGAAATGTATTTTCAAAAAAAGGAACATGTTCATTATTAGCGTGAAATGTAAATATATTTAGTTACTGTAATGTAACCGCCTGGTGTTCAAAGATAAGATTAAAAAAAAGTGCAGCGTAAAATATGAATAAATTATGTGGATGGAGAAATTTCTTAAATTTATTGTTTGTTTTTTTACTGTTTTTGTCGATTGTTGGAAGTTTTTCAAAGATACTTCCGCGTACCGTTGTTGAAATAAAAATGGTAAAATGCACTTACGTCGGGAACGGAAGTTGTCCGGCGCATGCGCAAACTGTATTTCAATAACTACAATACAGATATTTAAACAATCTGAAAATTAAAATAAACATGCATGTGATACATTTTCAAAATAAGTACACGCAAATTGTTTTATTGTTATTGGTACGATTAGAATCTTCAAACATATATTGAAACAATAAAAAAAAGAAAAGAAACAAGAAACATGTGCGTGGGAACAGTCAAAGAATAAAAGAAAAGCAAATAAAAGCATCATACTACACATTACTTAATATTGTTTTCTTTGATTTAAACTGTTTTCGTTATCTGTTTGTTTTTCAATTATTAGTTAGTTATGTATATTTTTATTTCAGAATAAAACAAAAAGAATATACCAGGGCACATGTATACAAATATATGTTTTGTATCCACCTTTTGTTTTGCCAATTTATTAAGGAGAAATGTTTTTTTTTTTTTAATGAATTTAAATTAATCCGTCCAACAAAACAATACATAATAATGCAATCAAATTCCAAAACCAAACCCGAACCAGCAACATTCAGAATAGCAATAAACAGAGCAATTGAGGACACACAAACATGACATGGTACAATCTAAAAGTAGTGAAACAAAAATGAATATTATCAATATTAGTAACAATTTCAAAATAGCAGTGATTAAAAACCCCTCATTGATATTATCATTAAAAACGTTAATACAAAAAATTATTTAAAAAAAATGAACAATGCATCGCATCTCATAAGCTTGATAACACATTGTGTCCAATATTTTACACAAAGATATAATAAGTCATATTTTGGTTCATTTAATACTTAAAACTCCCTTTATAGACCAGTTGATCTGCCGTTTTTTTTCTTTTTCTCCTCTGTCCCGCTGGAGGGGTCCGGTCCGGTGGCCATGAATGATGTGCTGGCTGTCCTGAGTCGGGACCCAGGATGGACCGCTCATCCAGAGCCGGGACCCAGGATGGACCGCTCGCCAGTGTATCGGTTGGGGAGATCCCTGCGCTGCTGACCCGCCTCCGCTTGTGGTGGTTTCCTGCTGGCTCCACTGTGGACGGGACTCTCTCTGCTGTGTTGGATCCACTTTGGACTGGACACTCACGGTTGTGTTGGATCCACTATGGATTGAACTTTCACAATATCATGTTAGACCCGCTCTATTGCTTTCGGTTCCCCTAGAGGGGGCGGTTGCCCACATATGCGGTCCTCTCCAAGGTTTCTCATAGTCATCATTGTCACCGACGTCCCACTGGGTGTGAGTTTTTCCTGCCCTTATGTGGGCCTACCGAGGATGTCGTTGTGGTTTGTGTTGTGGTTTGTACAGCCCTTTGAGACACTAGTGATTTAGGGCTATATAAATAATCATTGATTGATTGATGATTGAAAACAAATTTCAATAATGCATCCCATATTCCAATATATGACTCATTATTATTAATGCAGTTTTTTCTACTGATATCAACTCCATAGCTTGTGTATACCAGTCAGTATGAGTTGGACTATCAACATCTATCCATTTGTTTAATATTACCCGTTTTGTTATTATGTATATTGAAAGAAATGCATTTTTACTCTTTGATGACACGTTAACTAAATTGATGGAGATCCCCAAGAATACGAGTTTGCAATGTCATTGGGGTGTTTATATTAAGGAATGTGATTGCTTCTTTTGTTGTTTTCAACCATAACTCTTTTATTCTCTGACATTCCCACAATAAATGAACAAGAGTACCTTCAGCTGCCCGACATTTCGTACATAACTTGCTATCAACTACACCAATTTTAAACAGCTGAGAAGATATAAAATACAATCTATTCAATATCTTAAATTGAGTCAGCTTATCTTTAAAGGCCTACTGAGACCCACTACTACCCACCACGCAGTCGGACAGGTTATATATCAATGATGAAATATTAACATTGCAACACATGCCAATACGGCCTTTTTAGTTTACTAAATTACAATTTTAAATTTCCCGGGAGTTTCGTCTTGGAAACGTCGTGTAATGATGACGTGTATGGCAGAACGTCACGGGTTTTAAGGAAGTATGAACGCTGCGCACACACACAGCTAAAAGTCGTCTGCTTTAACGGCATAATTACACAGTATTTTGGAGATCTGTGTTGCTGAATCTTTTGCAATTTGTTAAATTAATATTGGAGAAGTCACAGTAGAAAGATGGAGTTGGGAAGCTTTAGCCTTTGGCCACACAAACACACGGTGATTCCTTGTTTAAAATTCCTGGAGGTGAAACTTCACTATGGATCAGAGCGCGGTCAACCGAACATGGATCCTACTGAATTTCAACCAGCAGGTTTCGGTGAGAAAATTGTGGTTAAAAAGTCGCTTCTTACCGGAGAAAAGCTGAGCTTGTGCCGTCCGAACAGCTCTCCCGTCCAAAGGCAAAACCCAGTAACTCAATTTTGGTCAAAACTGAGCTGATAATAATTTTGGAGTTCCTAGGTGATATGCTTTACATTATTGTATGCGATATTGTAATTTGTTCCGTAAGTAAACTGTTACGCGCATGGCAAGACCTAGCAACTACCACATAACCGCGTAGATACAACAGAAAAACCTAATATCTCAAGGGACCAATCGGACCTTCTTTGTCAGTCGCCTTATTGTCTTTAATGAGACATTTGCACGAATGGGGGCCGACGGTCAACCTGATTTTGTGATATTATGGCACGAGGGGATATTTGGAAGATTGGCCCAGGACGTTGCAAGCACTTTCATTAAATGTATTGTTCTTGATTCTTCCCCTTGTATACTCTTTTGGGCAGATAACTGTGGAGGTAAAAATAAAAATTGGAAGCTGTACACGGCTCTTGCCCAATGTGCAAACGCAGAATGGGGCCCACTCGAGATTGTAATAAAATATCTGGAGAAAGGGCACACGTTCATGAGAGCAGATTCAATCCATGGCTCAATCGGCAAGAAAATGAAAGCTCAAGAAAACATCTATACGTTTGATGACTTTGTAGGTCTTTGTAAGACAGCATCAAGATAGATTGGTTTTCCTTTGTTTTCTCAAAATCAGCTAGAAGTGAGTTACTAGGTTTTGCCTTTGGACGGGAGAGCTGCCGTCGACTCCCCTGAGACACTGCGCCTCAACACACCCGTGGACAAACACCTCCGACTATCAGGTACTATTTAACTCACTAAAACACTAGCAACACAATAGAAAGATAATGGATTTCCCAGAATTATCCAAGTAAATGTCTCTAAAAACATCGGAATCCTTCCCAATGCAATCGCGTTTTTTTTTAAACTTTTTTTTTTCTTTTTTCTCGTCCGTTGCTATCAATATCCTCAAACACGAATCTTTCATCCTCGCTCAAATTAATGGGGAAATTGTCGTTTTCTCGGTCCGAATAGCACTTTTTGTTGGAGGCTCCCATTAAAAACAATGTGAATATGTGAGGAGCCCCAAACTTGTGACGTCATCGTCCACGACTTCCGGTAGAGGCAGGGCTTTTCTCTTAGCACCTAAAGTTGCAAACTTTATCGTGGATGTCCTCTACTATCCTTTCAGCAAAAATATGGCAATATCGCGAAATGATCAAGTATGACACATAGAATGGACCTGCTATCCCCGTTTAAATAAGAAAACCTCATTTCAGTAGGCCTTTAATCCACCTTTTGAAAAAATATATATTTTGTTAATATCTATGTTCATAGTGTTGCTCCTATGAAGGATGGTGTTTGTTTCGTATGTGAAATGTAAATCCATTATTCTACCGTGTGTCCCTTTCGGGTCGCAGGGTATCCATCCAGGGGCGGTTCTAGGCATGCTTGTATGAGGGGGCAGTCAGAAATGTGAAGGGGGCATCATGTGTACACATCATGCTCCAGCACTTTTTTTCTGTGCTTACAGTAACGATGCTTTCTTCATTGAAATGGGTCTTTAGCTATGTGTCCAACCCCAACCTGGAGTAGTAGATTGCACTTAGTCAGGCCTCTACCTTCAGACCTGTCCAACTTGGGTGTCCCACCAGAAGACTAAGCTCCTGCTGGTATAGCTCTTACGGTCACTGAGGCACGCAAACCCCCTGACCACAATAAGGTGGCAATCCCTCAGGGGGGGAAACATTAACAGCGCTGCCATATTTCCGACAGCGGAAACAGAAGCAGGCGTCTCGCACCACAGAATACTCTAGCCATGGTCGTGTGCGGTACCAGACAGGATTGAATGATCTTAATGTTGTACCAAATGCACGCTTTGGGTAGCCACCCAGTATTGGCTGAGATGGTGCGTTGCCATTTAAGTCACTGGGTACAAGAGCAGGCTGCTTTGGCGGAGCGCTTGTTGGGGGGACGGAGGGAGCTGGTGCAGGAGAAACACTGCTTGCTGGTGCTAAAGGTGCAGTATTGCTAGCTGCTGTCCCTGATGTACTAGCAGTAGCATCATTGCTACTACTACTACATGCAGGAGCAGGACTAGACTTTTTAAATGCTCTGAAAAATGGATGCATTACAGAGCATTAACTTTCTCTTTGTGAGCTGCTGGAAGCTGGAGCAGAAAATAAATAAGCTTGAACAACAACAGAAAAAACCCGCTGTGATTGCATGAAGAAAAACAACAACAGTACAGGACTACAGCCTAGGGCGGGGCTTTACGTAGGGGTCTGTCAGACACAGGTCACTTGTCTTCAGTTTGTCACATGCAGTGGACGTGGGCACTCATCTGGGCACAAAATTCATTCACTCCAATGTATGTGTGTTGCCCACTTGCTTGTAAATTGATGAAAACGGCTGTGTTTTTGTTTTTAGGTGTCTTGGTCATATCAAGGCGGTGTAGCTCGGTTGGTAGAGCGGCCGTACCAGCAACTTGAGGGTTGCAGGTTCGATTCCCGCTTCCGCCATCCTAGTCACTGCCATTGTGTCCTTGGGCAAGACATTTTACCCACCTGCTCCCAGCGCCACCCACACTGGTTTAAATGTAACTTAGATATTGGGTTTCACTATGTAAAGCGCTTTGAGTCACTAGAGAAAAGCGCTATATAAATATAATTAACTTCACTTCAAATGAAACTTATAATTTGTTTATTACAAAATGTAGATTAAAACATTAAAGATTGACTATGTAGAATTACAAGAAAAACAACAGAAAAAGAATTCCAGCAGTCGATTGCCAGACCGTTGCTAAGTAAAACGGTCCGTTGCTAGGGACTCCACTCTGAACAGAGGACAGCAGAGGAGGACTGCTTATGTTTAATTTTTACCGTCATTAACAGCATCATAAATGACTTGTAGCTTGTTACAGGGACAGTGGAAGCTCTCTGCCTTGCAAACCACTGCTGCTCAGAGCCTCCGTTGTCACTGCTCTCGTCAAGTTGTAAAAAAAAAAAAGGAACTCCGTAGCGCCGAAAGTCCGCAACGATAAACGTGTTTATGACAGATAAGACTACAGAAATACACCCATCCTAACAAGTATATGATAAATGTAGACAACTTTTCATTTTCTTTTACTTTCATACTGCAACAGTGATTGGATGTTTACTGAGGGCTGAGGGGTGTGTGCAGGTGTGTGTCTGCTGCGCAGCCTGTGGAATGTTGAATACACGCACAGCGGAGGGAGGGATGAAAGGGAAGCCGACACTACTATATCGTGTGTGTCCCTTTTTCGGCGGATTTTTCCGCTAGTGCAGATAATTTTGTCAACTTGTAATGTAGTAATTTTGTGAGTTTATTAAAATTTGCTTTCTCAAATTTTGATTTGAGGGGGCAAGACATTTATTTAAGGGGGCCCTGCCCCCTCTTGCCCATGCGTAGAGCCGGTGTTGTGCCGAATTCTGCACCCCCGCCGTAAAATGCACCCCCTGTCGGGAGCGCGCTTACGTCACTCGGTTGCGTCACCCGTCTCGAAAAGTAGCTAAACTCGGCTAAAATCGCCTCTTTCGGCATAAAAATGTACATAACAAGGTGAATAATCCAAGTTGTCTTTACTTTGGATATATTAATGGATGGATTAATTGTGATTCTTCAATGATTTCGCCGTCATTGCCTTTAATGATTTCGTCGTCATTCAGGTGGGTACATCGCCTCTTTCGGCATAAAAAAGTACATAACAAGGTGAAATAATCCAAGTTGTGTTTACTTTGGATTTATTAATGGATGGATTAATTGTGAGCCTTTAATGATTTCGCCACCATTCAGATAAGGCGAAACAATAACCATTTAATATAGGAATATTTGCTGTCCCGAAAATGTATTGAAGTATTGTATTAAAGAATATATACACCAAAGTAAGCCTCTATATGTACTTTTTTAGAGACATCAAGGAGAACGAATGTTTGCTGCTTCACTCGACGGGATCCAATACATGTATTTTAAAAATATGACATTTTCTTTAACTGTAAGAAGCTCATGGGTGGATAGATGAATACATTAATAAATGAATGCATCTGATACCTATCGTTGTTTTGATTTTAAGAATTTTCAAACTGAACATTCACAAATAACTTTACCAAAAGTACCCGAAATACCAGAGATGGAGTTATGGTGGGGGTGCATTTTCAGTGAAGAGTTGATTCCAGCTGCCTGAACATCTATCTATCTCTGGCTAGGATGGTCGTAGAGACATGAAACTCACCCTAGTAACTCATCCTTACCCCATCTGTATACTGTGAAAACCATGTGATGATTGGACCCCCACAGGCGGAGTTAGGGGGGGGTGCATTTTCAGGCAGCACCAACAGCCCACCTGCCGGAAAATGCATCCCCTAGCTATCTCTGGCTAGGATGGTCGTAGAGACATGAAACTCACCCTAGTAACTCATCCTTACCCCATCTGTATACTGTGAAAACCATGTGATGATTGGACCTCCACAGGCGGAGTTAGGGGGGGGTGCATTTTCAGGCAGCACCAATATCTCTGGCTAGGATGGTCGTAGAGACATGAAACTCACCCTAGTAACTCATCCTCACCCCATCTGTATACTGTGAAAACCATGTGATGATTGGACCCCCACAGGCGGAGTTAGGGGGGGGGTGCATTTTCAGGCAGCACCAACAGCCCACCTGCCGGAAAATGCATCCCCTAGCTATCTCTGGCTAGGATGGTCGTAGAGACATGAAACTCACCCTAGTAACTCATCCTTACCCCCTATGTATACTGTGAAAACCATGTGATGATTGGACCTCCACAGGCGGAGTTAGGGGGGGGGGTGCATTTTCAGGCAGCACCAATATCTCTGGCTAGGATGGTCGTAGAGACATGAAACTCACCCTAGTAACTCATCCTTACCCCATCTGTATACTGTGAAAACCATGTGATGATTGGACCTCCACAGGCGGAGTTAGGGGGGGGTGCATTTTCAGGCAGCACCAATATCTCTGGCTAGGATGGTCGTAGAGACATGAAACTCACCCTAGTAACTCATCCTCACCCCATCTGTATACTGTGAAAACCATGTGATGATTGGACCTCCACAGGCGGAGTTAGGGGGGGGTGCATTTTCAGGCAGCACCGATATCTCTGGCTAGGATGGTCGTAGGGACATGAAACTCACCCTAGTAACTCATCCTCACCCCATCTGTATACTGTGAAAACCATGTGATGATTGGACCTCCACAGGCGGAGTTAGGGGGGGGGTGCATTTTCAGGCAGCACCAATATCTCTGGCTAGGATGGTCGTAGAGACATGAAACTCACCCTAGTAACTCATCCTTACCCCATCTGTATACTGTGAAAACCATGTGATGATTGGACCTCCACAGGCGGAGTTGGGGGGGGGGTGCATTTTCAGGCAGCACCAACAGCCCACCTGCCGGGAAATGCACCCCCTAGCTATCTCTGGCTAGGATGGTCGTAGAGACATGAAACTCACCCTAGTAACTCATCCTTACCCCCCCTGCATAGTGTGAAAACCATGTGATGATTGGACCCCCACAGGCGGAGTTAGGGGGGGGTGCATTTTCAGGCAGCACCAACAGCCCACCTGCCGGGAAATGCACCCCCTAGCTATCTCTGGCTAGGATGGTCGTAGAGATATGAAATTCACCCTAGTAACTCATCCTTACCCCCTCTGTATAGTGTGAAAACCATGTGATGATTGGACCTCCATAGGCGGAGTTAGGGGGGGGTGCTTTTTCAGGCAGCACCAATAGCCCACCTGCTGGAAAATGCATGTTTTTCCCCTCTAAACTCTCTCCCTTTGTTTATAATGCCAATTTTTTGCTGGATTTAGTCTCTATAAACTCCAAGGAAAACAATACCCGGCTGGGGACAATTTTTGAAATTGTATATAACAGTATATATATATATATATACTGTATATTACCAAATAAACGCCTCTTCCTAATAATAGCCCATGTATAGCGATACACCACAACTGACTGGAAGTGGGGGAAAAGCTGGGAAAGTAGGCAAAAGTCCTCAAAGTTTTAAAAAATCAATCACACAAGTCCCGCAGCTGGCCACCCGAGTCAAGGGATGCCCAGCATGTCCATAGCGCACACCGCAAAGTCACACTGGAAGTGGGGGGGAAAGTTGGGAAAGTAGGCAAAAGTCCTCAAAATGTTCAAAAATCTTACCTGGGATGGATTCCCACAAGTCCCCCATGTCCCAAAAATTCAAAACATGAATAAAAATCCAGGGGCCGGATTTTGGACGTCGGCGGGCCGCTTTCGGCCCGCATGCCTTAGTTTGGAGACCAATTTCAAAAATTGTCCCCAGCCGGGTATTGTTTTCCTTGGAGTTTATAGAGACTAAATCCAGCAAAAAATTGGCATTATAAACAAAGGGAGAGAGTTTAGAGGGGAAAAACATGCATTTTCCAGCAGGTGGGCTATTGGTGCTGCCTGAAAAAGCACCCCCCCCTAACTCCGCCTATGGAGGTCCAATCATCACATGGTTTTCACACTATACAGAGGGGGTAAGGATGAGTTACTAGGGTGAATTTCATATCTCTACGACCATCCTAGCCAGAGATAGCTAGGGGGTGCATTTCCCGGCAGGTGGGCTGTTGGTGCTGCCTGAAAATGCACCCCCCCCTAACTCCGCCTGTGGGGGTCCAATCATCACATGGTTTTCACACTATGCAGGGGGGGTAAGGATGAGTTACTAGGGTGAGTTTCATGTCTCTACGACCATCCTAGCCAGAGATAGCTAGGGGGTGCATTTCCCGGCAGGTGGGCTGTTGGTGCTGCCTGAAAATGCACCCCCCCCCCCCCTAACTCCGCCTGTGGAGGTCCAATCATCACATGGTTTTCACAGTATACAGATGGGGTAAGGATGAGTTACTAGGGTGAGTTTCATGTCTCTACGACCATCCTAGCCAGAGATATTGGTGCTGCCTGAAAATGCACCCCCCCCTAACTCCGCCTGTGGAGGTCCAATCATCACATGGTTTTCACAGTATACAGATGGGGTGAGGATGAGTTACTAGGGTGAGTTTCATGTCTCTACGACCATCCTAGCCAGAGATATCGGTGCTGCCTGAAAATGCACCCCCCCCTAACTCCGCCTGTGGAGGTCCAATCATCACATGGTTTTCACAGTATACAGATGGGGTGAGGATGAGTTACTAGGGTGAGTTTCATGTCTCTACGACCATCCTAGCCAGAGATAGCTAGGGGATGCATTTTCCGGCAGGTGGGCTGTTGGTGCTGCCTGAAAATGCACCCCCCCCTAACTCCGCCTGTGGGGGTCCAATCATCACATGGTTTTCACAGTATACAGATGGGGTAAGGATGAGTTACTAGGGTGAGTTTCATGTCTCTACGACCATCCTAGCCAGAGATAGATAGATGTTCAGGCAGCTGGAATCAACTCTTCACTGAAAATGCACCCCCACCATAACTCCATCTCTGGTATTTCGGGTACTTTTGGTAAAGTTATTTGTGAATGTTCAGTTTGAAAATTCTTAAAATCAAAACAACGATAGGTATCAGATGCATTCATTTATTAATGTATTCATCTATCCACCCATGAGCTTCTTACAGTTAAAGAAAATGTCATATTTTTAAAATACATGTATTGGATCCCGTCGAGTGAAGCAGCAAACATTCGTTCTCCTTGATGTCTCTAAAAAAGTACATATAGAGGCTTACTTTGGTGTATATATTCTTTAATACAATACTTCAATACATTTTCGGGACAGCAAATATTCCTATATTAAATGGTTATTGTTTCGCCTTATCTGAATGGTGGCGAAATCATTAAAGGCTCACAATTAATCCATCCATTAATAAATCCAAAGTAAACACAACTTGGATTATTTCACCTTGTTATGTACTTTTTTATGCCGAAAGAGGCGATGTACCCACCTGAATGACGACGAAATCATTAAAGGCAATGACGGCGAAATCATTGAAGAATCACAATTAATCCATCCATTAATAAATCCAAAGTAAAGACAACTTGGATTATTCACCTTGTTATGTACATTTTTATGCCGAAAGAGGCGATTGAATGACGACGAAATCATTAAAGGCAATGGCGGCGAAATCATTAAAGAATCACAATTAATCCATCCATTAATATATCCAAAGTAAAGACAACTTGGATTATTCACCTTGTTATGTACATTTTTATGCCGAAAGAGGCGATTTTAGCCGAGTTTAGCTACTTTTCGAGACGGGTGATGCAACCGAGTGACGTAAGCGCGCTCCCGACAGGGGGTGCATTTTACGGCGGGGGTGCAGAATTCGGCACAACACCGGCCATGTATCCATCTATCCATTTTCCTACCGCTTGTCCCTTTCGGGGTCGCGGGGTATCGTACATCAAAAGGACCACGCCATATATTGTTGACCAGTAGACAGCAGCAGAGCCCGCAATGAGCTTTCTAAACATCCTCAAATGGCGCAGGAAGAAGAGTTAACTACGTCACGGTTGTTTTGCGCTTACTTCCTGTAACAATACAACAAACGGTCGTGTCAGCCATGCTGTGACGCTACTAAGGCGTGTTTTCACCGGGGAAGTGCCGCTGAAACGTCTAGCTGAGTCCTGATAATCCTGATAATATTGAATAAAGTCGCCATGTTGTGACGGACCGGACGCTTCTTCCACAAATGTGAGTTTCAACAAAAAAAGCTGCTCGGCGTTGTCATACTTTCCATGCTAATTGCTATTCAAAGCCTCTTCATTGTTGTTCTGACACTCCCTTTGTGGTTAACTTTTACAATACAACTCATAATTTCATTTATAAAAGATGTGTAAAATATGCAATGTGTAAGTTGTTTATTTGGTGCTTGTTCGAAATAGCTACCAGTTAGCTAACTTAAATGTATGGTGTTGTACTATTTCCTTAAACAAACTTTGTGCTTAAGTATCGTCAGTGCACAGTCATCGATGTTTATTTATATAGCCCTAAATCACCAGTGTCTCAAAGGGGTGCACAAACCACAACACAGACCACAAGGACATCCTCGGTAGATCCCACATAAGGGCAAGGAAAACTCACACCCAGGGGGACGTCGGTGACAGTGACAATGATGACTATGAGAAACCTTGGAGAGGACTGCATATGTGGGACTGAAAGCAATGGATGTCCAGCAGGTCTAACATGATACTGTGAAAGTTCAATTCATAGTGGATCTAACACAACTGTGGGAGTCCATTCCAAAGTGGATCCAACACAGTAGCGAGAGTCCCGTCCATAGTGGAACCAGCAGGAAACCATCCCAAGCGGAGGTGGATCAGCAGCGCACAGACGTCCCCAACCGATACACAGGCTGGGTCCCGACTCTGGACAGCCAGTACTTCATCCATGGCCACCGGACCGGAGCCCCTCCACAAGGGAGAGGGGGACAGAGGAGAAAAAGAAAAGAAACGGCAGATCAACTGGTCTAAAAAGGGGGTCTGTTAAAGCAGGGGTCTCAAACTCAATTTGCCTAGGGGCCACTGGATGCAGAGTCTGGGTGAGGCTGGGCCGCGAGAAAATATTTCCTAAAAAAATATATTTTTCAATGTCTTTATTTTTATTTTCAACACAAAATAAAATCAAATTATAAATGAAAAAAAAAAAGATTTAAAAAAAGTGAGGCAATGCAAATTAAACAAAAAAAAAACACATAGTGGTTTGAATTGGTCCAGGTTATCGGGGACTGTTATTGCAGCCAGGCGTGTTAGAAAACCCTAGTTTCCATGGCAACGTCTCTGTCGCTTTCATACATTTGCCGCTTTTCCACTAATGCAGGGGTAGGCAACCCAGAACGTTGAAAGAACCATTTCGGACCTAAATAACACAACAGTCTCAAGCGGCATTCATATAAAACTCGCGGGCCGCACTAACATTAAACTTTCATATTAAGGTGGGGGCCCGCGGGGCTCGTGACTGAGACCCTTGAATTAAAGGCTAGAGTATACAAATGAGTTTTAAGGTGAGACTTAAATGCTTCTACTGAGGTAGCATCTCGAACTGTTACCGGGAGGGCATTCCAGAGTACTGAAGCCCGAACGTAAAACGCTCTATAGCCCGCGGACTTTTTTGGGGGGCTTTGGAAATCACTAAGTATCATCAATGTTTATTTAAACATCCCTAAATCACTAGTGTCTCAAAGGGCTGCACAAACCACAACACAAACCACAACAACATCCTCGGTAGAGCCCACATAAGGGCAAGGAAAACTCACACCCAGTGGGACGTCGGTGACAGTGATGACTATGAGAAACCTTGGAGAGGACCACATATGTTAGACAATGTACACCTTCTCCTAATGGAGGTTAATGTGTGACTTTATTACAAAACATTTTTGACATTGAATTTGTGTAACTGATTTTTTTGCGTTTTTAATGACAGTTTAAATAAAAAATGTGAGCAAACATGTTTGTTTAACCATTCAGTGTGTTAAAAATACAGTGTTTGAAATTCAGTGTGCTAAAAAAAGTCAGTGCAGAATAAAATGAGTGTAAAAATATTGTGTGTCACGTGAGTAAAACTTGACACCTCATTGGCTGGTTTGGAGACATAACTGATTCATGAGTCTTTTTTTTAATTTTATTTCAATTTTTAAACATTTTTTTTATTGAACAACAAAACATACATTTATAATGTACACAAAAGTCAGGGCACTTTCATCATTAGCAAAACATGTCAAGGAAAGAAACCAAAAGCAAATACAGAGAGTATTAAATACTGTTTAAAACATAAGAAGAAAAAAAAGACAAAAAGGGCTAACTAAATTACTTAAGATGTTTTTAACAAATATGTAAATTTTAAGTTTTTTTTACTCTTAATCATCCTCCAAGATTTGATTGATAATTATAAACCATCAAGCCAATTAGAAAATGTAGGCCTTACTTTCATAAATCAACATTTATGTAGAAAACATTTTGCCTGGAGCATAATAATGTTGACAAACATTTCTATGTTACAGTCGTTTATAAAAAATACTAAATTTGATCTCTTCTGTAGTGAATGGGGACATCTCCACACCCTCGTTTCTCAGCCAATCTCCGATCTCCTGATTCCTGAGTCTTGATTTACCGGAAATGAGTTTTGAAACAACCAATATTTATGAATTGAATTTTTTTTACACTGAATTGATCACTATTTTTTACAAACTTAAGTTTTGTTTACAACTTTTTATTCAATGAAATTGTCAGCTTAAAAAAAAAATCTACTGCAAAAAATTCCTTTACATAAATTCAGTGTCAAAAAAACGCTCGCAAATTAACCTACATATTTCTGCGCTAATTTTTTATTTTCCCGCAGTATTAACAAACTGAATTTTTGAACACGCAATGAAAGTGTCACATCATTTGATGTAAAAAAATAAAAATAAATAAAAAACACAAAATATGTTTAATAAGGACACAAATTAACCTCCATACAGTATTTCTGCTCTGACTTTTTTCTTTATGCTGAATTTTTTGTAACCCGTTTTTTAACACATTTTCAAACACTGCATTTTAACAAACTGAATTTTTAAAATAACCATTTTTACTCACAAATTTGTATTCAATGAAATAGTCAGCATAATTTTATGTAAAAGAAAAACGTTTATCAAACGCAAATAAATGTTGTTAAGTGATGAGATGGCGAGTGCAGCGAGGATAGGCTCGAGCTCCCGGCGTCCCCGAAAGGGAAAAGCTGTAGAAAATTGATGGATGAAAAATCATTTACATAAATTGGGTGTCAAAAAAAGCTCTTGTAATAAATACACAAATTAACCTCCATATTTCTGCACTGAAATGTTATGCTGAATTTTGAAACACTTTTTTTAACAACCTGATGTTTTAAACATACAAGTTTTTTCTCACATATCTTCTTCATTGAAATTGTCAGCAAAATCTGATGTACAGAAATTAATTCACAAAAATCAAACGAAAAGAAATTCAGTTCCATACATTTATTGTCCAGAAAAAGCTTTCGCATTGAAAACACAAATGAACCTCCATATGCTCCTAATGGAATTTACTTCACATTAGCGTTGTTGTCATTTGGAATCACCCAATTGAATTGCATATGAACGAGGTATTGCTGCATAATGATGCATTCTGTTTGTATGCAGAACATCCATGGTGTCAGGTTCTGCTCTTATGGAACAATCCACCAAGCCAGGGACCAACCAGGTGGCTGATGTGGTCTTTGTCATCGAAGGGACGGCAAACCTCGGACCCTACTTTGAATCATTGAGGAAGAATTACATACTTCCGGCGATTGAGTAAGGCGGTGATGACGCTCGACCCTCTCGTATGGCTGCCCCTAATAAATCCATGCAAATGTGTTGTCGCAGGTATTTTAATGGAGGACCTCCAGCAGAAACAGACTTCGGAGGCGATGTGAGTGATACCCGCTCATTTTAAGCATCAAGTAACAAATGTGTTCATTTATTGCTCATCCTATTTTTCCCTCACCAGTACGGAGGGACTCAGTACGGCCTGGTGGTCTTCAACACCGTGGACTGCGCCCCTGAGTCGTACGTCCAGTGTCACGCTCCCACCAGCTCTGCCTTTGAGTTTGTCTCCTGGATCGACAGCATCCAGTAATTCAGCTTTTGTGCATTATTACAGTTTTTTGGAGCCGAAACGTCAAGCATTCCTCCTGTTTCCTCACAGGTTCATGGGAGGTGGAGCGGAGAGCTGCAGTCTGATTGCGGAGGGTCTGTCTGTGGCCTTACAGCTCTTTGATGACTTTAAGAAGATGAGAGAACAAATGTAAGACTCTTTTTGCATGAAGCATTGTAGATATACAATACCAAGTCCTGCCATTTGTGGCCCACAGCTTTTTTTTTATGAATCGTGGCACATTCTAAAATTACTATTTATTAAAAAAAACTGAAAAAACACTTAAAAGTTGAATAACAGAGAAAACATGTGAAATGTAACAAACAAAAGTTGCAATGTTGATTCTAAAAACAATGTTTTCTTTGATCAAAAGGGCATAGAACGAACATTTAAAATAATTAAAAATTATAATTGATGGATAGGTCTAAAGTTGATCGATAGACTTGAGTGTTGAAAGTAAAAAAAATATATATGTTTAACTTATCCTTAACACTTATTAATGGAGCCCCTCTGGGTTTGGATTTGTGGGATTTAAAAAGAAAACTGTCACTGCTCAAAAATTAATTTGGAATTAATATCTATTTTGATGTATAAATTATTGACCTATGTAAGGCTACATTAAGTATTGCATTTACATATTTTGTGAGTTTTTTTTGACAAAAAAGGGCTAGAAAAATTTTAACTAAAATTTATAGTCAATAGACGGATAGATCTGAAGTTGATCTGGAGACTTAAGTGTTGGAAGTAAAAATGAAGTATGACATATTTCTTACATTTTTATTAGTGGGGACCTCTTGTATCCCTAACTATTTTAATAGGATTGTTTTTACTTTAATTGCTAAAAAATAATAATGAATTAAATTCAACGGGCTTATAAATTATTGATTTATTTAAGGCTCAAATTACTTCACATTAAAAATCCACTTAGATTATTTTTTGAGTGGGTAATTTTGCATATTTTTTGTTTCTGCCATAAAACAGAGTTTTCCTTGACAAAAGGGTATTTCCTTTTTTTTTACTATATATCAACAAATAGATGTGCAGTTTATCTAGAGTTTTAAGCATTGAATAATACCGCTGCTGCCCACTGCTCCCCTCACCTCCCAGGGGGTGAACAAGGGTGATGGGTCAAATGCAGAGGACAAATTTCACCACACCTAGTGTGTGTGTGACAATCATTGGTACTTTAAATTTAATACAAAATAATAATATATGATTTATTTTAAACATCTTAATGATTGAGACTCTTGAGGGTCTCCGGGAAAAAAAAAATCTATGCATTGTACTGGTTTTGAAAATAAAAAATACCAAAATGGCTGCGTGGGAAAAGTTTGGAAACTTATATAGAGGGTGATATCATGTTGGTTCCATCTTTTAACCCCTGCCATCACCAGTGGTCAAACACACAAAGTGTGCGTCCTCCTGTGTAACTCCCCGCCGTACTTGCTTCCTGCCGTGGAGAGCGTCAGCTATACCGGCTGCACCGCAGACAACCTGGTGAAAATCATCAGGGATGTGAGTTGCCGTTAAGTGACTTTTGCACAGGTCTTGATGTTTTATTCTCTCAGTGTGTTATTTTCACTGCTTTCAGAGAGGAATCCACTTCTCGGTGGTGGCGCCGCGTAAACTGCCCGCGTTGAGAGCTTTGTTTGAGCGGGCCTCTCCTGTAGCGGGTGCCATCGAATCCCACCCAGACTATAGTCAAGACCCCTTCCACATGGTGCTGGTCAGGGGCATTTCACTCCCTGGTATGTCTGCTTTTTATGTTGATGCCTACGAAAGTCTTGAGTTCAATCCTGGGCTCAGGATCTTTCTGTGTGGAGTTTGCGTGTTCTCCCCGTGACTGCGTGGGTTCCCTCCGTGTACTCTGGCTTCCTCCCACCTCCAAAGACATGCACCTGGGGATAGGTTGATTGGCAACACTCAATTGGTCCGAGTGTGTGAATGTGAGTGTGAATGTTGTCTGTCTATCTGTGTTGGCCCTGCAATGAGGTGGCAACTTGTCCAGAGTGTACCCCGCCTACCGCCTGAATGTGGCCGAGAGAGGCTCCGTTACCCCCCCGTGACCCCGAAAGGGACAAGCGGTAGAAAAATGGATGGATGGACTAGAACAAAGATTTTAGAATACATTTTTATTGTAATCTAATTTAAATTATATCATCCTTTGATTAAACATGGTAAAAAGCACACATTTAGCAACTTAAAAGGCCTGATTAATAACATAGATCGGTGGTTCTCAAACTTTTTTCGCCAAGTACCAGTTTAGAAAACACTTGACTCTCCAAGTACCCACTATAATGACCAGCATAAAATTCAGTAGTGCAGTAGGCCTAGGTATTCATTAAAAAAGAGGTAGATGTTTTATTTGACAAGTATATTTAATATTTTCGGCCACTGTAACATTACACACAATGCACAAACCTCAACAATGATACTCCGTAGACCAGGCCTGGGCAATTATTTTGACCCGGGTGGTCAAATTTAGAGAAAAAATGTGTCTGAGGGCTGGTGTATCTGATTTTTAGGAACACTAATACAAAACCTCACAATAATGTCTAAATGGCTAAAAACGTTATGACAGACCGCCTTAAAAAAAGGAATGGAATTTTATTTTTATTTTTTTTACTGAATAAGACACCCAGAATAAACATTACAATAAAGAATGTGGTATTTACAATATTAAATATGAACGATACAACACTGAATATTGACAACATATGAACATCACACGCCCTCTCGATTGACATTATTTACAATCAAGCAGCAACAAAAATGCAACAAACACAGCAAAATATGAATGTCCATCCCATCCATCCATTTTCTACCGCTAGTAAAAAAAAAAAAACTATCCACAATCTGATGTATCTGATACAACACTAAGCTTTAGAACTTTGTTTGTAAAAATCTCCCTGTCTGTCCCTGACACCCCCATTTCAGGCTGGTCACTCTGGAATCACTCTGTGGAAATGCTCCCCTACCTGCTGTGACTTAGATTATCATTGTAACTAGTTAGATTACCATAGTAACTAGTCCATGGTTCTCTCCCGGAAAAGGGTGGAGTGCCATCTCCGGGTTGGGGAGGAGACCCTGCCCCAAGTGGAGGAGTTCAAGTACCTAGGAGTCTTGTTCACGAGTGGGGGAAGAGTGGATCGTGAGATCGACAGGCGGATCGGTGCGGCATCTTCAGTAATGCGGACGTTGTACCGATCTGTTGTGGTGAAGAAGGAGCTGAGCCGGAAGGCAAAGCTCTCAATTTACCAGCCGATCTACGTTCCCATCCTCACCTATGGTCATGAGCTTTGGGTCATGACCGATAGGATAAGATCACGGGTACAAGCGGCCGAAATGACTTTCCTCCGCCGTGTGGCGGGGCTCTCCCTTAGAGATAGAGTGAGAAGCTCTGTCATCCGGGAGGAACTCAAAGTAAAGCCGCTGCTCCTCCACATCGAGAGGAGCCAGATGAGGTGGCTCGGGCATCTGGTCGGGATGCCACCCGAACGCCTCCCGAGGGAGGTGTTTAGGGCACGTCCAACCGGTAGGAGGCCACGGGGAAGACCCAGGACACGTTGGGAAGACTATGTCTCCCGGCTGGCCTGGGAAGGCCTCTGGATCCCCCGGGAAGAGCTAGAAGAAGTGGCTGGGGAGAGGGAAGTCTGGGCTTCCCTGCTTAGGCTGCTGCCCCCGCGACCCGACCTCGGATAAGCGGAAGAAGATGGATGGGGATGGATGGATGGAGTAACTAGTATATCATGCAAAAGCACAGATTGTAACCATTGAAATATTTTGTATAGTTCAAGACTTACGGTCATTTGAAAACATGACAGCACATCATAATGGCAGCTACAGTTTCCATCTTAAAGATCTAAAATAATTATTTGGGAAATGTCCGGCGGGCTGCTTTGAAAAGCATAATGGGCCGCATGTGTCCCCCTGGCCTCAATTTGCCGAGGTCTGCCGTAGACAGTACATATTTACAGACTTCTTTGGGGTACCACTAGATGGAGCCTGTGTATCACAGTTTGAGAAGTAGATAATTTAGTTACACACATTTAACCCTTAGGGAACAAAGGCTAACTTATTTTTTCTTTCAGTATACATTTTTTGTCTTACTCCATTATACATGATTTTTCATGAGTGGGGTTTTTTTTTTTTTGTTGGATTTCAAATATCCAATATTTCACAGCTGTACAATAATACCCCAAAGCCAAACAGAATAAAAAAAGTATTTAATTTTTCAGAAGCATAAAACATTTTGCATTCATATTTTTATTCTTAGTTTTGAATCTTTCAATTAACTTCAGCCCTAATCAAAACATGTAGTGTTTTTATTTTATTTTATTTTAATGCTGTCAAGTGATACAATATTTTTAATCAGAATAATCACACTTGTGACTTTGGATTAATCATGATTCATCACAGGTTATTACTTGCTTGTACAATTTAAAGTAACTTATTTGGACACAAATGCAATTTTATTGTCAGAAAGTCATCCAATAACATATATTTTAATGTTTGAATTTGATAATTTTTTTGATCAAAACTTTTATCTTAAATCCAGTCAGCGCGTATTTTGGATTGAAATTTGACAGTGGATTTACATGTATTATGACTATACGGAAATGTCGGCATAGCTCGGTTGGTAGAGTGGCCGTGTCAGCAACTTGAGGGTTGCGGGTTCGATTCCCGCTTGTGCCATCCTAGTCGCTGCCGTTGTGTCCTTGGGCAAGACACTTTGCCCGCCTGCTCCCAGTGCCACCCACACTGGTTTAAATGTAACTTAGATATTGGGTGTCACTATGTAAAGCGCTTTGAGTCACTTGAGAAAAGCGCTATATAAATATAATTCACTTCACTATACTAAACAAACTTTATTTTACTTTTTGTTATATTTTACTATCATATTTTACTTTTTAGAATTTTTTATTTAATTTTATTATGTATTCCTTTAGGGCAGCATGGTGGAAGAGGAGTTAGTGCGTCTGCCTCACAATACGAAAGTCCTGAGTAGTCCTGGGTTCAATCCCGGGCTTGGGATCTTTCTGTGTGGAGTTTGCATGTTCTCCCCGTGACTGCGTGGGTTCCCTCCGGGTACTCCGGCTTCCTCCCACTTCCAAAGACATGCAGTTGGGCATAAGTGGATTGGCAACACTAAATTGGCCTTAGTGTGCGGATGTGAGTGTGAATGTTTTCTGTCTATCTGTGTTGGCCCTGCGATGAGATGGCAACTTGTCCAGGGTGTAACCCGCCTTCTGCCCGATTGTAGCTGAGATAGGCACCAACATCCCCCGCAACCCCAAAAGGGAATAAGCGGTAGAAAATGGATGGATGAATGAATGTGTTTCTTTATTTTTATCCATTCGATCACTGACCACAAAACGGTGAAAGAGCTTGTAGAGTCAAAATAAATTGCACATTTAATCTGTATATATACTTGATTAATGCAAGCATTTTTTGTGTGTTCACTCGCTAATTTTGACAGCCCTAATTTTAACCGTTTGAAGGCATTTAGCTAAAATTATGTCATAGTTTTAATGAGTAAACTTTTCAATATCATTAGTTGTTGAACTGATTTTAACCTCTGACATTATCTGATCAAAACGCATTCAAAAAGTAAAAAAATAAATAAAAAAATTGAAGATTAATAAAATGGAATGTCACCAGTGAGTTAAATAGTTATTGTTTTGCAAATGTACGTATATCTAGTGTTTAGAAATCAGTTGAATGACTGGTATCAATCAATTAATTAATAAATAAATCAAAGTTTATTTATCTAGCCCTTAATCACAAATGCCTCAAAGGGTACAAACCACAACGACATTGTCACCTCTATATGTGGCTCTATATCCGGTAAAACAAGCAAGATGTCTCACTCCATAGTGTATTTTATAAACATTTATTCATGTCAGAGTTATGAATAGTGTTTTTAAGTAGTCATTTGTGAGCTTTGACATCATACTCCATAAGGAAATAGCCCAATGGGGCCTGGGGGAGGATGTTTTGTTAGAAGAAGTGCATGTAAAATGTCAAATAATGAATGACAGGGGGCTTCATATGAAATTTTATTGAAAACGTGTTCCTAACCCCCTCCTGCTCTGTCTCAGATAAGAAGATAATGGCAAATTTCCCCACGTACTTTCACTTACTCCTGTGATGTGCAGCGTTAGTGATGGTGTTTTATGACACTTGTTATATAATGTGTTGAGCAATTTATTCATTTTTTTTGTACAAAACATCAAATCAAATTTAGATGAAAAAAAAGAAAGAAATATTTTACATAAAAAAAAAATTGTGAAACATTCTTTTCAGGTGCCCTGATGGTAATGGTACTCCATGTATTACTTAGGACATTCTGATTTTTATTTATTTTTTGGGTGAAGAATGATGTACGTTTGCATCCTAACCACATCTCACTTTTGTCTTCCAGTCTCCTCGGGCGTAGGTCCTGGGCCTTTGAAGCCAGTTCTCCCTCCTCAACCGTTGACGGTCAATCAGCCTCTCATTGGCGGCCCGCAGCCCACCCCCCCTATGGGCCCTTCTCATCCTTACCAGGTAGCGACGCCAGTTTTAATTCCCGCCGTCTGCTCTTGACTTTGGTTCAGGCGGACGGCGTTTGTTGTTCGACCGAATGGTTTCTCACCCAGTATTGTCTTCCTTTACATCTGCTCGCTGACAGAATCCACCCACCATGACTGCTGCTCAGGTGGCTGCACAGATGGTTGTGGAGGCAGCCAAAGGCCAAAAGAACCGATGTGAGTTGCCAGCTCAGTGTGTGTGTTTGTTTGTTTGTGTGTGTACTTTCGTGTTAGCCAAGTGTCTACTTGCTTTGTCGGCACACTGTCTTATTGTTGTCTTGCTATTCTCTTTTGCATAGATGCTATTTACAGGATGTTGCACACAAGAGCAATAGTAAAAAACACAAAACAATGCTCAAGCAGATTTATTTTTGCCAAAACCAAACACCCTTGGAAGGTAAAAATCATAAACTAGATAACGGTCCTATATTGTTTGTTCGAACAATATTACATTTCATGTGATTTTTGTATGTGCGCGAGCTGCAGAAACCTGATATATGCAAGCCGGACTGAAATTTTAACGTTAGCATGTGTCAAATACCAAGTTTTATGACTCTTAAGATGTATGGCTGTAAAACTAACAAGCAGGACAAAATCTAGCTAGTTTATGTTACATACTAAGTTATATGACAGAAGTGTATTGTGGCAAAATTGGCTAAAACAGTTAGTATGCTAATGTTAGCATGCTACCATGTTAACGATAGCATCCTACCATGTCAACGTTAGTATGCTACAAGTTAGTATATGCCAAGCACCAAGTCTTATGACTCTGGGATAAACAGCGGCCAAATTGGCTAAAAATGTAAGGACGCTAATGTTAGCATTTTACCATGTTGTTAGTCAGCATAAGTCCAGTACCAAGTTATATGACCCAGGAGTAAACGGTTGCAAAATTAGTCCTAAAATTTAGCATTCTATTACAGTTAGCATGTGTCATGTACAAAGTTATAAGACTATGAGGTGTACGGCGGAAAAATTTGCTAAAATGCATGCTAACGGCGTAAGTCAAGTATAAGTAAGTTCCATGACTCTGTTGCAAAATTAGCCCATAAAGTTAAAGTACTAATGATTGTCACACACACTAGGTGTGGTGAGATTATCCTCTGCATTTGACCCATCAACCTCACCCCCTGGGAGGTGAGGGTAGCAATGAGCAGCAGCGGTGGCCCCGCCCAGGAATAATTTTTGGTGATTAAACCCCTAATTCCAACCCTTGATGCTGAGTGCCAAGCAGGGAGGTAATGGGTCCCATTTTTATAGTCTTTGGTATGACTCGGCGTGGGTTTAAACTCACGACTTTCCAATCTCAGGGCGGACACTCTAACCACTATGCCACTAAAGAAAACTGAGGAAGAAGGCGGACAAAAAATCGAGGGAATGAATGAATAGATGATTAGAATCTTATATGAATGCTGTAAAGCAGTGGTTCTCAAACTGTTTTCGCCAAGTACCATCTCAGAAAAACTTGCCTCTCCAAGTACCATCATAATGACCAACATTCAAATACAGTAGCATTGTAGGCCCAAGTATTCACTAAGAACAAGCAGATGTCTTTAATTCATCAAGTTGATTTAATAATTTTGGCCACTTTAAAATTATACACAGTTTGAACATTAACACTGTGTTACAATCCATCTATCCATCCATTTTCTACCGCTTGTCCCTTTTGGGGTCGCTGAAGCCTATCTCAGCTGCATTTGGGCGGAAGGAGGGTTACACCCTGGACAAGTCGCCACCTCATCGCAGGGCCAACACAGATAGATAGACAACATTCACACTCACATTCACACACTCGGGCCAATTTAGTGTTGCCAATCAACCTATCCGCAGGTGAATGTCTTTGGAAGTTGGAGGAAGCCGGAGTACCCGGAGGGAACCCACGCAGTCACGGGGAGAACATGCAAACTCCACACAGAAAGATCCCGAGCCCGGGATTGAACCCGGGACTACTCAGGACCTTCGTATTGTGAGGCAGATGCACTTACCATATTAGAAAATGAAATATTGTACTTTAATAAAATGATTATTTGGCTTACCACTAGATGGAGCCTGCGTACCAGTAGTGGTACACATACCACAGTTTGAGAGTCACTGCTGTAAAGCATTGACACAACAAAACATACTTTTTGGTGTAGAATTATGTGTGAATGTCAAAAAAGATGACGAAATGACAGGGCCATCTGCTGGATGTAGTGGTTTACTGCAATGTTTAATGCTGGTCTGTAACATTGTCTGTGCTCTCTGCGTCTTGCCTACCAACTGACTTCACCCCCAGTTTCAGGGATGGTCAGTCAGGTCCCGCCGTTCGCCGGCCAGCTGTCCATCCCCTCTCTGTCGGGAGTGAAGCTGAGCCAGCCCAACATCTCCACCGTCACCACGGCCAATCAGCAGCAACAGGTCCCTCCCAACCAGCAGCAAGCTGTGCCTCCGCCTGGGCAGCCCGTGCCCAATCAGCAGCCTCCGCCGCCCCCTCAGCAGCAGCCTGCTCCCAACCAGCCCACGCCGCAGTCAGGACAACCCAACATGGTACATGTGATTTACTTTCTAAGGCAGGGCTGTCCAAATCTTTTCCACTGAGGGACGCATACTGAAAAATTAAAACATGCAGGGGGACATTTTGATATTTATATATTTTTTTTAAACCAACATAATAAATAAATTTTTTTAACCTTTAGGGCTCCCCACAAGTTTGGTACTGGGGACACAGAACATTCTCATCAACAGACGTAAAAATGTCAAAAATAAGTCATGTATCATTGTTTTTTAAATCAATTTTTCAAAGCATAAATCTATTGATCAACTTTGGTTCTACAAAAATACTGTCGTAAAAAAACTATTTTTTTATGGTAAAATCACAAAATATGTATTTACCTTTGCCCCACTTTTTTTTTTGAAGTACAATATTTGATGTGAAGTCCGTCCATCCATCCATCCATTTTCTACCGCTTTTAATTCATTATTATTTTTGCCCGATGACAGTTTTCATATTCTGTAAACCTGTAAAATATGGTTGGCATTCATACTGTTTTTAAATGTCTTTACCATCTTTTTCAGCCGGGTGTGTCGGCGCCAACAGGAAACCCAAATGCAATGGGACAGCAAGGCATGGCCAACAAGATTGTGGCGTGGAGCGGCGTGCTGGAGTGGCAGGAGGTAAGACGCTCACGTTTTTCTTGTACTTTTTTTCCATCCGTGTAAAATCACGACATCCCATGTCAGGGTTTTCCCTAACATTTTATTACATCTTTTCTTGTACTTTTTTCCATCAGTGTAAAATCACGACATCCCATATCAGGGTTTCCCCTAACATTTTATGACATCTTAGCAATGTGTTAAAGCTGACAAAACAAATGAGGAATAAATGCTTGTCAGTATCGATTATTAATTGTATCTGTGTGTGAATGTGAGTGTGAAAGTTTTCTGTCTATCTGTGTTGGCCCTGCGATGAGGTGGCGACTTGCCCAGTGTGTACCTCGCCTTCCGCCCGAATGCAGCTGAGATAGGCTCCAGCACCCCCCCGTGACCCCGAACGGGACAAATGGTAGAAAATGGGTGGATGGATGGATGGAAAATGCTGAGGGCTAAAAACAAACAATCATGGAGTCAAACTTTGCACTTGGAGATCAGCGATATGGCCTACAATCTATATTGCTATATATACAGTATATAGTGAAGTGTCCTTTATAAAGATATATATCACGATATACAATGTGATAGGACAATAACAGATCAAATGCTCCTAATTTAGTTGCTGATGATAAAAATGAGGGATTATATTTATATAGCACTTTTTTCTAGTGAATCAAATCACATCTTATTTATAAAGCACTTTTCATACACAGGCAATTAGCAAACACAAAGTGCTCACAATAAAATAGAAGAAGAAAACACACAGCACTTTTGACAATAACAAAGCAAAAACAAAACCTTGCTTGGCACTGAGGATTTGAAGAAAAATGCCACCTTTGAGGCGTCCACACTGAAGAAAAATTAACGCCATCCAAAAAAATTCTATAAAACATATGATAAAATAAGTTGAGAGATTATTACTCATAATATTAACAGAATAGAAAACAACACAATAAATAATAAAAACTTCAAAGTCTTAAAGTGCGTTGCATCATTTATTGACTCCACGGTCACATTGATGGTGGTAACAAATTGCGTCATTAACTGTTATTAATCTACTTGTTCATTTAACGTTTATATCTTGTTACTTTCTGTTGTAACATGTTCTATCTACACTTTAGTTAAAATGTAATAATCACTTATTCTTCTGTTGTTTGGATACTTTACGTTAGTTTTGGGTGATACTACAAATTTGGGTATCAATCCAATATCAAATAGTTACGGTAGCAGTATCAATCATACCAATGCTGATACTTTGCAATTTTCGACACTTACATTTTGATGACAATTGTAATCGGATAGAGACACAGGATGGCGATGTTACAATTTAACAGTCAATAATATCCTTCTATCTACTCTGGTATAAAACATTTGGGTTTTGCCATACAGTCCTCCTGGCTTCAGGGGCCTTGTTTCCTGAGTTTGTAGACAATAACAAAAAAGACAAAACATTTTAATAAAAAATAGTATTGGTCTAATCAATGTAGTATGAACCATCTTATACTATGGTTGGTATCGTTACTGTCGATATTTCTATTGATCCGTATGTTTACATTGTAGAGATTTGCGGTTAGCATGGCTCTGTAGGGATGTAACAATAATAGTGATAACTCCGATGTAACTGCGGGCGGTTAGTATTCACTACACTTTAATAAAGTCATGGACTGACTGGTGCCATCTCGCTTAAATTGCTTGAGACAAAAGAAACATTAACACATTTCCTATTTAAGAAATAGCATACCATAATCTAAACTTTTTTAAAGAAATGACAGTCCAAACAACTAAGATATTCAACTGTGAACATTGAACTTACAAGCTGCTGTCGTTCTATAATCAGAGAAATACCAGATGGCAGTGTTCCTACGGTGCGTTCAAGGACCCCTGAATAAATTAGGACGCCCGCCAGAAAAAATAACTAGTACATTTTGTTTTTTATAGACTTTACATTGAAGTAAATGTTAAAGTGCTACAGTACAAATATATATATATATATATATATATATATATATATATATATATATATATATATATATATATAAAAACTTAGCCATTAAAACAGATACAATACTGAATCACTATCAGTGAAGAATAAGAAATAAAAAACATGCAAAATAGTGGCTTTTCTAAGAGTGTCTGTATTTATTTTAGGCATTTAAAAAAAGTCACTTTGTTAAACGATTACAGTATGTGTATAAGTACCGTATCTTTCGGAGTATAAGTCGCTCCGGAGTATAAGTCGCACCTGCCGAAAATGCATAATAAAGAAGGAAAAAAACATATATAAGTCGCACTGGAGTATAAGTCGCATTTTTGGGGGAAATTTATTTGATAAAACCCAACACCAAGAATAGACATTTGAACGGCAATTTAAAATGAATAAAGAATAGTGAACAACAGGCTGACTAAGTGTACGTTATATGACGCATAAATAACCAACTGAGAAGGTGCCTGGTATGCTAACGTATTATGGTAAGAGTCATTCACATAACTATAACATATAGAAAATGCTATAAGTTTACCAAACAATATGTCACTCATAATTGCTAAATCCGATGAAATCTTATACGTCTAGTCTCCTCCGTGAATGAGCTAAATAATATTATTTGATATTTTACGGTAATGTGTTAATAATTTCACACACAAGTCGCTCCTGAGTATAAGTCGCACCCCCGGCCAAACTATGAAAAAAACGGTACTTGTTGCAATAATGGTAAATGCAATCATTTTGGTCACAATAACCATGCTATGAAATTTTCATATTGTTACATCCCTATCTTCCCGTATAATCCAGTGATAATGGTACTTGTAAGAAAGTTGCTTTATTTGCCGCCATAAAGGCGAGAATTACTGATTTCGAAACGGCTTTGCACTGTGGAGGGACATTAGTCACTGTTGATTCTCTTGTCGCCGCCAAAATTGCACACACAGCTAGAATGTGTCATCAACATTCATTATCACAATATGGCTATAGTATTAAAATCTCTATCATCGGCCCACTTTTTATAAGGGGCGTCCCAAACATTTTCCACTGAGGGCCACAGACTGACAAATCAAAGAACACAGGGCCCATTTTGGTAGTTTTCACCTTCAAAATCAGTACAATATAGGGCTGAGCGATATTGCCTTTTTTTATTATCGCAATATTTTTAGGCCATATCGCGATATACGATATATATTACGATATTTTGCCTTGGCCTTAAATGAACACATGATGCATATAATCACAGCAGTATGATGATTCTATGTATCTACATTAAAACATTCTTCTTCATACTGCATTAATATATGCTACTTTTAAACTTTCATGCAGAGAGGGAAATCCCAGCTAAGTCAATTGGCCAAAAGTGTAATTATTAAAGTTATTAAGCAATGGCACAAACATTCAAGTCATTTCCAAAACATAAAGTGCAAGATTGTCAGAGACATTTTAAGTGTCAAATAAAAATGAGCTGCATAATAGGAAATCAAATAGTATTCATCCTTCACTATGTGGTATGTTACTAAAGTTATGAAATTCTCTTCATTCTCTAGCGTGTGACTTTACAAATGATGCTACATAGTAGCAGTAATGCTACTTTTGATAGCAACGATTTTTCCCCCACACAACTACGGTTGTCTGTTCGACATATTCCCACTTGAAGCCGAACCACCGCCAGACGATGGAAAGCCTCCTGTTTTTATTGGGAATTAAGTCTTCCTTCATTTGTTACCAGATCCGCACCTTCTTTCTCTCGTACGGCTACGTTAGCAGCTAACGTTAGCCACGCCACTACCTCTCTGCTGGGTGAGGGCATGTATGTGACGTATGACATGACAGTTTGTGACGTATGTAAGAATGTGCGCATGTTTGTCTGTGAGAAGGAGACACAGGAGAGAGCAAGGAGAGCCTGAAGTGAACGCTCGCAGCTAAAAGTCCTGCGTGAGAACGTATACGCAAATATTACGATATAGTCATTTTCTATATTGCACAGAGACAAATCAGCGATATATCGTATGTATATATATATATATATCGCCCAGCTCTAGTACAATATATAGATTTTTTTGAAAGACCTACAAAATACAATTTCGGTAGAAATGTCTTGTAAGTGCCTGAGAGCCAAAGCCCAACAGGTAGCATGCTGCCCATATGGCACCAAGTAAAAATATATGAGCTAAAATATATAGCATGCTAACAGTACTATTCCAACAACTGCATGTTACGGCTAACATTAGAGAAATACCAAAATAGATGACGTTTCAAATGCTAGCCAACTAATTTTAGCGTGCATCAATTACCAAATTAACTAAATAACAAAAAGCAAGCTTACTAAGGTTAGCATGCTCGCAGATATCATTTGCAAGTAACAAAATATTTGACGCTGAGGTCTATAAATATAAAAGTCGTAAAACAAGTTTTAACGAACGATTGTGCCGGTGGCTGTTTAAAATTTAGCTATCAGCCACACTTTGGACACCCCTTATTTATGTTGTATATCGTCTGAATCACGCAACCCTATTTACAGCTTATTTAGACAAAATAAAGCCATCTCAAGTATTTCTCATCTTTGTGGGTAATGTAGACATGCCAATAATCAGCTGTCATCGATTATCAATATTCTTGAATTAATTGCACATCATTTGTTCTGCTGTACCGATTGGCCTCCCTCATGGTCAGATCGATTGTTGGTTGATATGTGCTGAGCCAGCACCTGTCTGACGCCACGCCACCAAAAGATGTCTCCTGCTTCGTGTGTCTCCTCATCGGCGACGTTAAAAAGAATTCAAAACTTATTTTTAAAATTTTCATGCCCTCAAATAAAGGAGAGTGCACACTCAGTGCAGCAGTCGCCGTGACGATGGCAGGCCAGCATGATTGCTCATTGATCCCATATTGACGCCCTAAAGACGAATGGCGTTGGCCCTTCTCCCAGTGGGGCAGGAGCACCGACGGGTTTGGAGAGATGTCATCATGACATTTTTCAAAACTACAAAAAGTCTTTAAAATCCATCTGTGTTTTGCTTTGAATTCACAGGAAGTTCCTAGACTGTTGGAATGTATTTTTCCATATTTTTATTCACCATCGTTCCATGTCCAATGTTTTCCACAAACAAATATGGGGCGGCAGGGGCGGCGGTCCCACAAAATATCATTTGCATAATAGCATTTTTTTTTAAAGTTTAACAAATGTTGTACATCTAGTATGGTTAAAGACAAATCTGTGTTATTGGTATCACATTATGATTTTCTTGTTACATTATATCGTTTTGCTGTGCTTTCCAATTGTTGCTGCTTATTTACTATTGCTACTACTATTGCTATTAATACTTCATCCATCCATCCATCCATCCATCCATCTTCTTTCCGCTTATCCGAAGTCAAATCCCGGGGGCAGCAGCCTAAGCAGGGAAGCCCAGACTTCCCTCTTTTTCCTCTTCCCTCTCCTATTAATAACAGTATACCTACTCAGTGGCCTAGTGGTTAGAGTGTCCGCCCTGAGATCGGTAGGTAGGTTCAAATCCCGGCCGAGTCATACCAAAGACTATAAAAATGGGACCCAGTACCTCCCTGTTTGGCACTCAGCATTAAGGGTTGGAATTGGGGGTTAAATCACCATAAATAATTCCCGGGCGCGGTCCAACTGCTGCCCACTGCTCCCCTCACCTCCCAGGGGGTGATCAAGGGTGATGGTTCAAATGCAGAAAATAATTTCGCCGCATCTAGTATGTGTGTGATAATCATTGGTACTTTAACTTTAACTTTTAACTAATTACTACAATGTAACACAGGCTGCATTTTGTACACCCATGTGTGAATGCTCAAAAGCAGTCACACATATGCTTTTCTACTCCAAAAGTCATCTATTTATTAAACTTCTTCCTCTTCTCCAGATTTTGGCACGCTCTGCCTTCCACATTTTTCACCCGTTTCAAACCATTCCCACTTCAAACTGTTCAGACTTTTCGGAAATTGCAGGCTTGCCCTTGACAAATTCCCAGATTTCCGGGTTTTCCTGGGCATTTTTCCCATTCAGAATAAATTGGCCAGTTCTCTAACTTTCACCATTTCCACATTTTTCAACCGATTTAAACCATTCCACCTTCAACGCATTCCACATACCTTGGACATTCAAACTATAATTTTTCCAAGTTAAAAAAAATCCAGGATTTTCCATAATTCCTGGTTTTCCAAAGCCTTATTTCCACCCTTTTTTCTGGCTACAACTCCTCCCATATTTTTCAATGTATTTCCAACTGTTCCACCGTCAAAACATTCCTCTTAATTAGAACACAAAACAAAGTGGTTTTTTGAACTGGAAAAGTTCCTGGTTTTCCTGAAAATTCCATCATACCATTTCTCAATTCAACATTTACTACTTAAACATTTCTCGACCAATTTTTTTTAAAATTCCAACACCAACCATTTCTACCCATTCAGAACATTCAAAATCTTTAGCATAAAAAAAAAAAAAATCCCACATTTCCATGAAATTCCCATTTGAAATGAATGGGACATTTTTCTAAGTTCCAAACCAAATTCCGGTTTTCCTGGAAATTCAAACCATTGTAACATTCCCACTATTCTTACATTCATACTACATTCTATCAGCATTTCAGTTCAACTTTAGGATTGGAGCATTCACACACAATTCCTTCAGGAATTGCCTCTTCTAGTTAATTAATACTATTCCGCTTTCCCTTAATGTTAGAATTTAGTTTTGCAGATAGGTACATTTTAATTAGAGATGGAAAAGTTCTAACTTGAGGTTGTTAATTGCTATTCTCCCTGGTGACATTACTGTAATAGTAAGCACACAAATGAAAGTATATTAATAAACACATGAAGTGCTCATACATGTGGAATGAACAGTTTGGAATAAACAAAAAAAATAAAACAAGATAAAGAATAGCTCTTATAAATTTAGCCTAACGCTAACATACAATGAACAAGCCCATTGACAGGCTAATAAATATTAGCATGGCAATCTTTTCTTTCTGCATTGCAACAAACACAACTTTTTTTAAACTTTCGGTAATAATGAATGTGTGGGAAACACTAGCGTCATCAGGCATTAGGAAAGCTGCCCGTCCAGGGAGGAGAGCAATGTAGCCTGAAAAGTGACACGATTACTTACCAATTATTTATTTTTTCTTTGTTGCTTTTAGACATTGCTGCACAGTGGCCAATTGGTTAGCATTTTGGCCTCACAGTGAGGTGATCATGGTTTGAAATCTCTCTTTGGGTATCTCTGTGTTGTTTGTATGTTCTCCAATGTTCCAAAAATTCTCCAATACTGACAATTGTTTGTGTGAATGTGATTGGGTTTAGCTATAGATAGCAAAATGTGCAAAACATTTCCATTAACTCAAAAAGACTTTTCCTCTTGACATCCCATCGTAATCTGTATCACAGCCCGTTGAGGCAGCAGACTGCCTGAATCAGTCTGAGAAATCCAAAACACTCACATGAAGAACACGCAAACTTTAAACAGATTACAATCCTCCACATCCTGACTGTGAGGCCAACGTGGTGACCACTGGGCCGCCGTGTGGCCATTGCAAACACAGACAAATGTTGCACATTTCCAAATATGTAAGATGTGTTTTTGTATGCGATTATTTACAGTGTTGAAAATCCTCAAAATGAAATTAACCGAGCTCTCACGCAGACAAAAGAAAAGAACGTGTAGGGATGTTCTTAAATTAATTATCCCGAGAAATCTTTCACCTCGTGAAGCCGAGACTTTGCAGATCAGAGAGGGTGTGGAAAATTCCACCACATCTCAAATGTTGTAAATCAGGGGTGCCCAAATTTTTTCCCACTTAGGACCATAGACTGACAACTCTAAGAATGTTGGGGCCAATTTGGTAGTTTTCACCTTCAAAACCAGTACAATATACCGTATAGATATTTTTCTAAAAACTAGAAAATGCAAATTCGCTAGAAATTTGAGTGAATGCTGAAGAGCCAACACCGATCTGAAATGCTAACAGTTAGCACGCTGGCCAGATAGTGTCAAGAAATAAAAATATGTGCTAAAATAAGCTAGAATGCTATATAGGGTTGGGACTCGAAAACCTTCCTAGTGTATCAATTCCTTGGAATCGCTTGCCATTTTGCCAAAAGGTTCTCATATCCATCCTTCCCAGTGGGGGTGACGTCATTACGCAACGTGCATAGTGACGTTGCCAACTTGGCGTGTTCCCGGGCGGAAAAAGCGCACCGAAGTTTGCCGACATTTTGCTAAAAAAGACCACAACGGTGCTACTTTTAATAATTCCAAGGTTACTATTTCATCAGGAGGAGGGCGTACAGTACAAGAAATATGGTGAAACATTTGAACATACAGCATGCAATGAATGTCGCGTTTATTATCCCGGGCCGCAGCAGTCATCTGACGTAAACACAACAGGTACTAATACCGCTGATAATGTTACCGATATTACCTGTTAAATTGAAATGAATGATATATTCTTACTGGTTTGGAGGCGGGGAGTAACGTGTCCAGTTCACGTCTGCCGCGAGTTTTCACTGCCTCGACCAGTCAGGAAGAATGTCACTGAGCATTGACTAAGTTTGTGGTCAAAAGCTTGCAACAATTTGCTACATAGATGCTCCTTCAGCAGAGGAACACTCAATTGTTATCAGAGAAAGGTTGCATGTTTTCCTCCAGCCACATTTCACTTAGTCATCATATTATACGGGTAATACTCATATAATTAGAATATCGTGTAAAAGTCCATTGATGTCAGCAATTCAACTTCAAATGTGAAACTAATATGTGATATTAACGCATTACATGCAAAGTGACGTATGTCTTTGGGCACCTCACGATTCGATTACGATTCAGGAGCTACGATTTGATAAAAAATCGATTATTAATGCCTCTTGAATTTATGTATTTTGATGCAGTTTTACATTTCTTTTCGTTTCCCTAAATAAGCGTTTATCAATTGCAATTTTTAAAAACAGTGCATTTGTAGTAAAAAACAGTTTAATTAATGCCCGACACATTTAATAATTCAATGGAAATGTTTGCAAAACTGAATCATACGTAGACTATATATAGTAAAGGAGCTGGTTGGATCACTTGATGATGTGGCTCGTTGCAGTAAGCCACATTTTCTGCATTACTTTATTTACCTTAAATAAATAGATTATCGATTATTGACATTTACTAATCTCTTTTATAATCGACCATGTCCGAATTATGATGCATCATAAAACTCACTTAATTCCCCTACCTGTAGTCTAGTCTCTATTTATTTTAACTTAGAGTTTAAAAAAAAACAAAACGCTACACTTTTCGAGATTTTCAATTTAAGGTTTTCATAAGATGTAAGCAATAAACTTCATTATATCATAAGGTTTGAAATATCTCATATTGCATGCTATAAGCCTATATCATTACCGTATTTTTCAAACTATAAGTCACAGTTTTTTTCAAAGTTTGCCCGGGGGTGCGACTTATGTATGAAATTATTAACACATTACCGTAAAATATCAAATAATTTAGCTCATTCACGTAAGAGACTAGACGTTTAAGATTTCATCTGATTTAGCGATTAGGAGTGACAGATAGTTTGGTAAACGTATAGCATGTTCTATATGTTATAGTTATTTGAATGACTCTTACCATAATATGTTACGTCAACATACCAGGCACCTTCTCAGTTGGTTATTTATGTGTCAGATAACGTACACTTATTCAGCCTGTTGTTCACTATTTATTTTAAATTGCCTTACAAATGTCTATTCTTGGTGTTGGGTTTTATCAAATAAATTTCCCCCAAAAATGCGACTTATACTCCAGTGCGACTTATATATATGTTTTTTTTTCCTTCTTTATTATGCATTTTCGGCAGGTGCGACTTATACTCCAGAGCGACTTATACTCCAAAAAATACGGTATATTAGTTTCACCATGTAAATCTAAACAAACTTTTGCATGGTATTTTTTTGGATAGATGACTACGATTTTTAAAAGTTTTAAAAATGTTATGAAATGTTACATTCTCATGTAATTTCCACGTTTTCTTTTGTTAAATTTTACAGATTTTTTTTTTTTTAATCTTAAAAAGTATTTTTTTATCCTATGTTCCACCTAAAATCTCACTGTTGGCTTTGTAAGATCATGTTAGCTCTAAATTTAAAAAAAATGATGCCAATCCATTTATTTGTTAACTTTTTTTCCAAATAAGAATCGATAAGAGAACCGATAAATAACCAAATCGTTAAGCAGAATCGAATGTGAAATCTGAAACAGAAAAATATCATCAACTCCCCATCAGTACTATGTTATCAATAGCATGATTACAGTTAGCATTACTAAAATACCAACATTAAAACACTAGGGTGTATACAAGTTAAAGTACCTTAATAAAGTTGGCGTGCTAATTTTAGCTTGTTAAAATGCTAACTGTAACATGTGTCATGTACCACAGAGGTGTGTACCTGAAAAATTGGTTTAAAATGCAAGTAAGTTAAGGTTGCATCAAGTACCAAAATGTGACTGAGATACACCTACAAAAAGAGCTAAAAAAAAAACTAGCTTATTAACATTGGCATGCTGAAAGGTATCATTCATGAAGTAACAAAATATTTGAAGCTGAGATGTACACCTGCAAAATTTGCAAAAAAGCTAGCAGGCTAATAATAGAATGCGAATGATTGTCGCAGGCCATTTTTAAAAATAGCTATGCACCGCAAATGGCCCCCGGACTGCACTTTCCTCCTCCTGACTTTGCTGCTCCTGTTTTCCCCACAGAAGCCCAAAGCTTCCTCCATGGACTCTGCCACCAACCTGACGCGCTCGCTGCCGTGTCAAGTCCAAGTCAACCAAGGAGAAAACCTGTGAGTGGCGAACTCTCCGCTAGTGTCACTTGTTTTCACGTGCTTTTGCTGATATTCTTGTGTGCTTCCAAACAGAAACACAGACCAGTGGCCTCAGAAACTCATTATGCAGCTAATCCCCCAGCAGCTTCTGGTGAGTGGTCACTTTGACAGGTATATCAAGTATTTGCTTGCCTAACAGAATTGCTATTGCGACATCCAGTGGACACATTTAGAACAGCAGTTTCTTAAATTTAAAAATGCAGCTCAATTTTACACGGGCTGGATTGGACCTGTTCGGCTCTATGTTTGATGTACCTTTTCTAAATCTTACCATGCTAACTGTTAGCATAATAGCATTTTAGTTATTTCACCTGTGTCCAAACACAAATATGTACATGGCTTGATGTAAGGACACTATAGAGCTAGTTTGGCACTTTTAGAACATATTGTTATCTTCCTAGGGCCTTTCATGCTAACTGTTAGCTTAAACCATTTTAAGTATTTCTCCTGGGACCACATGCAAATATGTGCATTGCATGTTGTAGGGACACTATAGAGCCAGTTTGGCACTTTTGGTACATTTGCTCGCCCCGGTATATAAACTATTGGCTTGCCTAACATATTTGCACTCTTGTTGGGTCCTACAATGCTGACATGAAAATAATCCACCAAGTCATAAAATTGTAGTATACAACAAAATAGGCTAGTGTACGTATGATCTTATTTCAACAGTTAATTTGTGTTATTTTGTGTTTTTACTGTGCAGACGACATTAGGTCACCTCTTCAGGAACTCTCGGATGGTTCAGTTTCTCTTCACCAACAAGGACATGGAGTCGCTGAAAGGCCTCTACCGCATTATGGCCAACGGTTTTGTAAGTGTGATGCTGCGTTTGACCGCTTAGGGAGCCGCTGACCCCCACCCCCTGCCTCCAGGCTGGCTGCGTCCACTTTCCACACACCACGTCACCCTGCGAGGTGCGGGTCCTCATGCTGCTCTACTCGTCCAAGAAGAGAATCTTCATGGGCCTTATCCCCAACGACCAGAGCGGCTTCGTCAATGGCATCCGGCAAGTCATCACCAACCACAAGCAGATCCAGCAGCACAGAGCGGTGAGTGTCAGCAGCACGATGATAATGATGATGCGGGGGAGTCGTAGAGGAGCGCTGGGGGAGTTGACTTGTGTTGTTTAAGGCATTTAGCTGCATCGTTATTGACGTTCCATTCAGAGAGTGTACTGCACGCACTTCTCTGCAGCCGCTCGCCGTCTCTGCGAGACGCTAATTGAGGTAGCATTAGCTCAACTGCCTCTGCAACATTACCGGACACCTCATAATCATCTCCATCTGTAGCTTAAATACATGTCCACAAATATCTTAGCAGTGTTAGCATATATATACTGTATGGTGTTTGCTGCAGGGATGTCACCTCTTCTCACGGTGAAAAATAGTCCTTTCTTGTCGGGAGAACAACTTGCCATGGCCTTGAACCTGATATCTCCATAGGGTAGACATTACTATGTCCTTTTCTGCTTGCTCCTGGCTCAGCAGTAGCAATTGAACTTGGCTACCAGCAGTTGCCAAGTTCTCCCCCTACGGCAGGGGTGTCAAACTCAAATACAGAGTGGGCCAAAATTTAAAACTGAACAAAGCCGCGGGCCAAGGTTGAACAAATGAAGCTTTTAATAAGGACTCAAACAAGTTTTGCATTGAATATTGAACAAGCAAGGCTTATATAACTTTATAGTGACATGCAAAATCCAGTTTCAAATAATAATAATTAAAAAATATCAATGGCATATCAAATCAAATTTGAATAAAAAATGAATGCCTCATTTCTATTTGCAGCCTTCTGAGGTAAATATCAAAATAAACTTTTTCCACAGGCCAATAATAAATCGCAAAATAAAACAATAATGAATGAGTCAAAGATTCAAGCCTTGAAGTAGCAAGAGAAAGTACATGAATAAAACCTTAATTATTGCTCAGTTTGCTACACTGATTTGCCTTAACACTGAATATGGAACAAGCAAGGCTTATAACTTAACAGTGCAAAATCAACTTTCAAAAAAAAAAACAGAAAAAACATAAATTGTATATTAAATACCATTTAAATAATACACTTAATGGCTCTTTTCTATTTGCAGCCTTCTGAGGTAAATATCAACATTAACTTTTTCCACAGGCTAATAAATCTTAAAATAAAATAACAATGAGGTGGGCGGGGTTTGGTGGTAGCGGTTGGTGTATATTGTAGCGTCCCGGGAGAGTTAGTGCTGAAAGGAATTATGGGTATTTGTTCTGTTGTGTTTATGTTGTGTTACGGTGCGGATGTTCTCCCGAAATGTGTTTGTCATTCTTGTTTGGTGTGTCTTCACAGTGTGTCCCATATTTGTAACAGTGTTAAAGTTGTTTATACGGCCACCCTCAGTGTGAACTGTATGGTTGTTGACCAAGTATGCGTTGCATTCACTTACGTGTGTAAAAGCCACGTGTATTATGTGATTTGGCCGGCACGCTGTTTGCATGGAGGAAAAGCGGACGTGACGACATATTGTAGACAACGCTAAAGGCAGTGACTTTTAGGCACGCCCCCAATATTGTTGTCCGGGTTAAAATCAGGAGAAATTCAGGAGAATGGTTGGAAAATCGGGAGGGTTGGCAAGAATGAGTATTAGTGGCGAATGCGGTGTTATAATACCGGCGGGCCAGCTCTAATGTTAATTTGATATTGCCTCAAGGACCAAATGAAATTGCGGGCCAGAGTTTGACACCCATGCCCTACGGCATGGCACAAGTGTCAAAAAGGAAGTGTTTGCATTAATCGCCTGATAAAATGTTTTTGTCCTGATATTGAAATTTAATGTTAACGTGTTATTATTGTGTTTAATTTTTTTAGCCCTAATGTGTGTGTGTGTGTGTGTGTGTTGTTGTGTGTGTTTATATACATATATATATATATCTATATATAAATATATATATAGATATATGTATACATGTATATATATATGTATATATATAGATATATATATGTATATATATAGATATATATATGTATATATATAGATATATATATATATATAGATATGTATATATATACATATATATATACATATCCATATATATATATATATATATATATATATGTATATATATATGTATATATACGTATATATATATGTGTGTATATATATATATATATAT
>NC_084617.1:20713516-20718516 GCF_033978795.1 Nerophis ophidion
GCGGACACTCACTGCCTGACTTCACACACTGATGGAGACGTCTAGAGAAAGACTGCGGCCTTCTCTAAAGCAAAATTCCATTCGTCTCCATCATTTTTTTGTATAGACGGCCTTCCAATTTAACATCTCGACAAAGTGCGTGTGTGTTCGAGTGCCGGGCCATTTAGAGGCTGCAGAACTTATGAAACTATAATGAATTTTTTCCCCCCTTTTGCCTCTTGTGTATCATCACGTATTCAGCGCTGCATGGCTAATAGGGAAGCCACAGCAATCTTAGCGTAATTAAAATTTCAATTTGCACCAAGTTGTCAGGAATTTGTCTCCGTGATCGCACGCTCGTCTAAGCACGTGATGCTTTTCCCTGGAAAGTGCGTCTGACATCTTGGTCGGCCACTTCAGACGGGAAGGAGAGGAGGATCTCCGGCAGCTGTTCTGTCTCCTTGCGACGTGCATTAGAGCCGTCCCGGGTTGATTTGTTGGGCTCTTAAGGTGTGTGTGTGGGGGCTGGAGGTGTCTTTACGTCACTTTTTATCATTTGTGCCGCAGAAAGTCTGATCTAAATTGGTTTTGAGGCGAAGGGGTTCCCCTTTTGGTTCTAAATGTAGAGAAAGGTAACGGTATTTTTCTTCAAACTTAGCTCAAATATCTTAAAATGAATAGCTGGTGAACTTAAACACCTTTTGAAAAGTCATGTCAGCTCAGATTTTTGCTGAATAACAAGCCTGAAAGTTTAATTTAGGGCAGTGGAGTCCAAAGTGCAAATTTGGGGCCATTTGCGGCCTGCAGATATTTTTTAACAGTACATTCTAAAAATACTATGAAAAAATATATAAATAAAAAACATAAAAATGTGGAAAACAAGAGCAAACAGGTGGAATGTAATGAGAAAAAGTGCAAGGCTGATTAATAACACAAAGCTGCCATGCAGTCTGTTTATATCTTTAAAGCTGTCATTGCTCAAAAAGTAAAAATGCATCAAAATAAACATGAATTATTGACCTATTCGATGCTTCAATTACTTCACATCAAATATTCCACTTTGAAATATTTTTGTGGGGAAATTTTACATTGTTTGTGTTTGCCATACAAAAAAACAACATTTTATTTGCCAAAAAGGGCATAAAACAAACAAATAAAAAAAGCATGAAAAAACAAAACCTATAATGGATAGCTATATCTGAAGTTGATCAAGAGACTTAATTGTTGAAAGTATTAAAACAAAAGTATGACTTATTTTTTACACTTTTGTGAGTGGGGCCCTTTTGGATTCCCCAATAAATTTTTGTGGGATATTTTTTTTAAAACTCTTTTGTTAAAAAAACAATAATGAATCAAAATCAATGAATTATTAACTTATTTAAGGTTTTGAGGGGAAATATTACATATTTTGTGTTTTCCATAAAAACAGGGTTTTCTAATTAAAAGGGCACACAACATGAAACAAGTGTTTTTAACTTTTTATCAACAAATAGACCTGACGGAAAATGTGATTATTTTATTAAAGAAGTAAATATCACTTTTTTTTCTTTTTTTTAACATTTTCATATCTGCGACCTTAACAGGTTCCCTCGACCAAAGTTGAAGGGAGCCCAAACAATTTAAAAAACAAATCTATATATCGGTTTTGAAAATGAAAAATACCCAATATTTGCTTTAATTTTTCAGTGTGAGGCCCATAGTGGAAGACATTTGGACTCCCCTGATTTAGAGTGTTTGATGTTGAAATTAGTGCACTTTTGGAGGTAATGACTCTCCATACCAGCAGGTGGCAGTACAGATCCTATCAGGCCTTTTTGTCATTCTAAAAGTGAAAACAAGTGTACTCAGGTTGAAGTGTGTTTGGGTGACAAGTAAAACTATGCTTTATTGGAATGCTGCTATTGTAAAAAACATGTTTTTAAATTACAAGTTAGGAAACTGCATTCTTAATTTATGATTCATTGTTGTGATTTTCTCCTTGCATTAGTTGAGCGGCCCTGGAGGGCCCATGCAGCCTGGCCAGGTACCCCCTAACCAGAACTTCCTCAACAGGCCCCCAGGCCCCATCTCTGTCTCCCATAGCAACGTGCAGCAGCAGGTAAGTCAACTTGCACACTTTTCCTTGCCTTGACACACACACACACAGGCACTTGCATGCACGCACACACACACACACCACTTTGACACCTTTACTGCCGTGCTGCTGCTGACTTGTGTGCATGCACTCCCAGCTAACACTTGACTCTTTCATTCTCCTTCACGCCGCCAACTCTCCTCTTCTTCCTCCTCCTCCTCCAACTCCTCTTCTGTGTCCAGTCGGTGGTGGTGGGCATGCCCTCTGTTAGTCAGGTCACTATGATGGAGGAGCAGCAGAGGCAGAACAATATGGTGAGAGCAGCACAGTTTGATTTCCTCCTGTGATGCAATCTCTTGATGAGAGCAGCTGTACTTTCAAAATAAAAGCCACTTCGATCTGTTTTGTGCGTCTATGAGGCTTCATTTTAGCCGCATGCAACTTGTGCTCTACTCTACACTTTTTTGATATGTCATTCCTTCCTGCACTCTAAATGGTGCTTGCATGAGTTGCAGGTTCAACTCCCGTGTCAGTTTGTGTGTGTGTGTGGTTAAGAAGTCTGTCCAACCTTTTTTTCAGATGAACATGAGAGCCGCCGGGCCCAATAGCCAGCAGCCGCCCGTCAGCGGCGCGCCACCCAATCAGGTCACACAGGGCGGACAGGCCCCGCCCCAGGGTCCCATACTCCGCCTCTCAAACCCGGGGGCCAATCCGCAGCTGCGCAGTCTCCTCCTCAGCCAGCAGCAGCCGGTAAAAAGAATAAAATCACATTTAGACCCTGTCCTCAACCTCAGAGGAGCTTAACTCCGCCCTCTCCCGACACATTGTCTGCTTGTAGCAAGGGGGCGTGTCCCACATGCCCGGAATGATGTCCCACCAGGGCCTCGGACAGCAGATGGTCCACTCTGCACCAGGAGGGGGCGCTCAAATGCAGGCCCAGTGGAGGCAGCCCATGGCAGGTCAGAATCACTTTAACAGTGGCTAACTTCTTCTTACGCTTGAATGACTGAACGTTAAATTAATTTAAACACAAATGTTTGCAACCTTTATGTGGATGTTTTGAGGGCTAAGCCGTTTTAAGCATTACAACCCGATTTCTTCCGGCTTATAGCACAGAATGACGTAACACACACACATTTATTAGCTTTGTGGCTTGTCAGCTAATGATCGCAATTTAGCAAAGTTTACCTACTAACATTAGCTGTCAATTTTTTATGTATATTCTATCATAGCAATGTGGGTTTGTGTACGTGCACACGCTCCCTGCTTGGATGTGTGACTGAGACAGCGGTAAATTATGAGACAGAATGCCGGAAAGTTTCTTTGGACTGCCGAGAAATTTTTATTTAATATAATTAGTAATTGTGTAGAATTAGACCCTTAAATATGTATGTTCTCTTAAACCACCCAAAAGCTAGCTGGTAGTGTAAAGTGTAATTTTGAACAAGTTGAAAAGAGCCCCTTTAAGGTAGAGATCGACCGATTATCGAGGGCAATATTTATTTAGACGTATATTAGTAATTTTTTTTTTTTTTACATCAGCAGATACGATATATACACGTGATAGTAGTATTTAGTACTTTAAAAGGTAAATTAAATTAGTGAACTAGGTAGTAATAACTACTGCTCAACCACAAGCCCTTTTGTCCTACATTTAAGAATAAATAATACTTTCATTGTCAATAATTCTCCCCAAATATGTTTTGATATCTGACCGGGTATTTATTGGAGTTCTTGTGGGAATTCTTCTACGATTTGCAAAGCTGTGTTCACGCGGCCACGCCCTCTTTTCTTTCGCTTCTACCATGCAGTACTTCTCTTCTGACCTCCTGTCAAATCTTTGATTTTTTTTTGCCACAAAGTCCAGTGTTTGTCATTCCTTCCTGGCGTCTTCCTCCTGTTTTGTCTGTTCGCTCATTAACGGAGCACAGCAAGTTTCATGTTCCTTGATTCTATCAAAATATACGATGAGATGGATAGCTATGAAGACGCCAGAAAAGATATCTCTACCAAAAATTCAAACTATGTGTTAATATCTTGACAAATAGGAGATTATTATATAAGTAAAGAAGAGCAGGCAGCAGCTCACACATTCTCATACTTTCTGTAACATCCAGGAAGTAATGTCAGCCATTTTGAAAAATGTCTCATCTATAATCAACGTGAAAGAGCCCAGAATTGTTTTTATATAAATGTTGGTAATATTTTAGGGTTCCTCACGAGGAAACCCTAGAATATATTCAATCCATTAACGGCTATAAAATTGAGTTGATGGCAAGTTATTGTGATGTTGAAAAAACCCATATTTTTGCCAGTTTTCCCAGGAGATATTGTGCAATGCAAATGTTGATGCTCCTCTTAGACACACGTAATAAAGGTGATATCCCCTGATGTTATTTGCTGCTAAATTAACCACAACATTTACGCCGCATTAAACATTATGTCTCTGCTCGTCCCACCTTTCTTAAAAAATAATGGTAAAAAAACAACTTAAAGCCTTGTCCAGCTGTTCACTGACGTATACTATTCATGTTTATATAAATTTTACTGCAAATGAATGTCGGCTCCTAATATCACTTACCGGCCTCTTTGACTAGCAATAATCAGTATTGGTATCGGCCCTGAAAAAACGGTTGATCTGTAGCATACTTGCCAACCTTGAGACCTCCGATTTTGAAAGGTGGGGTTTGGGGGGCTTGGTCGGGTAGGGCGGAGGCCTGGTTAAGAGGTGAGGTGTATATTTACATTTACAATTCACCAACTAGAGTATTTTATATATATATATCTATATATCTATATATATATATATAGATATATAGATATATATATATATGTATGTATGTATGTGTATATATATATGTATATATATATATATGTATGAAATACTTGACTTTCAGTGAATAATACTTGAATTTCAGACGGCACCTATTAAATACACAGTAATAAA
>NC_084617.1:20723516-20863516 GCF_033978795.1 Nerophis ophidion
TTTTTTTACCCGCAGATATTTTTTTTACTTGCAGAATTATTTTGATTGTGAATAATATTTTACTAGAAGAAAATTGTTTTTATATTTGCAGAAATCTTTTTTAAACTTGCGAATTGTTTTTAAATTATTATTTTTTTTAAAACTTGTTTATCTCTTTTTAATTAAAGAAAAAAATATATTCACAAATAATCTTACTTGCATAAAATATTTTTCTATTTGCAAATTTTTTATGTGAATAATTATTTAAATTGTATAAAATATTTTTCATACTTGCAAACCATTTTTAATTGTATAAAATTGTTTATTTGCAGATTTGTATTTTTTACTTGCAAATAGTAATTGTAAATACATAGTTGCAACTCTTATTGTTTTTTAATTATGGAAAATTGTTTTTAAACTTGCAATGCATGAAATAATTTTTACGAGCAAATCATTTTTTAATTGCAGAATTTTTTTATGCCAATAATTTTTTTACTAGCAAATATTTTTTTAATTGCAGACTTTATTTAATGTGAATCATTTTTTAAGAGAAGAAACTTGTTTTTATACTTACAATTTATAATTTTAATTGCAGAAAATTGTTTTAATACTTGCAATTCGTAAATTTTATTGAGGAAAATTGTTTTTATACTTGTGAAAAAAATGTTTATTCGCAGAAAATTTTATTTTCTTTGTAAATTGTTTTTTTACACCCAGAAAATAGTTTTTATAAATGCAAATCATTTTTTAGTTTGAGGAAAATTTGTTTTTTATTTGCAGAAAAAAGTTTTTATATATGTGTTCAGCCCACATTAGTGTGTGTTTGTGGAGTTTTGGAAGTAATTTCACTCAAGTCGGAAGCATAGAATAGTCCTAAAAGTCTTGCTAAGATGAAGAATTAGGAATGGAAGTGCACTCGAGGTTTTAGAGGGCGTGTTGATGCCGTGAGATGGAGGCCAGCGGAGGGCTTTAGACCACGGATGAAGTTGTCGCCTGGCGGAGGCGCCACTCAACATTAATGGCCTCCACAATCCCGGAGGACAGAGTTCCTGTCATGCTCTGGCCTCAGGATCAGGAGTCACTGTTCAACCAGCAAACATGTGACCCTCCTCGCAGCAGGTCCTCTTGGACAGATGGTGGACTGACTCCATAGTCTCCTCTGGGCTGTGTGAAAAATGTCCCAAACCCTAACCCTTGTTGCAGGCCAACAACCAAAATGCATTCATTCGAGATTGTGAGTCCAGGTCTAGGTCTAGATCTAAACCAGGTATGAATAATGTGCAACCTGGAGCTAACTTTGTAATGGCTCAATTCAAAAAAACTAAGTAGAATAAAAGAGCAAACCGGTGAAATGTAATGAGTAAGATGTGCAATGTTTATTCTAATAACACAAAGCTGCCATGCAGGCTGTTTTTTTAAAACTGTCATTGCTTAAATCATATGAATGCATCAAAATCAATTTTATGAATTATTGATGTTTCAATGCTCCACTTACATCACATCAAATATTCTACTTTAAAACATTTTTGGGAGAAAATACTCCATTAAAAAAAAATTCAGTTTTCTTTGACAAAATGGGCATAAAACAAACAAATAAAATAAAAATAAAAAAACAACAAACATATAATCGGCGGAAAGATCGGAAGTTGATCTACAGACTTAAGTGCCGAAAGTAATAAGTCATGTAGGACTTTTATGAGTGGGGCGCTTTTGGACCACCATTCATTTTAGTATATATTTTTTTCAACTCTTTGCTCAATAAATAATAAAGACATAATATCAACGTTGTTATAAATTATTGACCTCTTAAAGGCTCCGATTACTTCACATCAAAAATTCCTTTTTGAATGTTTTATTTTTTTGAAGGGGGGAGTGGCAGTATTGCATATTTTGTTTTGCCATAAAAACAAAATTTCCTTTGACAAAAACCCCCAAAGAAATACATTTCAAAACATAAAATCGACCTATGGATTTGAAGTTGATCTACGGACTCAAGTGTTGAAAGCAATTATTATTCTTGTATGACTTAGTTTCAACACTTTATCAAATTTTGTGGGATGTTTTTTTTTAAACTGTCATTGCTCAGAAAATAATGATGAATGTTGTTATGAATTATTGACCAATTAAGGCTCTATTGACTTTCATCAAATGTTCCACTTTGCAATTATTTTGGGGGTAAATATTGCATATTTTGTGTTTTTTTTTTTGCCATAAAAAAATGTTCTTTGACAAAAAGGGCATAAAATTAACAACAACAACAAAACAAAAAAATTATAATCCATTGATTGATCTGAAGGGGCTTCACGGTGGAAGAGGGGTTAGTGCGTCTGCCTCACAATATGAAGGTCCTGCAGTACTGGGTTCAAATCCAGGCTCGGGATCTTTCTGTGTGGAGTTTGCATGTTCTCCCCGTGAATGCGTGGGTTCCCTCCGGGTACTCCGGCTTCCTCCCACTTCCAAAGACATGCACCTGGGGATAGGTTGATTGGCAACACTGAATTGGCCCTAGTGTGTGAATGTGAGTGTGAATGTTGTCTGTCTATCTGTGTTGGCCCTGCGATGAGGTGGCGACTTGTCCAGGGTGTACCCTGCCTTCCGCCCGATTGTAGCTGAGATAGGCGCCAGCGCCCCCCACGACCCCGAAAGGGAATAAGCGGTAGAAAATGGATGGATGGATGGATGGATGATTGATCTGAAGTTGAAACTTAAGTGTTAAAAGTAAAAATGTATTGACAAAAAGGGCATAAAATTAACACAAACATTTTTTTTATAATCGATTGATTGATCTGAAGTTGAAACTTAAGTGTTAAAAGTAAAAATGTATGACTTATTTTTTACACTTTTCTGAGTGTGGCCCTTTTGGATGCCCCAAGAATTTTAGTGGCATTGCTTAAAAGATGATCATGAATAAAATCAATGGTATTGTAAAATCGGGGGCGGGGCCTCTGGTGGTGGTTCCTCTATTGAAGAAGGGGACCGGAGGGTGTGTTCCAACTCTGGTGGGATTACACTCCTTAGCCTACTAAAGTCTGTTTAGTTGTACTAGAGAGGAGGTTACGCCGGATAGTCCAACATCGGATTCAGGAGGAACAGTGTGGTTTTGGTCCTGGTCGTGGAACTGTGGACCAGCTCTATATTCTCTCGGCAGGGTTCTTGAGGGTGAATGAGAGTTTGCCCAACCAGTCTACATGTGCTTTGTGGATTTGGAGAAGGAATTTGACCGTGTACCCTGGGAAGTCCTGGGGGGAGTGCTAAGAGTATGGGGTATCGGACCGTCTGATTGTGGCGGTCCACTCCCTGATTAGTGTCAGAACTTGGCCCGCAGTAAGCCTGACCCATTTCTAGTAAGAGTTTGACTCCGCCAAGGTTGCCCTTTGTCACAGATTCTGTTCATAGCTTTTATGGACAGTTTTTCTAGGTGCATTCAGGGTGTTGAGGGGATCCGGTTTGGTGGCTGCAGGATTGGGTCTCTGCTTTGTGCCCATTGGGTTGAGTTTTTTCTTGCCCTGATGTGGGATCCGAGCAAAGGATGTAGTGGCTTGTGCAGCTCTTTGAGACATTCGAGATTAAGGGCTGTATAAGTAAACTTTGATTGATTGATTGACGATGTGGTCCTGATGGCTTCATCCGGCCAGGATATTCAGCTCTCACCGAATGGTTCGCAGCCGAGTGTGAAGCGACTGGGATGAGAATCACCACCTCCAAGTAAGAGTCCATGGTTCAGGGTGGGGTGCCATCTCTAGGTTGGGGAAGACATCCTACCCTAAGTGCACCTGAGGGTCTTGTTCACGAGTGAGGGAACAGTGGATCGTGAGATCAACATGCGGATCGGTGCGGCGGACACTGTATCGATCCGTCGTGGTGAAGAAGGAACTGAGCCAGAAGGCAAAACTCTCAATTTACCATCGATCTACGTTCTCATCCTCACCTATGGTCATGAAATTTGGGTTATGACCAAAATGACAAGATCACGGTTACAAGCGGTTGAAATGAGTTTCCTCCGTTGGGTGGCGGGGTTCTCCCTTAGAGATAGGGTGAGAAGCTAAGAGTAAAGCCGCTGCTCCTCTACATCGAGAGGAGCCACATGAGGTGGTTCGGGCATCTGGTAAGGATGCCCCCCCCGAACACCTCCCTAGGGTCTGTCCGATCAGTAGGAGACAATGGGCAAGACCCAGGACTCGGTGGAGAGACTATGTCTCCCGGCTGGTCTGGGAACATCTCAGGATCCTCCGGGAAGAGCTGGACGAAGTGGCTGTGGAGAGGGAAGTCTGGACTTGTCTGCTTAGGCTGCTGCCCCCGCGACCAGACTTAGCATATTTATAAACTATTGCATATTTTGTGTTTTTGCCATAAAAAGACAATGAGGGCAAAACACATAAGATAACATGTTGTAACTTTATATCAACAGATATGAAAATGATGTCAAGATTCATGCGTCGAAGCATCCTCCGCTACCCCGAAAGGGATAAGAAGTAGGAAATGGATGGATGGAATGAATGACTAAAAACTTTTTTTTTCACATTTTTATGACTGACACTTCCGGTCCCCGGGACCAAACTTGGGGTGAGTTTTGAAGGTTAAAAAAAAATCTATATACTGATGAAAAACACCAAAATGGCCCCAACATGCTTTTATTTTTTATTTATTTATTTTTTGTCCTGTCCAGCTACTCAGGCAAATCATATTACGCCTGTACTGGCTCACCTGCACTGGCTTCCTGTGCACTTAAGATGTGACTTTAAGGTTTTACTACTTACGTATAAAATACTACACGGTCTAGCTCCATCCTATCTTGCCGATTGTATTGTACCATATGTCCCGGCAAGAAATCTGCGTTCAAAGGACTCCGGCTTATTAGTGATTCCCAAAGCCCAAAAAAAGTCTGCGGGCTATAGAGCGTTTTCATTTCGGGCTCCAGTACACTGGAATGCCCTCCCGGTAACAGTTCGAGATGCCACCACAGTAGAAGCATTTAAGTCTCACCTTAAAACTCATTTGTATATTCTAGCCTTTAAATAGACTCCCTTTTTAGACCAGTTGATCTGCCGTTTCTTTTCTTTTTCTCCTATGTCACTCTCCCTTGTGGAGGGGGTCCGGTCCGATCCGGTGGCCATGTACTGCTTGCCTGTGTATCGGCTGGGGACATCTCTGCGCTGCTGAGCCGCCTCCGCTTGGGATGGTTTCCTGCTGGCTCCGCTGTGAGCGGGACACTCGCTGCTGTGTTGGATCCGCTTTGGACTGGACTCTCGCGACTGTGTTGGATCCATTATGGATTGAACTTTCACAGTATCATGTTAGACCCGCTCGACATCCATTGCTTTCCTCCTCTCCAAGGTTCTCATAGTCATCATTGTCACCGACGTCCCACTGGGTGTGAGTTTTTCTTGCCCTTATGTGGGCCTACCGAGGATGTCGTAGTGGTTTGTGCAGCCCTTTGAGACACTAGTGATTTAGGGCTATATAAGTAAACATTGATTGATTGATTGATTGATACAGTTGATGTACTTCATCTGCAAACCCCGTTTTCATATGAGTTGGGAAATTGTGTTAGATGTAAATATAAACGGAATACAATGATTTGCAAATCATTTTCAACCCATATTCAGTTGAATATGCTACAAAGACAACATATTTGATGTTCAAACTGATATACATTTTTTTTGTGCAAATAATCATTAACTTTAGAATTTGATGCCAGCAACACGTGACAAAGAAGTTGGGAAAGATGGCAATAAATACTGATAAAGTTGAGGAATGCTCATCAAACACTTATTTGGAACATCCCACAGGTGTGCAGGCTAATTGGGAACAGGTGGGTGCCATGATTGGGGATAAAAACAGCTTCCCAAAAAATGCTCAGTCTTTCACAAGAAAGGATGGGGCGAGGTACACCCCTTTGTCCACAAATGCGTGAGCAAATAGTCAAACAGTTTAAGAACAACGTTTCTCAAAGTGCAATTGCAAGAAATTTAGGGATTTCAACATCTACGGTCCATAATATCATCAAAAGCTTCAGAGAATCTGGAGATATCACTCCACGTTAGTGGCATGGCCGGAAACCAACATTGAATGACCATGACCTTCGATCCCTCAGACGGCACTGTATCACAAACCGACATCAATCTCTAATGGATATCACCACATGGGCTCAGGAACACTTCAGAAAACCACTGTCACTAAATAAAGTTTGTCGCTACATCTGTAAGTGCAAGTTAAAGCTCTGCTATGCAAAGCGAATGCCTTTTTTTTTATCAACAACATCCAGAAACGCCGCCGGCTTCTCTGGGCTCGAGATCATCTAATATGGACTAATGCAAAGTGGAAAAGTGTTTTGTGGTCTGACATCAAGTCATCCAGACCAAAGGGGAACCGAACCATCCAGACTGTTCTCGACGCAAAGTTCAAAAGCCAGCATCTGTGAGGGTATGGGGGTGCATTAGTGCCCAAAGCATGGATAACTTTTACACATCTGTGAAGGCACCATAAATGCTGAAAGGTACATACAGGTTTAGGAACAACATATATTGCCATCGAAACGCCGTCTTTTTCATGGACGCCCCTGCTTATTTCAGCAAGACATTGCCAAGCCACATTCAGTACGTGTTACAACAGCGTGGCTTTGTAAAAAAAGAGTGCGGGAACTTTCCTGGCCCGCCTGCAATCCAGACTTGTCTCCCATTGAAAATGTGTGGCGCATTATGAAGCGTAAAATACGACAGCGGAGATTGTTGAGCGAATGAAACTCTACATAAAACAAGAATGGGAAAGAATTTCACTTCCAAAGCTTCAACAATTAGTTTCCTCAGTTCCCAAATGTTTATTGAGTGTTGTTAAAAGAAAAGGTGATGTAACACAGTGGTGAACATGCCTTTTCCCAACTACTTTGGCACGTGTTGCAGCCATGAAATTCTAAGTTAATTATTATTTGCAAAACAAAATTAACTTTGTGAGTTGAAACATCAAATATCTTGTCTTTGTAGTGCATTCAACTGAATATGGGTTGAAAATGATTTGCAAATCATTGTATTCCGTTTATATTTACTTCTAACACAATTTCCCAACCCATATGGAAACGGGGTTTGTAAATAAACCATTATTTCTTACCTTTACGCTGCGTGCATCTGGAAAGAACGCACCCGCTTCACCATGGCCAGCAAAAGTCACAATTTTTAGACTATAATGAGTCTCTTATTTTTGTTATTAACATTGTTATTCTGAAGCTGACCAATAATAAATAAAATACTTCTTACCATTAATGCGATTTCTTGAACAGGTGTGGTAGAAAACAGATGGATGGATGGATTAAAATGCATGAACATTTTCAATATTTTGAACGTTATTTTTAACACTGTGATTACCAGCGGAATTTTTCAATACTTATCGTGTTACGCAATATCAGTTGAGATTTATGAGAGCCAGATGCAGTCATCAAAAGATCCACATCTGGCTCGAGAGCCATAGGTTCCCGACCCCTGCCCTAGGGCAACAACGTTTATATATGTTTGATGAAACGTGATTATATGCATGAGTCTAAGTACGTATATGTACTTGTATATGTAAGCTTTCAGTTTTCATTGCGCGGCTCTTTGGGGTGAAAAGTTAGAAGAGCCCTGGTTGTGAACTTCCCTGCTCGTGGCCCCACCTGTTAGAATAATTATGTATGTACTATCACACTAACTTTAGTATGCTTAAAGGCCTACTGAAATGAGATTTTCTTATTTAAACGGGGATAGCAGGTCCATTCTCCTGACGGAATAAATAAAGTACTATCTATCTATCTATTCTATGTGTCATACTTGATCATTTCGCCATATTTTTGCTGAACGGATTTAGTAGAGAACATAGACGATAAAGTTCGCAACTTTTGGTCGCTAATAATTTAAGAGAAATTCGGACTGAGAAAGCGACAATGAAAGCGAGGATGAAAGATTCGTGGATGAGGATATTGATAGTGAAGGACTCGAAAAAATAAATAAAAAGCGACGGCTGCGGGCGGCGGCAGTGTGAGCGTTTCAGATGTAATTACACACATTTACTAGGATAATTTTGGAAGATCCCTTATCTGCTTATTGTTTTAATAGTTTTTTAGTGAGATTGTAAAGACATACCTCAAAGTCAGATGGCTGCGATGAACACGCCAGTGTCTCAGAGAGAAGCCGAGAAACCAAGCTCTTAGCTGCCTTTTTTGACAGCTACTGCCGGAGGACGAATAATCGACTGGTGTCTCCGGTAAGATATATATCACAATTCTCCCATCCAAAAACATGCTTGTTGACGTAGAGAACCATGTTCGCTTGACTGCTCTGCTTCACAACAAACAAAGAAACACCGGCTGTGTTTCGGTGCTAAAGGCAGCTGCAATCCACCGCTTTCGACCAAGAGCATTCTTCTTCATAGTCTCCATTATTAATTGAACAAATTGCAAAAGATTCAGCAACAGAGAAGTCCAAATTACTGTGTAATTATGCGATGAAAAGAGATGACTTTTAGCCGTAAGTGGTGCTGGGCTAATATGTCCCCTCCAACCAATAACGTCACAAACACACGTCATCATTCCGCGACGTTTTCAACAAGAAACTCCGCGGGAAGTTAAAAATTGTAATTTAGTAAACTAAACCGGCCGTATTGGCATGTGTTGCAATGTTAATATTTCATCATTGATATATAAACTATCAGACTGCGTGGTCGGTAGTAGTGGGTTTCTGTAGGCCTTTAAAGTCCAGTGTTTTAGTTATTAGCTATTGTGCTTAAGTTAGACTTTTTCTAATTTATGCAAGGACAAAACTTCTTGCCTGAGGTGTGGCCTCAGCCACAGAAGTTATCTTTGTTTTAGCCCGCTAACAGCCAAGGACTTCAAGAACCTTAACCTTTTACCATGAATTGATTAACGTGGACCCAGTTGAAAAAGTTATTGGGGTGTTACCATTTAGTGGTCAATTGTACGGAATATGTACTGTACTGTGCAATCTACTAATAAAAGTATTAATCAATCTATCAAACGAAGATAAGATGACAGCACGCAGACGAAGCATGGAAAAAGGCGAAATCACTTGGCCCTCAGCCCATTACGTAACATACTGTGCGTCCTGGACCTGCTTTGCATAATATATGTGACCACTCCTCTTAGAGGCCGCCTCAGTGATGTTGACTATGGAACTCTGAATAAAAAGAGGGTTGCAGAGCTGAACCTTAGAGCGTAGGGCGAGACTGTGAGTATGTGTTCAGCGCCATGCGTTCTCCTCATGAGCTATATTGAACTTTGTCTCTGCATGATTCCTTGCTTCTTGTCTGATTAATAGATGTCGTCAGTGTTTGAACCTCACACCACCCCACCATGGGACCGGCTCCCAGAGCACAGTTAAGTGGAGAATGGAGCAATCGGAACCGTTTTTTTCACCCTGGCGAGTTTAGGCTTCACGTTGGTTGGCGTCTGACTAAGTGTTCAGCGCCATGCGTTCTCCTCATGAGCTATATTGAACTTTGTCTCTGCATGATTTCTTGCTTCTTGTCTGATTAATAGATGTCATCAGTGTTTGAACCTGACACCACCCCGCCATGGGACCGGCTCCCAGGTCACAGTGGAGTGGAGAAGGGAGCAATCGGGAGCGTTTTTTGACCCTGGCGAGTTTAGGCGTCACGTTGGTTGGCGTCTGACTAAGTGTTCAGCGACATGCGTTCTCCTCATGAGCTATATTGAACTCTGTCTCTGCATGATTTCTTGCTTCTTGTCTGATTAATAGATGTCATCAGTGTTTGAACCTGACACCACCCCGCCATGGGACCGGCTCCCAGGTCACAGTGGAGTGGAGAAGGGAGCAATCAGGAGCATTTTTTGACCCTGGCGAGTTTAGGCGTCACGTTGGTTGGCGTCTGACTAAGAGTTCAGCGCCATGCGTTCTCCTCATGAGCTATATTGAACTCTGTCTCTGCATGATTCCTTGCTTCTTGTCTGATTAACAGATGTCATCAGTGTTTGAACCTGACACCACCCCACCATGGGACCGGCTCCCAGAGCACAGTGGAGCGGAGAAGGGAGCAATAGGGAGCAATAGGGGAGTGTTTTTTGACCCTGGCGAGTTTAGGCGTCACGTTGGTTGGCGTCTAAGTGTTCAGCGCCATGCGTTCTCCTCATGAGCTATATTGAACTCTGTCTCTGCATGATTTCTTGCTTCTTGTCTGATTAACAGATGACATCAGTGTTTGAACCTGACACCACCCCGCCATGGGACCGGCTCCCAGAGCACAGTGGAGCGGAGAAGGGAGCAATCGGAAGCGTTTTTTTCACCCTGGCGAGTTTAGGCTTCACGTTGGTTTGCGTCTGACTAAGTGTTCAGCGCCATGCGTTCTCCTCATGAGCTATATTGAACTTTGTCTCTGCATGATTTCTTGCTTCTTGTCTGACTAATAGATGTCATCAGTGTTTGAACCTGACAGCACCCCGCCATGGGACCGGCTCCCAGAGCACAGTGGAGCGGAGAAGGGAGCAATAGGGGAGTGTTTTTTGACCCTGGCGAGTTTAGGCGTCACGTTGGTTGGCGTCTCTGCGCTCGCTCGGTGGCGTGCTGTTTTCCCACCAGACGCGGAGCAGCTTTCAATTTGGGGCCGCCCGTGTTCTTCGACATCACCCCCCAACATTAACTTCCTGTCTCGCCCTCACCAATCGCATCAATCCCCATGCCGGCGGCCATCTTTATACATTGACGGGGGGGGGGGGCGTCCACTCCCTTAAAAGGGTTCGACGCCACTGCAGTAAGGCAGGGGGGGCTGGGGGTTGACGAGAGCAGCTTTGCATCAGTGAGATGAAGAGTCCAGAAGCGAAGACAGCGCAGGACTCAATACAGGACGATCACAATACAAGCCCCCCAGCACCTGAGCGTGTGTGAGATAGAGAGAGGAAGCAGGGCGAGCAAGCGAGAGGGAGGGAGGGAGGGGAGGGGGAGGGGGAGAAGGAGGGCTCTCCACTGCACTGTTGTGTGACTTGAAATTTAATAGCGGCGAGCAGCCACAGTGAGGGAGCAACTAAACAAGCTGCTGCTGGAAGCGTCATGGCCGACAGCAAGGGAAGGGTGTGTGTGTGTGTTTGTGGGGTGGGTGGAGGGAGGGGGGGGGGGGCTATCTACTAACGAGCAATTACATATTGCCCATAAAGTGCACGAGGGGCGGGGAGCGGTCACGTGCACGGTGCCATGTTCGACACAAGAACAGGTTGCCGGCCCTGTTGCTGCGTGTGTGTGTGTGTGTGTGTGTGTGTGTGTGTGTGTGTGTGTGTGTGTTCATACTGATCACATGACAGTACCCCCCACCACCCCTCCAGGTGACGACTCACCCTTGACCTCCCCCCCTTACCTGACACTATTATTTACACCACTATTATTTTTTATCACGCCATGTAACACGTGGCCGTGTGTGTGTGTGTGTGTGTGTGTGTGGTCGTTGCCAAGGAAACGGCATAAGCAGGAGGGGATGGAGAAGCCCCCCCACCCCCACCCCCACCCCCTTCCAAAATCATATACTAATAACAAACATGTTTGTCTTTTTCACCTGTTAATACTCCTGTGTGTTGGTCTTTCAGCAGGTCACGTGTTCCGGTGGAAGCGCATCAAGTTGTCATGGCGACGTCCATCAGCCACTCGCTCTCCTCCCTGTGTGCGGCAGAGAGAGAGGGAGAGAGAGAGGGAGGGGGAGCGAGCGAGCGAGGAGGAGAAGAACGCATCCATTCGGCAGCCGCTCTGCAGAGGAGCACGTCGGGAGAGTTTGTGGCAGCATGAGGATGCGTCTTTTCCCGGCATCGTCTTCGCCCGCCTCGTCGCCGTCGTGCCCGCGCACCGTCAAGGTGAGTCCCGCCCGCCCCCGCCGCCGCCGCCATCCATGCCAGGTGTGTGCTTTCGCCAGCGGGCAGGAAGGAGTTAACTCATTTGCATACTTGGAATCCATCTCAAACTTTTCCCTTCATCGTCCGTGTTTTTGTAACCTTGAGAAGCTCCCCTGACGGAACATCTTTCCCTACTTTGTGCTGATACTCTGTTTCCTGGGGTCCATCCTCCTCCCCTTCCTCCCCGCTGATGAAAAATGCGGAGGCACCTTGTGGGCTAATGTGCAACGGGTTAAAGATGTGAGTCAGTCAAGAATCCACCCCCCACCCCCCTCCTCCAAACCCCGGGAGGCAGCCCCCCCTCCCCCTTCCCCATCTCTCCCCCCCCCCACCTCAAGCTGAGAACAAGGATGAGATAGATGAGGACTGATGAAGGAACACTGTGCTTCTGTTCCTATCGTCGGAGTGTCCTCCCGAGCTTTAGTTGACTTCTTGGTGGCTGAAGTGTGACTAGAAGTGTGGCCGTGCAAGTGTACGTTGGCGAACCTTAAAGGCGAACCACACTTTTTTTGTAAGACAAGAAAACAAATGTTTTAATTTCCCCCCCCCATTCTAACTCGTAACTAAATGCTAGCAAAAGTCAGCTAAGAGTGACACCTCCATTATCGTTTTATATACACACTGTGATGTAGTACCATTCATGACAACATGGAAGATTTACGTATTTTCTTTATTTTCAGCATTCGGTGTCGTATTATTTTCACGACGTTTGTATTTCCCTTCGACAACAACACTACTAATCATGGCAGACTTTATGAGGGACGGGGGGGGGGGAGGAATGATGATCCAGAAACATATTTTTGAGCCTGAATATAAGGAGGATGAACTGCATGGGGCGGCATGGCGTAGTGGGTAGACCGGCCGTGCCAGAAACCTGAGGGTTGCAGGTTCGCTTTCCACCTATTGACATCCAAATCGCTGCCGTTGTGTCCTTGGGCAGGACACTTCACCCTTGCCCCCGGTGCCGCTCAAACTGGTGAATGAATGATGAATGAATGATTGGTGGTGGTCGGAGGGGCCGTTGGCGCAGACTGGCAGCCACGCTTCCGTCAGTCTACCCCAGGGCAGCTGTGGCTACAGATGTAGCTTACCACCACCAGGTGTGAATGAATGATGGGTTCCAACTTCTCTGTGAGCGCTTTGAGTATCTAACAATAGAAAAGTGTGATATCAATCTAATCCATTATTATTATTATTATTACAGATGCGGCGAGTAGCAGTATTGCTAAGTGCTACGCAAGAATTGCAACTTATGAACATACTTAACAAACCTCCCGATTTTCCCGGGAGACTCCCGAATTTCAACCATTCTCCTGAATTTCTCCTGATTTCATCCCCCGGACAACAATATTGGGGCACTGTCTTTAGCGTCCTCTACAACCTGTTGTCATGGCCGCTTTTCCTCCATACAAACAGCGTGCCGGCACAGTCACATATTATGTGCGGCTTTAACACACACATGGGAATGCGAAGCATACTTGGTCAACAGCCATACAGGTCAGACTAAGGGTGGCCATATAAACAACTTTAACACTGTTACAAATATGCGCCACACTGTGAATCCACACCAAACAAGAATGACAAACACATTTCTGGAGAACATCCGCACCATAACTTAACTTAAACACAACAGAACAAATACCCGGAATCCCTTGCAGCACTAACTCTTCCGGGACTCTACAATAAAACCCACCAAAGCCCAACCACCTCAACCTCGCCCAACCAACTCAACCCGTCCCCCCCCCCATCTCCCGAATTCAGATGTCTCAAGGTTGGCAAGTGTGCTTATGAACATAAAAAAGTTAAAGTACCACAGATAGTCTCACACACACACACACACACACACTAGGTGTGATTACCCTCTGCATTTGACCCATCCCCTGGGAGGTGAGGTGAGCAGCAGCGATTGCCGCGCTCGGAAATAATTTTGGGTGATTTAACCACCCTTGATAGTTTTTGGTATGACTCGGCCGGGGTTTGAACTCACGACCTACCTATCTCAGGGCGGGGACTCTAACCACAAGGCCACTGAGCAGGTTGATAGTAGAACACTTACTTACTGTATGATGTCGGATCTCACTGGGATGCCCTACCGACGGGATGTTTGTATCTTCCCGTTTGGATGAAGAATTTTTTATAATACATAAAACGTTCTCGGCTCCAAATTGGATGTCAAATTAGACCAGCTTTTCGGTTTATGGCCACAAGCTTCTACATGCATGATTTCAATCAATCAGTCAATCAATGTTTATCTATGTAGCGCCAAATCACAAGTGTCTCAAAGGGCTGTACAAGCCACAACAACATCCGCGGTACAGAGCCCACATAAGGGCAAGGAAAAACTCACCCCAGTGGGACGTTGATGTGAATGACTATGAGAAACCTTGGAGAGGACTTTATATGTCAATAATTCAATTTGACCAACTCTGAGGCGATGCAGCAGCTCAATAAGTCTATACAGCAGCATAAGCTAGTCAGCTCTCTGTGATCACGGCGCCACTAAAACTAGTTTGTTTGCGTTAGCGCTGATAATAACAATATCGCTAATACTTGATTAATGTTCAGGTCACAAGCTGTAAATGGAGTTTTTTAGAGGGCTTAATGGATGGAATAGTGTACCTGCATTGTTGGCCACCTCTTACTTGCCGTATTTTACGTCTTAGAATGCTTTTAAAAAAAACATATGTTTTCTTGTCTTAGATAATGATTGTGAACAATAGGCAAAACTCCACTTTAAGAGCTTGCGCCGAACGTCACATCGACCGACGTCTCTGCCTTTTAGCTTGATGTCTAGCGCTCGTGTTGTCTTTAATCCTCATGCAGAAAAAGATTCTGATTGAGGATAAGTCACTTGTTACTTTTTGCCGCTTTGCTTGTGATTGGGTGCTGGTTGTCGCTGCAGTAAATGTCACCGTTGTGCGTGTTGGCCCCATCTTAAGAGTGCCTTCCCAAAATAGTGGTGCAAATGTTACCGCTATTTGTCACACTGTTTGTAGGCTAGCCCTCCTCCGCCTCTTCTTATTCTCACCTTTTAAAGCAGGCATTTCCAAAATGGCACCCGGGAGCCAAATCTGCCGAGTTTTATTGCTTTGAAAGGATTCCCAAATACGAAAATACTACATATTCATGCTTTTTCTTTCGAGCTCACACAACTAGTTGCTACCTGTTGAACATCTCCACTGCCATACATATGACAAAGTGTGGAAACTGCTGCTTCATGGTGAAGCTGTACGCTTAAAATAGCTGTTCGACCCACATTTTCACTTAGGCCCTTGGAGGCAAAAAGTTTGGGTACTCCTGCTCTAGAAGGAACCAGCTCTTTGTTCCTCGATCATAAAGCCAGGGGCCACTTGTTGAGCCGCGAGTGTGTTATTCAGCTGTGGTCCGTAAAACACTTTTCTACCACTTGTGGCAGTAAAGACCATGAAAAACAAACAAGAAGTCTGGAGCAGAAGTTCTAGAGAAGTATATTAAGCGCAAAAATTGTGACTAAAGAGGTGAAGCTGTATTTATATTTTCACTTTAATATTATTGACAATTTGTTCAAAAATTATATATATGTATATGTGTATATATGTACGTACATAAATATATATTTTTATCATGTATGTATGTGTATGTCTATATATATATATATATATATATATATATATGTGTGTGTGTGTGTGTGTGTGTGTGTATATTATATATATATATGTATATATATTTGTGTGTATGTGTGTATATATATATAAATATATTTATGTGTGTGTGTGTGTGTGCATATATATATATATATATATATATATATATGTCTTAACTTGATCATCCAGAGAATAGTGCTCAATACGATGGTAGAGCGCAATACATGTATGCGCGGGATGATTGAGGGAACCCCTCATGAAACAGTTCTGTAGAGATGAAGTAGTCGTGTGATTTTTTTTTCCCACACATATATATATATATTTGCTTTTTACAAAATAAATAAAGTATTGTGAGTGTATCTTACCTTTCTGTATTTGTATCTGAAGCACCAATAGTTATCCTCCATGAAAACGTACTTTGTATGATCGCATTAATTTTGTCTTAAAGTCCAGTTTAGAGAAGTATTTCATCTTGGATACAGTATATAATCCTCCATATTGGCAGACACATTCATTTAATTAAATTTCATTCCAAGAAATTAAACAATATTTTTGCATCTGACAAAAAACACCCACAAACGCTGGCTTACTCTAATAAAAATGCCATGTTTGTTACAAATACAGTTAAAAAAAGAAAATAAAAAAATGCTGTCTTCCGCTGGAGAGACCTGTGTCTGCTAGCTTGAGCGCCCCCACTTCTCCCAGTGTGGCGAGTCAGCGTACTGCTGAGGCATTGAACTGCAAGTTGACAATATATCGCCCCCTACCTTGAGGCAGAGGTACTTGCTGCCTCAAGACCTGCCTTTTCCACGTGGCAACAAGCATGCGTCCCCTCGCACGCACGCCCAATACACACTGTGTGTAGCCGTGGAGGCACCGCCTGTGTCTGCCTCACCTCTCATCTGCTGCATTGTTTTGATCAGGAAACATGGAATTTCCTTGATTTTGACTATGAAAATTATCAAAATATACAGGAGCCACACCAAAATCACATAGAAAGCATGAACCAAAAGAGAAATATTAAAACTTATTTGATTTTATTACTTTGTTTTGGAACATCTCATTGTTAAGCCACCTGGTGGAAGGTGAGGCACTGCCTCACTTGCCTCCCCTGACAGCACGTCTTTCCATTTTAGATGTGGGGCCACATGAAGAACAATCTATCCCAAGTGGGCGGGACTGGTAAAATCACGACACGATAACTCAAAAATAAAGACGACTTCATATTGTTTTCTTTGTTTAAAAATAGAACTAGCACATTCTGAAATTGTACAAATCATAATGTTGTTGTTTTGTTTTTTTTACACTTACATGTTGCGGTTAATAGTATTCTATCTTTATTTGTCATTATTTATACTTTCTGGATAAACTATGTGATATTGTTCATCAGTCAACTCATTAGTGGTAATTTTTAGGCTATCAAGATAAGAAAATATCAAAATCAAATAAAAGGATGTTATTTATGTAGTTTGAGCATTTTCCACCACTCGTGTTCTAACATATGGTTTATTTTTTTTTTTTTACATATGTAGCGTCATCTACAAAGATACAAAGAATTGCTATTGTGACATCCAGTGGACACATTTAGAACAGCAGTTTCCTTCATTAAAAAATTTTGGCTCATTTTTATACCTGGCAAACTCATCCCGCAGGGCGGATAAAACCTGTTCGCGGGCCTGATCCGGCCCGCAGACCTTAATTTTGACACCCCTGATGCAATTGGTGGCTGCCTGGTGGACTACGTGGTGGTGGTCATCATCCAGTGTCTCATGGACATCATGCAGGTGCTGATCCAATTGAGCAATGGTCTGCCTTGGTGGAGGTCTGCTGCAGCTCGTAAAGGACTCGTTCAAAGTCCGCGGTTATTTCTCCTCAGAGCTCAAGATGGCTTCCAGTCGCGCGTCGTGGAAGGTGTAAATGATGACGTGTAGCGAGGAGGCGCACGAAGATGCGATTGAATGCGTCGACACTAGAACGCAATGAAAGCAAAACGTCCTGACTGACAGATGTCTGAAACTACACACCAATCTAACACTTTCTATAATCCTGAACTCAAATCATATTGAGATGGTGGAGGTTTTAAAAAAGTTTATTTTAATATTTATGTAGATGTATTATTGAGATTGTACGGCGTTATATTAAATTATAGTGAGACCTGTTAACATGTAGTTAATTTTAATATAAAAATATCATAAATATATAATATTTCAAATAATATAATAATTTAATAATAATACAATTTATATTATTATATAAATTATCATATTATAATAATTTATATTATTTTATTATTATAATTATTATTAAATATTTACATTTAATGCAAAATATATAACACAATTTGAAAATAATAATATCTTAAATATATATATAATATTTCAAATACAATAATTTAATAATAAAATAATAATTATTATTTGTGTTGTATTATTATTATTATTAAATATTTACATTTAATTAAAAATATATAACAACATTTGAATATAATAATATCCTAAATAGAAATATAATATTTCAAATAAATATAATAATTTAATAATGATACAATAATAATACTTATTATTATTATTATTATTGTAGTATTATCATTATTATTAAATATTTACATTTAATTCAAAATATATAACAACATTTTAATATAATATTTGGAGACAAATATCAAAGATTAAAATGTCTAATCACAATAATCACATTGTGTCCGTAGTAAACTCTCAACTGATATTAACTGATGATTGTGTACCCCGCCTACCGCCCAAATGCAGCTGAGATGGGCTCCAGCGACCCCAAAAGGGACAAGCGGTAGAAAATGGATGGATGACAAAATGACAAATGTCTGTTCATTTGCATAATCCTTAAACATAAAATATAACCCGATGGTGGAAGTTGTAAAAAGAAAAGAAGTTTGTTTTAATCTATATGTACTGTAAATATTTATTATTGTTTTCGTACTGTGTTGCAATACATTATCGTAGGGCCCGTTCGCATGTAGCTACATCAAATATAATAAATATTCATAATATACAATAGAATACAAATTTGAATATTAACAATTATTACTATTATTACCATAAAAATGCTTAATTGAAATAAAAATATATATAAAGTAATTATAATATACAATTAAATTAGTAGTAGGAACAATATCAAAGGATTAAAAAATCTAATCAAAATCACATTTTGTCGTTAGTTGAACCATAATTAATCGTGATTGTTTTTAATTCTAAATAAGTGTACCAATGATTGCCAATTTTCAAAGTTGTATTACAACCAACATGGGACTGGACAGCTCAACAAAAGATGAAGATAGACATTCCTTTTCCAAACACGCCTCCTCAGTCGGGGTATGTTGACTCTTTAGGGCGCTTTGTTGGTTTTTAGTCGCTGGTTGTGGACTTTCCTGTAATTAATTAGCCATTATCACATTAGCTTTTACAGCCCTAATTAGTAATAAGCCGCAAATATATTTTGTGCCTTATTGTATGGATTGGACGTCGTTCTATTGTGTACATAATGAAGCGGGTGTCAAGGCTCCAGCGGTCACGGAACATTCTAGCATGTGCTGCACATCTCTGACCTTCTTCCTGTGTCTTGATGAAGCGTTCAAAAGCAACGCTGCTTATTTGAGTTGTGGGGAACATCCTATGATGCAAGGAGAGTGGCAGTGTGTGTGTGTGTGTGTGTGTGTGTGTGTGTGTGTGTGTGTGTGTGTGTGTGTGAGTGTGTGAGTGTGTGAGTGTGTGAGTGTGTGTGTGTGTGTGTGTGTGTGTGTGTGTGTGTGTGTGTGTGTGTGTGTGTGTGTGTGTGTGTGTGCGTGCGTGCGTGTGTGTGTTTGTTCTTATAATTTTACCCTTCTTGAGACACCAACAAGGAAAAGTACCGTATTTCCTTGAATTGCCGCTGGGGCCGCTAATTCATTTAAACATCTTCTCACTCCTGCGCTTACCAAAGGCATGCGGTAAAAGTAAGCATGCGCTAATTATTTTAAAACCTCCTCTCACTCGGGCACTTACCAAAGGTATGCAGTAAAAATTTGAGTGTGATGTAAGCTTGGACTTTAAATCCTACTGAATAGCTCTTAATCTTCTTCCCATTATTCGATTTAAAATTACCGGTATTGAAATCAGCCTCCTCCATTTTGAAAATGATGACAGGGGAAGTGTCGCTCGTGACGTCACGAGTTTGACCAGGCGGTAATACTAAGCATGCGCTAATTATTTTGGGAAGCGAGTTTGACCCGGCAGTAATTCAAGGCATCATTATCATGTTAGACCCGCTCGACATCCATTGCTTTCGGTTACCCTAGAGGGGGCGGGTGGGGGGGAGGGGGGGGGGGGGTTGCCCACATATGCGGTCCTCTCCAAGGTTTCTCATAGTCATTATTGTCACCGACGTCCCACTGACTGGGTGTGAGTTTTCCTTGCCCTTATGTGGGCTCTACCGAGGATGTCGTTCTGGTTTGTGTTGTGGTTTGTGCTGCCCTTTGAGACACTAGTGATTTCGGGCTATATAAATAATCATTGATTGATTGATTGATTGATTGATTGATTGATTGATTGATTGATTGATTAATTGATTGATTGATTGATTGAAGGCAGGCGCATACTATATGCCCTTCGGCAATTCAAGGAAATACAGTACCTTCCATATGAGGACCAGTGAACAAGTTAGGACCAAAATCATGGTCCGGATACTGAAAGAGCCAAATACCAGAGTCTGTGAACATTGCTCCAAAGTCAGGATTTTTATGTCGTTTTAATGTGCATAAAAAGGTATACATTGACAAGTGCAAAGGCAGCAATATATGACAAAACAAGATGACAGCTAAAGAAAAAACCCGCGAGGTGAACAGCTGTTTTTTACGACAGTTCGCGTCCCATATGTGACCATAGGAAGAACTAATACACAACGGTACTAAGACTATAGTGGCCATTAACAGTTAGCTTCTACAGCTGCGTTGCCCAAAGTGCGGCACAGGGGCCATCTACTCAGTGGCCTAGTGGTTAGAGTGTCCACCCTGAGATTGGTAGGTTGTGAGTTCAAACCCCGGCCGAGTCATACCAAAGACTATAAAAATGGGACCCATTACCTCCCTGCTTGGCACTCAGCATCAAGGGACTGAATTGGGGATTGAATCACCAAATATGATTCCCGGGCGCGGCCAACGCTGTTGCTCACTGCTCCCCTCACATCCCATTTGTGTACCTTGAAGGTAGAAAAGTGCTATACAAGTATAACGCCATTACCATTACCATGGGTCAAATGCAGAGGACAATTTTCACCACACCTAGTGTGTGTGACAATAATTGGTACTTTAATCTGTGGTCTGTGACTCGTTTGTCACCGGCCTTAAGCACTATACAAAAAACAAAAAATAGATATCTCGTTTGCACACCTGGTGGTGAACTCTATCAAAATGAGGATGGTCCCAAAAAGGAGGGATTTTTCAAATGGACTGTGTCAATTTTAGTCAACATATGAAATAACAAGTGAGCGTAAACATTTTAAGTGCTCCCCTCTGGCCAACATATGTAATAACAAGTGTGTGTGAAATTTTGCCCTGCGATGAGTTGGCGACTTGTCCAGGGTGTACACCGCCTTCCGCCCGATTGTAGCTGAGATAGGTGCTATGGATGGATGGATGGGTGTGAAATTTTGAAGTGCGCCCCCTCTGGTCAGCATGTGTAATAAGAAGTGTGTGTAAGAAATTGAAATGTGCCCCCTTCGGCCAAAATCAATAAAAACAAATAACATAAATATGTATGTTTAGACATACTGTAATACAGTTGTGATCAAAATTATTCAACCCCCACACAATTTTGGTGTTTTAGCAAGTTGGACATTTATTCCGTATTTTGTTTATAGTCATATCAAGTAAAGATGTGTCAAATAGACAAATGCAACTTAAATTGTAACACTGTATGTTACAAAATACCAAAAAAGGAAATTTTTCTTAATATCTCATTGACAAAATGATTCAACCCCCTAGTTACATGCATCTTTAGTACTTAGTAGAACACCCTTTGGCAGTAATGACATCCTTCAAACGTGATACATAACCGGACACAAGCTTCTTGCAACGATCTACAGGTATTTTAGCCCATTCCTTTTGGGCACAGGCCTCCAGTTCATTCATATTCTTGGGCTTGCGTGCTGCAGCTGCCTTCTTCAAGTCCCACCACAGCTTTTCTATAGGATTTAGGTCTGGCGACTGTGAAGGCCCCTCCAGAGTCTTCCAGACCTTCTTCTGCAACCACTCTGATGTTGATTTGGAGGTATGCTTGGGATCGTTGTCCTGTTGGAAGGTCCAACGTCTCCCAAGCCTCAGCTTCGTCACTGACTTCATGACATTTGCAGCGAATATATCCTGGTAGGAAATAGAATTCATAATGCCTTGAACGCGCTGGAGATTCCCGGTACCTGAGGCAGAGAAACAGCCCCAGAGCATGATTGACCCCCCACCATGCTTAACAATAGGCAAGGTGTTCTTCTCTTTGTAAGCTTCATTTTTTCTCCTCCAGACATAACGTTGATTCATAGGCCCAAAAAGTTCCAGTTTTGTCTCATCACTCCATAGAATAGTTTCCCAAAACCTTTGGGGGTTGTCCAGATGATTTTTGGCATACTGGAGTCTCTTTTCTTGTGCCTGGTAGTCAGAAGTTTTTCCACTGTGCCTTTAGCTTTAAACTTGCGAATTATGCTCCCAACTGTGTCTCTTGGAATGTGTAATGTCTTTGCTATTTTCTTATATTCATATCCTTTCTTATGAAGAGAAATTACCTCCTCTCTTGACTTCTTTGACCACTCCCTGGACTTCACCATGTTGCAAATACACCATTGACCATCTACAAGAAGCTGAGCGTCACAGTCTTTTTCAATCAGTTTAATTGTTGCTCGTTATGGTTCTAATCACATCTACAGGTGTTTTCAACACCTGATTGAAAAGACCTTATTCAAATTCTGTTTTTAAGAGTTATGATCTTCAAGGGGTTGAATAATTTTGTCAATTAGATATTAAGAGAAATGACACTGTTTGGTATGTTACAAAATATAATGTTGTAATTTAAGTTGCATTTGTCTATTTAATGCATCTTTATTTGATATGACTATAAACAAAATAAGGAATAAATGTCCAACTTGCTAAAACACCAAAATTTTGTGGGGGTTGAATAATTTTGATCACAACTGTAGCTTGAAGTAAATAGTGTAGATGAAAAACCAATTACAAAAATAAAAAAAAAGCATTATTTTTCTCACAATGTGTCAACTTTTTTCTTGTGTCACCGGGAACAATTTCTCATATTCGTTCTGTTTCTGTAATATTGCAATATTTTCTCGTTAAATGATTACTTTTTAATGCAAAATTATTACTTTTTAATGTAAAATTGTTACTTTTTTGTAAAATTATTACTTTTTTAAGTACAATTATTATTTTTCAATGCAAAATGGTGACATTTGTCATATAGAATTTGGACTTTTGTCACAATATTGCCACATATCTGTTGTTCTTGTAAAACAGTGACCTTTTTTTAAATACAATGATGACTTTTGTCATAATTTTGCTAAGTAAACATTGCCAAAACGTTAGTTTTCTTATAAAATTGTGACTTTTATGGAGTAAAATTACGACTCTTTTCATAAAATTGCCAAATTTTTGATCTTTCCTTGTAAAATTACAACTGTTATTCAGTAAAATTCCAACTTTTATCATGATATTGCACAAATCTTCAGTTTTTCTTGTAACATTTTGACTTGCGTTGAGTAAAATTACGACTTTTATTATAATAATGCCAAAATGCTGCCAAAAAGCAGCAGGCCCAGACAAGCTGTGCCCCCGACTCCTGAAGACCTGGGTGAACCACTCCAGCGAATCTTCAACCTCAGCCTGCAGCTGGGGAGAGGGCCCACCCTCTGGAAGACGTCATGCATCGTTGCAGTTCCCAAAAAGAACTGCCTCAATGAGCTGAACGACTACAGACCAGTGGCGCTCACCTCTCATCTAATGAAGACAATGGAGCGGCTCTTTCTCAGCCTCCTCAGACCACAGGTGCAACATGCCCAGGACAGCCTGCAGTTTGCGTACCAGGGAGGCGTTGGTGTCGAGGATGCTATCCTTTACCTGCTGCACCGAGCCCACTCACACCTGGATAAGGGAAATGGCACTGTGAGGATCCTGTTCCTGGACTTCTTGAGTGCCTCTAATACCATCCAGCCCCGCCTCCTCCAGGACAAGCTGGACAGAATGCGAGTGGATCCCTGCCTTGTTGCCTGGATTTCGAACTACCTCACCGACAGACCACAGTGCGTCAGACTGAATGACATCACGTCTGACACTGTGATCAGCAGCACTGGCGCACCGCAGGGAACGGTGCTGGCCCCTCTTCTCTTCACCCTGTACACCGCTGACTTCTGCTACAACTCAGAGCTGTGTCACATCCAGAAGTACGCGGATGACACAGCCATCGTCGGGTGCATCAGGGACGGCAGAGAGGAGGAGTTTCGGAACCTGGTGAGGGACTTTGTTGTCTGGTGCCACACGAACGTCTTGCAGCTCAATCCGTCAAAGACCAAGGAGCTGGTCATTGACTTTGGGAGGTCGAGTCCACGGTCACAACCTATTGTGATCGAGGGAGTTGAGGTACAGACCGTGGACTCATTCAAGTACCTCGGGGTTTGGGTGGACAATAAGCTGGACTGGACTGTCAACACGGACCACCAGTACAAGAAAGGACAGAGCAGGCTGTACTTCCTCAGGAGACTGCACTCCTTCAACATTTGTAGAAACCTCCTGTGGATGTACTACCAGTCTGTGGTTGCCAGTGTTCTGTTCTACATGGTAGTGTGCTGGGGGGGCAGTACATCTAAGAAGGACAGCTCCAGACTGGAGAAACTGATCAGGCAGGCCGGATTGTAGCTGAGATAGGCGCCAGCGCCCCCCGCGACCCCGAAAGGGAATAAGCGGTAGAAAATGGATGGATGGGTTCTACAATCAGAATGAAACTGGACTCACTGGTGACGGTGGCAGAGAAGAGGACTGTGGACAAACTAGTGAGCATCCTGGATGATGTCAGTCACCCTCTGCATAGCGTTATCAGTAGCCAGAGGAGCCTGTTCAGTGCTAGACTGCTTCATCCCAAGTGCAGGACCAATAGACTCAAAAACTCCTTTGTCCCACACGCCATTAGACTGTACAACTCCTCGCTGGGGAGGGGGCGGGGGGTACAAAGATGACAGGGGATGCAAAACAATAACAGTGCAATACGTTTTCATAACATGGTCACTACTGCCTACTTTGTCTTGTTATATTCTTATTTTACTGTTATATTTTTATTCCCATTGTTGATTTTTATTTTTATTCTTATTGTAATATTTTTTCTATTTTGTTTCCATTTAAACCCCCATTATTTACTTTTTACCTTTTAAATTGATCTCAACTCTGTACACTGCTGCTGGAATTTTAATTTTCCTGAAGGAACTCTCCTGAAGGAATCAACAAAGTACTATCTATCTATCTAAAATACAAACTTTTTCTTGTAAAATTCCAACTACCGTATTTCCTTGAAATGCCGCAGGGCATATAGTATGCGCCTGCCTTGAATTACTGCCGGGTCAAACTCGCTTCCCAAAATAATTAGCGCGTGCTTAGTATTACCGCCTGGTCAAATTCGTGACGTCACAATGACACTTCCCCTGTCATCATTTTCAAAATGGAGGAGGCTGATTTCAATACCGGTAATTTGAAATCGCATGAAGGAAAGAATCTTAAGAGCTACTCAATAGGATTCAAGGTCCAAGCTTACATCACACTCAAATTTTTACTGCATACCTTTGGTAAGCGCAGGAGTGAGAAGAGGTTTTAAATTAATGAGCAATTCAAGGAAATACGGTAATTTTCACAACAAGCTTTTTATATATATTGGCATAGTATGTATGTATTATTAATGTTGTAAATAAAGATCTTTGTATATCTAGAAAGGGTGGTGCTAAAGAGGTAGGCATTTTTCTCAGGTCTCACGAAGGTCACAAATACAAGAATGTGTGTATGTGATAGCAGTGGAGGGCCAGAGATTATGGCTGACACCAAAAGTGCAGGAACCAGGGCGAGCCGCGTGCTGCTGTCTTCGTAGGGCAGCCATGTCATCGATTGATGGCCCCGACGCTTGCTGATGCGCGCAGCTTGCATGCTGACCGCGAATCAGCCGCCAGTGGGGAAACGACGACCCTTCCTCCGGAGGCTGCGGCGGGGTCATGCTGCCGCTACGTGCTCCCGCCAAGCGTGAACCTGAGTGGTTTTAGCGCGCGATGCGGCACAATTGGTCCGTGGGTGACCAAGGGAGCGCACGAGCGCCGGAAATGCTAAATTGTCTTTGATGGCGGCGTGGGCACCAGTATAATCAGCCCTGATTGGCTCCAGTGCGCCTCTTCTGCCCGCCCCCAGGCCAGGATGTCTGCCCTCTGGGGGTGATGATGATGATGATGATGATAACTTCTAGGCAGCCATTAATTATTGAATAAAAGCAAATTAGGAATGGTGACATTTCCCTAAGGAATATAGTCTCAGGAAGATGACAGGCAGGCTGAAAAACATGAACTGAAGTCATCATGGCCGCCTTTGCTGCTTGCTGGGGCTTATAGAATATTTTCTTGAAAGGTACAACCCAGGGCCACTGAGGGCCACATGCAGGGGCCATTTTCATCGTTTTAATTTTCAAAACCAAAGCAAAATATATTAGAGCTACCCTTAAATTTGCTCCCAAATGATAAAAGTAAATCATAAATTATAATTATTTTCTTTATTATTCAACACTTAAATATGTAAGTCTCTCTTTTATTTATTTATTTGTATATATATATATATATATATATATATATATATATATATATATATATATATATATATATATATGTGTGTGTATGTATGTGTATTTTATATATATGTGTATGTATGTGTATATATGTATGTATATGTATATATATATATATACATATATATATATATATATATATATATATATATATATATATATATATATATATATATATGTATATATACATCCATCCATCCATTTTTTTCTACCGCTTATTCCCTTTTGGGGTTGCGGGGGGCGCTGGCGCCTATCTCAGCTACAATCGGGCGGAAGGCAGGGTACACCCTGGACAAGTCGCTGCCTCATCGCAGGGCCAACACGCACACACACACACACACACACACACACACATATATATATATATATATATATATATATATATATATATATATATATATATATATATATATATATATATATATATATATATATTTAGGTTTTAGGTTTTAGGCAATACCACCCATCCCTAATATATATCTATGCTGTGTTCTCATCCCATGATTAAAAAATATATATATAACAATATAATAACAATAACAATAACAATAATCGATTTATGATTGAATCTTAGCCCCTGAAAGAGGTGCCCATGGATTGCCACCTTTGCCATTCAAGGTCTGGCTTCTCCTTGGCACAATCACTAGCCATTGTGGTGTTTTAGTACTATATAAATCCATCCATCCATCCATCCATCCATCCATTTTCTACCGCTTATTCCCCTTGGGGTCGTGGGGGGCGCTGGGGCCTATCTCAGCTACAATCGGGCGGAGTCGACAAGTGGACAAGTCGCCACCTCACCGCAGGGCCAACACAGATAGACAGACAACATTCACACTCACATTCACACACTAGGGCCAATTTAGTGTTGCCAATCAACCTATCCCCAGGTGCATGTCTTTGGAAGTGGGAGGAAGCCGGAGTACCCGGAGGGAACCCACGCAGTCACGGGGAGAACATACAAACTCCACACAGAAAGATCCCGAGCCCGGGATTGAACTCAGGACTACTCAGGACCTTCGTATTGTAAGGCAGATGCACTAACCCCTCTGCCACCATGCTGCCCACTAATATTGAAACTATATAAATCAATTTCAATATTATCATTGTAAAAAAAAAGATCTGCTGGCAGCTCATTGAGCACAGTGAACTTTCTTCAGCACCACAACAAACCGTGAAGATTGTGTGAAAGAGTTCTCGACAGTTGATATCTCTTTCCTCATGTGGCACCTTTTATATCTCAATAACGTCCATCCTTTAGTCCCAAAGTCCAAAAAAAGCGACATCTGCTTACATAAGTCACGTACTTCTCATGACTCCACTTCCTGTAATGTCGTGTGTTCTTGTTGACCGTTTAGCGAGCAGGATTGCCCCCCCCCCTCCCCCCAACAACCCTTCAGCCCCCCCAGGGACCTGCACGCTCTGCAGCTCCAGACTGCTTGGCTGCACCTCGGCTCCTGAGGGGGTTTTGTTGTGGGTCAGCGGTGACACGAGAGCCCGTTCGAATGCGGAGCGCCGTGGCGTGCCCGTGCGAGCGCGCTTGTCGCCCGACATAACATAATGAGAAAACGGCGGAGAATGTCACATGGAGTCCGTGTGATGACACAGTCCGGGAGGGAACACTAGCTCGCATCCATCCCCCCCCGGGGAGAAGACTTAGGAGAAGGTGATGTATGCACGCTGTGGCCCATTACTCTCACACTTTGCTCCTCCAGAGTGTTGACTCAGTCCAACACTTTATTTACAGTTTTTTTGCCCCGCTTGCACTTTTTCTCCTGCGGCTGTGGTGTCCACGCTCACATTTCGCTGTGCGGCGGCCATTCTGCCATTTTTGTCAACCTTTTCAGGAACGTGATGATGACCCCAACTGGCCTCTGCTGGACCAGAGGTGTCCAAACATGTCGCAGTCGGGGAAAAATGTCCCCAACATCACAGCCACCATGTACTGTAGGCCCAAGTGTGCTGAGTTGGCCGGACAAGAGGGTTTAGCTTTGTGTCGTGGCGTTAAAGGGGAACATTATCACAATTTCAAAAGGGTTAAAAACAATAAAAATCAGTTCCCAGTGGCTTGTTGTATTTTTTGAAGTTTTTTTCACTTTTTTACCGGTCCCAGAATATCCCTAAAAAAAGCTTTAAAGTGCCTTTTTTTCGCTCTCAGCGAAGACATTATCCATTTCCCTGTGACGTCATACAGTGCTGCCAATGTAAACAAACAATGGCGAATAGCACAGCAAGATATAGCGACATTAGCTCGGATTCAGGCTCGGATTTCAGCGGCTTAAGCGATTCAACAGATTACGCATGTTTTGAAACAAATGGTTGGAGTATGAAAGTATTGAAGAAGAAACTGAAACTTTTGAGCAAATAGCTATTGATGCTATTCATAGCCATAGCATGGCCGATTAGCCGCATTAGCATCGCCGGTAAAATGTGCGGACCAAACAATCAGGACTTTCGCATCTTGTGACACTGGAGCAACTTAAATCCGTTGATTGGTAAGTGTTTTTTTTGCATTAATTGTGGGTGAAAGGAAACGTAATATAGTTGCAAATGCATCTGCAGGTTATCCATACATCTCTGTGCCATGTCTGCTTTAGCACCGCCGGTAAATAGCATTTTAGCATCGATTAGCATAGCATGTTAGCATCGATTAGCTGGCAGTCAACATCAACAAAACTCACCTTTGTGATTTCGTTGACTTTATCATTGCAAATGCATCTGCAATTTTTCCATACATCTCTGTGCCATGTCTGCCTTAGCACCGCCAGTAAATAGCATGTTAGCATCGATTAGCGTAGCATGTTAGGATTCAATTAGCTGGCAGTTACGCTGCGACCAAATATGTCTGATTAGCATATAAGTCAACATCAACAAAACTCACCTTTGTGATTTCGTTGACTTTATCGTTGCAAATGCATCAGCAGGATATCCATACATCTCTGTGTCATGTCTGTCATTGCCGGTAAAATGTGCAGACACTCCGGCACATTCAATGGGGGTCTGGCGGCAGATTTCTTGCCACTTTCGCATCTTCGGGCCAGTGGTGCAACTTGAATCCCTCCCTGTTAGTGTTGTTACACCCTCCGACAACACACCGACGAGGCATGATGTCTCCAAGGTTCCAAAAAAGAGTCAAAGAAACGGAAAATAACAGAGCTGAGACCCGGTGTTTGCAATGTGTTGAACATGAAAATGGCATTCTGACATCATCGCCAAAAGAGCCAAAAACAGAAAGGCGTTTAGTTCGCCAAAATTCACCCGTTTAGAGTTTGGAAATCGGTTAAAAAATATATGGTCTTTTTTCTGCACCGTCAAGGTATATATTGACGCTTACATAGGTCTGGTGATAATGTTCCCCTTTAAAATCTAACATCTTAATAATAGACCATACACTCATCTTCTCACGGGACCAGGCCATACGCCATGTTGGCTTCACGAGATGAGATGCTGCCATTCAACCACCCATTGATGGGCTCGCATTTTAGCACATTTTTACTGTTTAAACCTAAAAATCATGGATTTTGATACTTGGCCCATTCTTAGAAGTACAGTGGGGCAAAAAAGTATTTAGTCAGCCACCGATTGTGCAAGTTCTCCCACTTAAAATGATGACAGAGGTCTGTAATTTTCATCATAGGGACACTTCAACTGTGAGGGACAGAATGTGAAAAAAAAAATCCAGGAATTCACATTGTTGGAATTTTAAAGAATTTATTTGTAAATTATGGTGGAAAATAAGTATTTGGTCAACCATTCAAAGCTTTAACTGATGGAAGGAGGTTTTGGGTCAAAATCTTACGATACATGGCCCCATCCATTCTTTCCTTAACACGGATCAATCGTCCTGTCCCCTTAGCAGAAAAACAGCCCCAAAGTATGATGTTTCCACCCCCATGCTTCACAGTAGGTATGGTGTTCTTGGGATGCAACTTAGTGTTCTTCTTCCTCCAAACACGACGAGTTGAGTTTATACCAAAAAGTTCTATTTTGGTTTCATCTGACCACATGACATTCTCCCAATCCTCTGCTGTATCATCCATGTATACATTTTGGTATAAACTCAACTCGTCGTGTTTGGAGGAAGAAGAATACTGAGTTGCATCCCAAGAACACCATACCTACTGTGAAGCATGGGGGTGGAAACATCATGCTTTGGGGCTGTTTTTCTGCTAAGGGGACATGCAGGACGATTGATCCAAATATGAACATACCACTGCCATTTCTCTGCAAATATGAACATATAGTGGGGCAAAAAGAATTTAGTCAGCCACCGATAGTGCAAGTTTTCCCACTTACAATGATGACAGAGGTCTGTAATTTTCATCATAGGTACACTTCAACTGTGAGAGACAGAATGTGAAAAAACATTCAGGAATTCGCATTGTAGGAATTTTGAAGAATTTATTTGTAAATTATGGTGGAAAAGAAGTATTTGGTCAACCATTCAAATTTCTCACTGATGGAAGGAGGTTTTGGCTCAAAATCTCACAATACATGGCCCTATTCATTCTTTCCTTAACACGGATCAATCGTCCTGTCCCCTTAGCAGAAAAACAGCCCCAAAGCATGAGGTTTCCACCCCCATGCTTCACAGTAGGTGTGGTGTTCTTGGGATTAAACTCAGTATTCTTCTTCCTCCAAATACTTCTTTTCCACCATAATTTACAAATAAATTCTTTAAAATTCCTACAATGCGAATTCCTGAATGTTTTTTCACATTCTGTCTCTCACAGTTGAAGTGTACCTATGATGAAAATTACAGACCTCTGTCATCATTGTAAGTGGGAAAACTTGCACTATCGGTGGCTGACTAAATTCTTTTTGCCCCACTATATGTTCATATTTGCAGAGAAATGGCAGTGGTATGTTCATATTTGGATCAATCGTCCTGCATGTCCCCTTAGCAGAAAAACAGCCCCAAAGCATGATGTTTCCACCCCCATGCTTCACAGTAGGTGTGGTGTTCTTGGGATGCAACTCAGTATTCTTCTTCCTCCAAACACGACGAGTTGAGTTTATACCAAAATGTATACATGGATGATACAGCAGAGGATTGGGAAAATGTCATGTGGTCAGATGAAACCAAAATATAACTTTTTTTTAAATAAAATATCAATTAATAATGATAAATTAAAATTGATTCAGAAGCACACTATATACAAATGTTTAACCGACAATTTTAATACATTTTTTTAAATGATTGGTGCAAATGTTTTAATCAAACTGAGGGAGTCAGGATTAATGGCTACAAAAAGCACGTTCTTATGTGCACAGCTTTTCAAAACGGGGTTTGAAGCATGATACGTATAAAGCATGTTCCTTGGAGTCTTTAAAACGCAGGCTATGTGTTAAAACAATGTCCAAAGCAATAGGTGGCGCTCTCCTCTCTTAACATGGTAATCTTAGTTGAAACGCACAACTGGGTCCTAAACTGCCAGACCTGTTTGATTGGACATTCCCCTCCAGTCCTGTAGGAGGCAGTAATAAGCAGGTCGGCATCCCCGCTCGGCCCTCAATATAACTTTCAGCACCACAAAAAGGCGGATAAATCCTGGTTTTATAGCAAGCCGGTGTCAAATTAGACGGATCAAACACGTAATCTTCCACCTGAGCTGATCCGCCCCGAGCTCACAACCGCTGGTTTGATCCCGGGAAATCTCCCGTCCGAGCACTAATGAGGCCTGACCCCGCTTAGATTCCCTATCAGCTTCTCTCAGGCTGGAACCCGAGGGCCCGGCTGTTCAAGTCAAGACAACGTTTTAGACCAGGGGTGTCACTAAGTGTGGCCCCGGGGGCAATTGTGGCCCCCAGCTAATTTTTTTGCGGCCTCTGGCACATTCTACAAATACTAATGGGAAAAAAAAAAAATCAAAAAGTGGAATAAAATTAAATCTCTAAAAAATAAGTCCATAGATTGACTTAAGTCGTTTTCACTGAGGGCCACATTTGTCACAGTTATTTGTTGTTGAACCCCAAGATGCAGAGATGGAGGCAGGCATGGAGTGAGCAAACATGATTTTGATATAAATACTAAGACAAAACCAAACAAAGGGTTCAAACCAAAAGCGCGCACGTGGGCGAATAAAAAACAAAAGGCCTTTAGCATAGAAGCTAACAAGAAACAAAAAGGAACTTTAGCATGTAAGCTAGAGGATAACAAACAGAAAAACTGGAAATAGCTATGGCTAACAAAAACAGCTTACCGCTACGACGATCAGGACAAGATGTAGCACGACAGGTAATAGCTGAAATCAAAACAACACGACAAGAGCGACATGTGGCAACGACAATACAAATGACAATACAATACAATGATCCAGCCACTGACACAAGACAAAGGAGGTACAAATAGGAGCCGGCTGATTGGCAACAGGTGTGGCCAGATGCCAATTAGCCGCAGCTGAAGGGGAACACAGCACTAAGGGAACAAGACAGGAAGCTGACAAAATTAGAGCACTAGACAGGAACTAAGGACAGGAAATACTAAACACACTGAGGAGGAACACAGCACTCAGGGAACAAGACAGGAAGCTGACAAATTAAGAGCACTTGACAGGAACTAAAAGACAGGAAATACTAAACACAGGAAACAGACAAATGCAGAGGGAAAAACTAAAACATAGACAAACTGTCAGGGGCAAGCCTGACAACATTGCAGTTATGGCTGCCCTCAAAAGGTCCCCTTGTTACCGTGCATAACCTGTGAATATAAACATACAGTGAATCAACTCATAATATTATTGTACAATTGCCTATGCAACTCTGTAATACGTCTTTAAATTGTGCAGAAAAATTAAATTTGTGTATATATAAATATATATGTACTATATTGCCAAAAGTATTTGGCCATCCATCCAAATGATCAGAATCAGGTATCCTAATCACTTGGCCCGGCCACAGGTGTTAAAATCAAATTTTTAGGCATGGAGACTGTTTTTACAAACATTTGTGAAAGAATGGGTCGCGCTCAGGAGCTCAGTGATTTCCAGCGTGGAACTGTCACAGGATGCCACTTGTGCAACCAATCCAGTCGTGAAATTTCGGCTGTCGGTTTTATTAAAAGAAAATGGAAGAGTTTGGGAACAACAGCAACTCAGCCCTTAAGTAGTAGGCCGCGTAAACTAACAGTGCAAAGACTTTCTGCACAGTCGGTTGCTACAGAGCTCCAAACTTCAGGTGACATTCCAATTAGCCCACGTACAGTACGCAGAGAGCTTCATGGAATGTGTTTCCATGGCCGAGCAGCTGCATCTAAGCCCTACATCACCAAGTCCAATGCAAAGTGTCAGATACAGTGGTGTAAACTGTAAAGCACATTGTTACTGGACGGTGGAGCAGTGGGGACGCCACCTCTGGAGTGATGAATCACACTTTTTTATCTGGCAGTCTGATGGACGAGTCTGGGTTTGGAGGTTGCCAGGAAAACGATACATTTTGGACTGCATTGTGCCGAATGTGAAATTTGTTGGGGGAGGAATTATAGTGTGGGGTGTTTTTTCAGGAGTTGGGCTGGGCCCCTTAGTTCCAGGGAAGGGAACTTTGAATACTCCAGGATACCAAAACATTTTGGACAATTCCATGCTCCCAACCTTGTGGGAACAGTTTGGAGCTGGCCCCTTCCTCTTCCAACATGACTCTGCACCAGCGCACAAAGCAAGGTCCATAAAGACATGAATGACAGAGTCTGGTGGGGATGAACTTGACTGGCTTGCACAGAGTCCTGACCTGAACCTAATAGAACACCTTTGGGATTAATTAGAACGGAGACTGAGAGGCAGGCTTTCTCGACCAACATCAGTGTGTGACCTCACCAATGCGCTTTTGGAAGACGGTCGAAAACTCCTATAAACACACTCCGCAACCTTGTGGAAAGCCATCCCAGAAGAAATGAAACTGTAATAGCTGCAAAAGATGGACCGACATATTGAACCCTACGGGTTAGGAATGGGATGGCACTTTAAGTTGATATGTGAGTCAGGGCAGGTGGCCAAATACTTTTGGCAATATAGTATATATGTATATATGTATGTGTTTATATATATACATGTACGTCTGTATGTATGTATGTATGTATGTACTGTATGTATGTATGTGTATATATATATATATAGTATATATACACATATATATATATATATATATATATATATATATATATATATATATATATATATCCATCCATCTTCTTCCGCTTATCCGAGGTTGGGTCGCGGGGGCAGCAGCCTAAGCAGAGAAGCCCAGACTCCCCTCTCCTCAGCCATTTCGTCCAGCTCTTCCCAGGGAATCCCGAAGTGTTCCCAGGCCAGCCGGAAGACATAGTCTTCCCAACGTGTCCTGGGTCTTCCCTGTGGCCTCCTACCAGTTGGTAAGGAGGCGTTTGGGTGGCATCCTGATCAGATGCCCGAACCACCTCATCTGGCTCCTCTCGATGTGGAGGAGCAGTGGCTTTACTTTGAGCTCCCCCCGGATGGCAGAGCTTCTCACCCTATCTCTAAGGGAGAGCCCCGCCACCCGGCGGAGGAAATTCATTTTGGCCGCTTGTACCCGTGATCTTGTCCTTTCGGTCATGACCCAAAGCTCATGACCATCGGTGAGGATGGAAACGTAGATCAACCGGTAAATTGAGAGCTTTGCCTTCCGGCTCAGCTCCTTCTTAACATGTATTATATTCTCTTTTCTTCAAAATAGCCACCCTTTACTCTGATTACTTCTTTGCACACTCTTGGCATTCTCTCTAAGCTAAAAGAGGTAGTCACCTGAAAGGGTTTTCACTTCACAGATGTCATAGTTTTGAGGCTTTCAGTGACAATCTACAATGTAAATAGTCTTGAAAATTAAGAAAACACATTCCAATGAGAATGTGTGTCCAATTTTTGATTGGAGCACATACTTGTTGGTCACAAAAAACATTCATGAAGTTTGGTTCTTTTATGAATTTATTATGGGTCTACTGAAAATGTGAGCAAAAGTATACATACAGAAATGTTAATATTTGCTTACATGTCCCTTGGCAAATTTCACTGCGATAAGGCGCTTTTTTTAGCCATCCACAAGCTTCTGGTTGAATTGTTGACCACTCCTCTCGACAAAATTAGTGCAGTTCAGTTGAATGTGTTGGTTTTCTGACATGGACTTGTTTCTTCGGCATTGTGGTCAAACAGCTTAACAACAACAGAGAGTTTAACGGCCAATGAGTCCGCACACACACAAAAGTCTTTTTGGTGCTCTTCAGAATGTTACCAAACAGGCTGATACAATAAAAAAAATAAAACATTTGGAAAATCCTTTTACCTTGTGACTTTAAATATTTATGGCATTTGTTGAACGGCCTGGGAGTGGTAAACTTCCAGATACTGCTTGCGTTTGCATAAACTAGCAGGGTGAGGCACTCCTCCAATACACTTATGTCCCGGTACTGCAAAAACTGAAATCTAAGTAAGATTAAATATCGCAAATAAGGGTAATATTTGTTTATTTTCTGTCTGATAAGATAATTATTCTCACTAAGCAGATTTTATGTTACAATGTTTTACTTGTTTTAAGGGTTTTGGTCCTAAATGATCTCAGTAAGATATTACAGATTGTAGCTGAGATTTTATGACCTATATTGAGTAAAACATGCTTGAAACTAGAATATCAACTGATGCCAAGCTGTTTCAGTAACACTCACAAGTATAAAACTACTTTTTTAAAGTAATAATTTCTTACTTTAAAGCATGAAAAAAAAAAAATCATGATGCCAAGCGCATATCATTATGTCAAAATGATGGCACTAGCATTTACTTAATTTACAAACCCCGTTTCAAAATGAGTTGGGAAATTGTGTTAGATGTAAATATAAACAGAATAAAATGATTTGCAAATCCTTTTCAACTCACATTCAGTTGAATATGCTACAAAGACAACATATTTGATGTTCAAACTGATAAACATCCATCCATCCATCCATTTTCTTCCGCTTATTCTGATAAACATTTTTTTTTTTTAAATAATCATTAACTTTAGAATTTGATGCCAGCATTACGTGACAAAGAAGTTGGGAAAGGTGTCAATAAATACTGATAAGGTTGAGGAATGCTCATCAGACACTTATTTGGAACATCCAACAAGTGTGCAGGCTAATTGGGAACAGCTGGTGCCATGATTGGGTATTAAAACAGCTTCCCAAAAAATGCTCAGTCTTTCACAAGAAAGGATGGGGCGAGGTACACCCCTTTGTCCACAGCTGCGTGAGCAAATAGTCAAACAGTTTAAGAACAACGTTTCTCAAAGTGCAATTGCAAGAAATTTAGGGATTTCAACATCTACGAACCATAATATCATCAAAAGGTTCAGAAGATCTGAAGAAATCACTCCACGTAAGCGGCATGGCCGGAAACCAACATTGAATGACCATGACCTTCGAGCCCTCAGACGGCAATGTATCAAAAACCGACATAAATCTCTAAAGGATATCACCACATGAGCTCAGGGTCACTTCAGAAAACCACTGTCACTAAATACAGTTTGTTGCTACATCTGTAAGTGCAAGTTAAAGCTCTACTATGCAGAGCGAAAGCCATTTATCAACAACATCCAGAAACGCCGCCGGCTTCTCTGGGCCTGAGATCATCTAAGATGGACTGATGCAAAGTGGAAAAGTGTTCTGTGATTCGTTTATATTTACATCTGACACAGTTTCCCAACTCACATGGAAACGGGGTTTGTAAGAATATTTTCGGACAAATTGAGCAAAAAGCACTCTTTTTCTTTCTACCAAGAAAAGTGCACTTGTTATTAATGAGAATATACCTATTTTAAGGTATTTTTGCGTTCATTCAGGTTAGCTAATTTTACTTGTTTTGGAAAGTTTTGACCAGCCGAATTTTTTTGTTCTATTGGCAGATAATTTTGTGTAGTTCAAATAAAATACCCCTAATTATTAAAAAATATTTTCTTGTTTTTGAACACTGACTTTTTGCAGTGCCGGTACTGCATTCTCCTTCGCTGTAATAAAAGTCCCCTCTGGCATATTTTTCCAAAAAAGTCTGGTCTTATCACAGTTGGAAAGACCGGCAGAAATCCCCCTTCGCTGATAAAATCCTTGAAGCGGCAGCTTTGTCTGAGCGGCCTCGCCTCGGTTCCTCTTTTTTAAACTTTTCCAAACGCCCACGGCTCGTCCTAAATTGTTTTTCCGTGCTGGTTCCGGCACGCTCACTTTTGGACATCAAGTCGTCCATATAAATGGCGGGCCTGGGGAATGCTATCGCCGGCTAGCTGCTCCTCATCTCTCCAAACTGGCAAAAACTTTTTCAACATATAAACCACCTTTTCTTTTCTTTTTTTTTTTTTTATGGTTGCAATTGTGAACTTGTTTCTTCCATATTTGTGAGCCAATCCATGTGCTATTGGCGCCACCAAAGCACAACTTAAACAGGATGTGACGCCTCTTCAAAATGGCCTGTACAGGAAGGGATGTCATCACAATGGCAGCATATTTAGAATGTTTGTAGATGGGAAAATAATGCAAATTGAGGTGTTGGTGAATGGGGGGAAAAATACCCAAATGGCCCCTTCATGCTTTCTTTTTCCAGTCTGTGGGCCTTAGAGGAAAAAGTTCGGACACCCCTGTATTAGAACGTGGCGAGGGACGCTCAGAGGAGTGCGGTGTGCAAGAACTAGACGAACGTGATGTCATGTGGAAACGTTTGGATCATTTCCAGTAAATTCCGTGTCAGTGTTAAAAGTGTCAGCTCGCTCTGTGAGCCCCGCCGCCGCCGCCGTTACTATGGCAACCCAGCTTCCATTTCAGGTAGGCGGCGGTGTCGACGGGGGGTGGCAACTTTCCGAGGAGACGAGGTGAGGAAGCAAACACGCCTCAGGTGAGGTGGAGGAGACGAGCATATGTGCGCTGATAGGAGGAGGCGAGTGATGGAGACGTGTGAGGACCAGGTGTGAACGCCACGCACACTCAAGGCGGGATATTCCCGCACCGCTTTGATATCCAAACATATCTTCTTCCTTTCCCCCTCGCTGATGTGTTTGGCAGCGCGCTCGTGGTGTCAGTCCGGGTGACCCGTCTCCATGGAGACGCCCATCAGTCAGCCCGCGTCAGGGCTTCTCGGGCGAAGCCTTATCGTGTTTGTCAGCGTGAGTGTTTATCTGTCCACGTATTAGTCACCGCGTCACTCACGGCGAAGGCCGGGGCGAGGTCGCCATCCATTTGGGCCAAGTGTATCACGCATGCGGCGCGTGCCGCTTGATGGTTTGTTTGAGGGGTGAGGGCCGTCATGGTGGGGACGTGTGCAGAAAGACATTTTGTTAGGCACGCCCGAACTATTAAAAATGATACCTGTGCAATTACAATAATGCTCACTTATTGTAACAGTTATTTAAGACAATTTGTTTCCAATATTTTTGTATTTGTAATTTTTAATTATTTTATAATTGTGGCAATCACTGAGAATCAAAGTAAGAACTGTTTGTAATATTTTATTTGTGTAATATTCAAGTTTCAAAATTTGTAGAATTATATTTCATGTTTTTAATATTATTATTGATTAATAAAGACATGCACCTGGGGATAGGTTGATTGGCAACACTAAATTGGCCCTAGTGTGTGAATGTGAGTGTGAGTGTTGTCTGTCTATCTGTGTTGGCCCTGCGATGAGGTGGCGACTTGTCCAGGGTGTACCCCGCCTTCCGCCCGATTGTAGCTGAGATAGGCGCCAGCGCCCCCCGCGACCCCGAAAGGGAATAAGCGGTAGAAAATGGATGGATGGATGGATAATATCTAATATTGATTGTTTTATATTAACTCTTCTGTATGTTGATTTATGAATGTACATTTTAAAATGTTTTTGTAAATAATTACAATATTAATTTAATAATCAATCGATAAATATGCACCTTATGTATTTTATTATCCCACAAATTAAATTATGCATTTTTGTAAATATGAATTACAATATTAATATATACATTTTTCCATACATCCATTTTCTACCGCTTATTCTCTTTTGTCATCGCGGGGGGCGCTGGTGCCTATCTCAGCTACAATACATTTTTTACATATTGAAATATACATTATTCATGCAATTGCTGATGAATAAACATACACTTTTTAATTTTTTAATTTTTACAATTTTAATATACATTTTTGTAAATATTTATTACAACATTTATTTAATACCTATTTGCACAACTTATATTTTATTTATTCATTATTGTTATTAATTAATATGTTTTATTATTTAATATTTATAATGTATTATTTTTATATTTATTAATTTATTATACACATATATTTAAAACAATTTTGTAAATATCAATTACATTATTTTTAAAATTATTGGTGAATAAAGATGCACACTTTTGTGTTTCATTATTTTTTTTACAAATTAAAAGATATATTTTTGTAAATATTCACTACATTATTGATTTAATTATTAATGAATAAGTATGCAAAATTTTGTATTTTATTATTTCTTCATTTCTATCATTAATACATATTTATTAATGATTTATATTTACTATATATACATTTATTACAGTCGGTAAAATATGTATATATTTTGAAAAACAATTTTGTAAAGAATAATTTCACAATAATTAATTAATGCACATTTTTCTATTTTATTAGTTTTACCAACAAATATATACATTTTTGTAAATTGTAATTCCATTAATTAAATTATTTAGAAATAAATATGCTCAATATTTTAATCAATTATGTTTATGAATATAATATCCATTTTTATAAATATTAACCACAATATTAATTAAATTGATAAATAAATAAGCACATTTTTGGATTTTATTATTTTTTATAAATTAAAAGATGCATTTTTTTTAAATATGACTTATTTTTTTAATCAGATTGTTAATAAATAAGTTTGCGCATTTTGTATTTTATATATTTTTTTATAAATTAAAGTATACATTTTTTTAAATATTAATCACATTATCAATCAAATTATTAATAAATAAATATGTACATTTTTGTAAATCATTGTTTTTACAAATGTAAAGATACATCTTTTAGAATGTAAAAAGAACACCTAAAAAATAGATGGTTGTAAATGATTTGGTATTTTATTAAAAAAACATAAATATTTCTACATTGTACAAAAAAGGATGTACTGTCATTGTTTGCAGAGAAATGTTGAATTTAAACCCAATGTCTTTATTGTGAAACATTCACCTTAGAAATATTACAAAAGTCTGTACTGACATGTTTGCATGTTTACAACTTTTTCACTGCTATATTAATATTGGAACCTTAAGTATTGGCAAACTGAATGATGCGGACACGTCTGTTACTGGATACTCTCCAATACACTTCGGAGACTTTGTATGTGTAATATGCAACTATAATTATTTGACAAAAACCGAACCCCTTTTTCCAGAACAAAACAAGTAAAGATCACTTTTAGTGTAATTCAATACCTTTTTGGCGAGGAACAGAGAGGAAAGCCAAGCAAACGCTTCCTTTCTTCACACAATAATTGAACGCAATAGTGTTTCTCACCTTCTTTGTCTAAGTGCTGGCACTCTCAACTTCTTTTGGCCCCCATGGTGGCTTCCAAAATATGTTTTTTCACACTGTACATCTGAGAAGCCATCATTTATCGGCCTAATGCAGTGTCTAGTGAGTCCACATTAAAGGTCGTTACTGCGTGGAATTGACGGTGATGAATGCGTTTAGCTGAGTGTGCTGCACACGTCTTTATTGTTCTTGCTCCACATTGTTTTGAATATTTATGATGCTGTCCTATTGTTTTACCGCACTTGGTGTCTCATTTGCTCCCCTGGTTGCTTTGTTTTTCTCTTCCTATGTCACATTTTGCCTTTGCACTGGCATTTAATCATCCATTTATTTATTATATAGACCACAGGGGTCCAACTTTTTCCACTGAGGGCCGCACACTGAAAAATTAAAGCATGCCGCGGCCAATTTGATATTTTCAACCTTTAGGGCTCCCCTTAAGTTTGATCCTGGGGCGTTTTGTCGAAGAAAACACTATTATTTATGGCAAAAACCCGAAATATGCATACTTTTCCCCCAAAAATTTCAAAGCGGAATATTTTGATGTAAAGTAATTGGAGCTTTAAATAGGTCAATAATTCATAATGCCATTGATTTCCATCCATCCATCCATCCATCCATTTCTACCGCTTATTCCCTTTGGGGTCGCGGGGGGGCACTGGTGCCTATCTCAGCTACAATCGGGCGGAAGGCGGGGTACACCCTGGACAAGTCGTTTAATTTTCGAGTTATGACAGTTTAAAAAAAAGTCTCTACATCTACTTCAGATCTTAATTTTTTTAATTATAAAGTTTTTTTAAATTATTTTTTTCTTTATTTGTTTGTTTTATGCACTTTTTGTCAAAGCAAATGTTTTGGGGCAAACACACAAAAATATGCAATATTTTCCCCAAAAATATTTTAATATTTGATGTGAAGTATCTGAAACCTTGAATATGTCAAAAAATGCATACCAGCATTGATTTTAATTCGTTATTATTTTTCGAGCAAGGACATTTAAAAAAAAAAATACCACTAAAACTCTTTGGGATCCAAAAGGGTCCCACTCATAAAATAGTTAAAAATAGGTTATAAATTGTTATTTTTTACTTTCAACACTTAAGTCTCTAGATCTATTTTAGTCGATTTTAAGTTTTTATTTTTATGATTTTTGTTTGTTTGTTTGTTTTTTATTCACTTTTGGTCGAAGCAAATTTTGGGGGCAAACACAACAATTTGCAATAATTTTCCCCAAAAATATTTTAATATTTGACGTGGAGTAACTGGAACCTTGAATATGTCAAAAATGTATACCAGCATTGATTTTAATTCAATATTAATTTTTATTTTTAGTTAATAGTTTTTTTTAAATTTTTGTAAAATTATGAAGGATCTAAAAGCGCTCCACCCATATAAGTGTTAAAAATAAGTCATAAATTATTTTTTTTTACTTTCAGCACTTAAGTCTCTAGATCTACTTCAGATGTATCCGTCGATTTTAAGTTTTTATTTTTATGATTTATTTATTTCTTTGTTTTATGCACTTTTTGTCAAAGCAAATGTTTTGGGGCAAACACACAAAAATATTTTGATATTTGATGTGAAATAACTGAAACTTTGAATATGTCAAAACATTTATACCAGCATTGATTTTAATTCGTTATTATTTTTCGAGCAAGGACATTTAAACAAAAAAAAAACCCCACTAAAACTCTTTGGGATCCAAAAGGGTCCCACTCATAAAATAGTTAAAAATAAGTTATAAATTGTTATTTCTTACTTTCAACACTTAAGTTTGTAGATCTATTTCAGTCGATTTTAAGTTTTTATTTTTATGATTTTTTGTTTGTTTGTTTGTTTGTTTTTTATGCACTTTTTTTCAAAGCAAATTTTGGGGGCAAACACAACAATTTGCAATAATTTTCCCCAAAAAATTTTAATATTTGATGTGAAGTAACTGGAACCTTGAATATGTCAAAAATGTATACCAGCATTGATTTTAACTCAATATTAATTTTTATTATTAGTTAGTTGTTTTTTTTAATTTTTGTAAAATTATGGAGGATCTAAAAGCACTCCACCCATATAAGTGTTAAAAATAAGTCATATATATATTTTTTTTACTTTCAGCACTTAAGTCTCTAGATCTACTTTAGATGTATCCGTCGATATTAAGTTTTTATTTTTATGATTTTTTTTATTTCTTTCTTTCTTTGTTTTATGCACTTTTTGTCAAAGCAAATGTTTTGGGGCAAACACACAAACATATGCAATATTTTCCCCAAAAATATTTTAATATTTGATAATGAAATAACTGAAACTTTGAATATGTCAAAAAATTTATACCAGCATTGATTCATTATCATTTTTCGAGCAACGACAGTTTAAAAAATTTAAATAAAAATACCGCTAAAACTCTATGGGATCCAAAAGGGTCCCACTCATAAATTTGTTAAAACTAAGTCACAAATTGTTATTTTTTCCTTTCAACACTTAAATCTCTAGATCTACTTCTGATCTATCAGTCAATTTTAAGTTTGTATTTTTATAATTTTTTTGTTTGTTTTATGCACTTTTTGTCAAAGCAAATGTTTTGGGACAAACACACAAAAATATGCAATATTTTCCCCAAAAATATTTCAATATTTGACGTGAAGTAACTGAAACCTTGAATATGTCAAAAAATCAATACCGGCATTGATTTTAATTAATCATTATTTTTCGAGCAATGGTAGTTTGAAAAATAAAAATAAAAGTACCGCTAAAACTCTTTGGGATCCTAAAGAGCCCCACTCATAAAATTGTTAAAGATAAGTCATAAATTGTTTTTTTTTTTTTACTTTCAACACTTAAATCACTATATCTATTTCAGATCCATCAGTCAATTTTAAGTTTTTATTTTTATTCTTTTTTTGTTTTTATGCACTTTTTGTCAAAGCAAGTGTTTGGGGCAAACATAGCAATTTGCAATAATTGTACCCTAAAATATTTTAATATATTATCTGAAGTAACTGGAACCTTGAACATGTCAAACATTTATACCAGCAATGATTTTAATTCATTATTATTTTTTAGTATTATTATCTTTTTTTTTTAATCCTTGTAAAATTATTGGGGATCTAAAAGCGTTCCACTCATAAAAGTGGTAAAAATAAGTCTTTTTTTTTTTTTCACTTTCTAACACTTAAGTTTTTTTTATTTGTTTTATATACTTTTTGACAAAGCATTTTTTTGGGGCAAACACAAAACCATACAATATTTCCCCCCCAAATATTTTAATATTAGATGTGAATTAACTGGAACCTTGAATATGTCACCAATTTGTACCAGCATTGAGTTTATTCATTATTATTTTTTAATATTAGGTTTTTGTTCTTAATTATTTGTTTAAATTATGGTGGATCCAAAAATGTTGTAAATAATGTTTTTGTTTGTTCACTTTATAACGCTTAAATCTCTCTGGAGATAACAATAAAAAAAACATAATAATAATTATTATCATAATTTTTTTTTCCAGTAATGACAGCATTAAAGAAAAACAGCCTGCATGGCAGCTTTGCGTTATTAAATCCACTTTGCAACTTTTTCTTGCTACATTTCACCTGTTTGCTCTTTTATTCCACTTGTTTATGCTTAATAATATGTTTAGAATTTGCTGTGCGCCATTAAAAATGTAGCATCAGGCCACAAATAGCCCCCGGGCTGCACCTGATGAGTTGGGAAATTGTGTTAGATGTAAATATAAACAGAATACAATGATTTGCAAATCATTTTCAACCCATATTCAGTGGAATATGCTACAAAGACAACATATTTGATGTTCAAACTGATAAACATTTGTTTATTTTTGCAAATTATCATTAACTTTAGAATTTGATGCCAGCAACACGTGACAAAGAATTTGGGAAAGGTGGCAATAAATACTGATAAAGTTGAGGAATGCTCATCAAACACTTATTTGGAACATCCCACAGGTGTGAAGACTAATTGGGAACAGGTGGGTGCCATGATTGGGTATAAAAACAGCTTCCCCAAAAATGCTCAGCCTTTACAAGAAAGGACGGGGCGAGGTACACCCCTTTGTCTACAACTGCGCAAGCAAATAGTCAAACAGTTTAAGAACAACGTTTCTCAAAGTGAAATTGTAAAAAATTAAGGGATTTCAACATCTACGGTCCATAATATCATCAAAAGGTTCAGAGAATCTGGAGAAATCACTACACATAAGCTGCATGGCCGGAAACCAACATTGAATTCGATCCCTCAGACGGCACTGTATCAAAAACCGACATCAATCTCTAAAGGAGATCACCACATGGGCTTAGGAACACTTCAGAAAACCACTGTCACTAAATACAGGTTGTTGCTAAATCTGTAAGTGCAAGTTCAAGCTCTAGTATGCAAAGCGAAAGCCATTTATCAACAACATCCAGAAATGCCGCCGTCTTCTCTGGGCCTGAGATCATTTAAGATGGACTGATGCAAAGTGGAAAAGTGTTTTGGGGTCTGACGAGTCCACATTTCAAATTGATTTTGGAAATATTTGACATATTGTCATCCAGACAAAAGGGGAAGCGAACCATCCGGACTGTTATCAACGCAAAGTTAAAAAGCCAGCATCTGTGATGGCATGGGGGTGCATTAGTGCCCAAGGCATGGGTAACTTACACATCTGTGAAGGCACCATTAATGCTGAACGGTACATACAGGTTTTGGAACAACATATGCTGCCATCTAAGCACCGTCTTTTTCATGGATGCCCCTGCTTATGTCAACAAGACAATGCCAAGCCACATTCAGCACGTGTTACAACAGCGTGGCTTAGTAAAAAAAAAGAGTGCGGGTACTTTCCTGGCCCGCCTGCAATCCAGACCTGTCTCCCATCGAAAATGTGTGGCGCATTATGAAGCGTAAAATACGACAGCGGAGACCCCAGACTGTTGAACGACTGAAGCTCTACATAAAACAAGAATGGGAAAGAATTCCACTTTCAAAGCTTCAACAATTATTTTCCTCAGTTCCCAAACGTTTGAGTGTTGTTAAAAGAAAAGGTGATGTAAGACAGTGGTGAACATGCCCTTCCCCAACTACTTTGGCACATGTTGCAGCCATGAAATGCTAAGTTAATTATTATTTGCAAAAAAAAATAGAGTTTATGAGTTTGAACATCAAATATCTTGTCTTTGTAGTGCATTCAATTGAATATGGGTTGAAAAGGATTTGCAAATATTTACATCTAACACAATTTCCCAACTCGTGTGGAAACGGGGTTTGTATACAAAATAATATTCATTACAAATGACAGTAATATGATTTAATGTGAGTATTTAATTGCAAAAGTGGATCCGTGGCCTTTTTGTTTGAGATGATGTTCCACCTTGACCTCGTTTGTGCAGAACGGGCAGTGATTACCGGCAATGTTTGTGTTGTTTTTGTGTTGCACGTGAGCGTAGGAGGCTTCTGAGCGTCTTTTAGCAGCGTTTGAATTTTTCATGTGCAACAACAAAGAGAGACGAGTGCACTTCTGTTGTGCTGTACATTCAAAGCAGGGCAAGGGAAACAAACAATACAAGCAGGAAGGATATGTTGAGCTTTATTTTGACATGCCCTGCACTGCGTGGCCACGATGCACACACACAAACACATATGCACGCACGCACACGCACACACACACGTATTTGCATTAATGTTTGTGATGTTGTTTTGGGCCTTAAGAGCAGCACGGTGTTGTTGTCGCTGGAGCTCTAATGTTCCTCTGCCTGCCAAGCGTCATTAAAGTGACGTTAAACATCAGCGTAATTGATCACATTAATGCGGCTTTTAGGCACTTTAGTGCGCCTCCACTTTGATTTAGCAACAAAACGCACAAACGACAAAGCGTTCAAGTCGGGCTGTCAAAGTTAACCCCTTGTTTCACGCCATTACTCACATAACGTTGTGGCATCAATCATGTACGCATGCAGATTAATCACACGGTTTGTTTACTTTAGGAAAGACAAGTGTGCGACACTTCTCTTTTTATCGTTATTTGTATTGGACTTTATGAAATATTTGCGTATATTTAGTGTTTGGCGCAGCCGGACTTAAGCAGGATGGGATAGAGAGAAGACAATTGTGGGGACAAGACTTAAACCAGAAAAAAAAAAAGATACTTTTTTTTATATATATATATATATATATATATATATATATATATATATATGCATATATATATATATATACATATATATATATATATATATATGTATACATATATATATATATATATATATATATATATATATATATATATATATATATATATATATATATATATATATTTATTGGCGGTAACAGCCTATCAGCAGTGCGTATTCAGAGCGCATGTAGTGAATGCTTCAGCGTCGAGCAGATAGGTGTTTAGCAGGTGAGCATAAGGCAGCGGACTCTCCCCAAATGATAGTAAACACCTCTCAGTCAACTACTACTAACATCACTATGAGCCCGTTGACCTTCTAGAACAGGGGTGTCAAACTATAATACAGAGTGGGCCAAAATTTAAAACTGAACAAAGTCGCGGGCCAAAGTTGAACAAATTAACCTTTTAATAGAGACCCAAACAAGTTTTGCATTGAATATTAAACAAGCAAGGCTTATGTAGCTTTATAGTCACATACAAAATCGACTTTCAAATTATAATAATGAGTAAAAAATATCAATGGCATATCAAATAAAATGTAAATAAAAATTGGGGGAGCGGGGTTTGGTGGTAGAGGGTGTTTATATTGTAGCGTCCCGGAAGAGTTAGTGCTGCAAGGGCTTCTGGGTATTTCTTCTGTTGAGTTTATGTTGTGCTACGGTGTTCTCCCGAAATGTGTTTGTCATTCTTGTTTGGTGTGGCTTCACAGTGTGGCGCATATTTGTAAAAGTGTTTAAGTTGTTTATACGGCCACCCTGAGTGTGACCCTTATGGCTGTTGATCAAGTATGCGTTGCATTCACTTGTGTGTGTTAAAGCAGCATATATTATGTGACTGGACCGGCACGTTGTTTGTATGGCGGAAAAGGGGACGTGACGACAGGCTGTAGAGGACGCTAAAGGCAGTACGCCCCCAATATTGTTGGCCGGGTGGAAATCAGGAGAAATTCGGAAGAATGGAGTCTCCCGGGAAAATCATGAGGGTTGGCAAGTACGAGTATCAGTGGTGGATGCAGTCTTACAGAGGCATTGCCACTGTATAATACCGGCGGGCCAGCTTTAATCTTAATTTGATATTACCTCAAGGGCCAGATAAAATTACATGGCGGGCCAAATGTGGCCCGCGGGCCAGAGTTTGACACCCATGTTCTAGAAACTTAAACTGCAGCTCAGCTCGCTCGCAGTTCTGGCTTGAGTATAAGGCTAATTAGCTTTTAGTGTAACGTTAGCTCATTTTGTGTGTGTGTGTGAGTGTGTGTGTGTGTTTTACGGACAGAAAACCTTTGAATGGCAGGGTCCCTGCTATCACATGTTGATGAAAATGCAACATTTACATAATAAAAATCAATAACAGGCTTCCCAAATGCTGTAATAAATTAAGCATGATGAGTTGATATGAAACTGTTTAATGTTGCACTTTTTATATGTAGAAAAAAAGATTTGTCATTTTATTTAATCCGAGCAACAATTTGAGGTAGTTTAATGTTGATATTTTGAAGTTTTTTTACTGTGTCGAAAATGAACCAAACTGTGACCTCCAAACCGAGGTACGTACCGAACCGAAATTTTTGTGTACCGTTACACCCCAAATCTATATAGATATATAGTCACACCCTGCCTTGGGTGAAGGTAATGTAAGGTGAAGGCGCGCAGTTGTACAGTTTACAAACATTTATTTAAATCCCAAAGTGTCAAAAGGTGAACAATAGCAAGAGGAAACAAAGCACCCAAAAACTCAGAAGATGTTTGATGCATGGATACCTGAGCTCTTGCTCAGGACAGAGAACCCCCTCTGGCAGTGACAGACAGCTGTCAGAAAAATGGCATTTTCCAATTTAAAGAGCCCATAGCCCCTCCCACTAGCTGGGACCAATTTGACAGGGGGAATTAAGAATGCCGTTCTTTTGTAAAATACACCATAAATAACCCTCACACATCTAAATGTATTCCCATAGTACTTTTGCATTTGTAGATGACTCACTTTTGTATACAGTGTATTCAGCCTTGGAAAACATAACTTTTAAATGTCCAGTGTGCTTTTGTAACACCCAGCTTACAAGATTACTTTTTCGCACACTCTTGGCATTCTCTTGATGAGCCTCAAGAGGTAGTTACCTGTAATGGTTTTCACTTCACAGGTGTACTTGAAGCTCATGGAGAGAATGCCAAGAGTGTGCAAAGCAGTAATCAGAGCAAAGGGTGGCTTTTTGGAAGAAACTAGAATATAAAACATGTTTTTAGTTATTTACCCTTTTTCTGGTTAAGTACATAACTCCACATCTGTTCATTCATAGTTTTGAGGACTTCAGCGATAATCTACAATGTAAATAGTCATGAAATTAAGGAAAACACATTGAAGGTGTGTCCAAACTTTTGGCCTGTACTGTGTGTGTATATACTAATATATATATATATATATATATATATATATATATATATATATATATATATATATATATATATATATATATATATATATATATATACATATATATGTATATATATATATGTATGTACGTATATATATATATATATATATATATATATATATATATATATATATATATATATAAATGTATATATATATATATATATATATATATATATATATATATATATATATATATATATATATATATAAGGGGTGTGGGAAAAAATCGATTCGAATTTGAATCGCGATTCTCACGTTGTGCGATTCAGAATCGATACTCATTTTTAAAAAATCGATTTTTTTATTTTTTTTATCAATCCAACAAAACAATACCTAGCAATACCATACCAATGAAATCCAATTCCAGAACCAAACCTGACCCAGCAACACCCAGAACTGCAATAAACAGAGCAATTGAGAGGAGACACAAACACGACACAGAACAAACAAAAAGTAGTGAAACAAAAACAAATATTATCAACAACAGTATCAATATTAGTTATAATTTCAGCATAGCAGTGATTAAAAATCCCTCATTGACATTATCATTAGACATTTATAAAGAAAGAAAAAAAAAGAACAATAGTGTCACAATATTTTCACAAGGATAAAATTAGTCATATTTTTGGTTCGTTTTATGGTTTAAAAAAATGTACATTATTGCAATCAGTTGATAAAACATTGTCCTTTACAATTATAAAAGCTTTTCACAAAAATCTACTACTCTGCTTTTATGTCAGCAGACTGGGGTAGATCCTGCTGAAATTCTTTGTATTGAATGTATAGAAAATCCTTTTAAACCGGGGAAAAAAATCGTTTTTGGATCGAGAATCGTGTTGAATTGAAAAAAAAAATCGATTTTAAATCGAATCGTGACCCCAAGAATCGATATTGAATCGAATCGGACACCCAAAGTTTCGCAGCCCTCATATACATGTATATATATATATGTATATATATATATATATATATATATATATATATATATGTATATATATATACATATATATATATATATTAATTATGGTATATTAGTTATTTTTTTATTTTATTTTTGGGTGATGTTTTGTCCCCTCTTGTTATGCTGCCACTTTATTCCAAAATGGAATAAATTCCTTTTTGTCCTCAAAATTCTACACACAATACCCCAGAGTGACAATGTAAATGTGACGATCCGTCACTTCACTTCTGTTTGTGTTTCCTTGTTTTGGCTTTATTTCCTATCAAAGAAGGACATTTTGGTTCAATTTCTTTCTTGTCTCCCTGAGCGCTGTTTCCCCTCACCTGCTGCTGATTGGCAGCCTTGCCACACCTGGTGTTAATAATCAGGCGGAATATTTATGCCTTCCTCGCGTGTTCCTCAGTGCTCGGGGATTGAACCTTCCATGCACGACTGCTTCTTTCTCTGTTTGGAGTATATTACAATCCTCTTATCTGATCGTTGTTTGCCTGGTTCCTGCATCATGGGGTCACTACTACTGCAGCCATTTGGGTTCCAGAAAGTAAAAACCTTTTTTTTGTAATTATTTTTATAGCTCAGTGTCCTCCATCATTCGTAAATGGTAAAAGTTTATATATGTGTATGGATATATATTTGTAAACGCACTTAAGGAAATTGCTGATCTAAGTTAACAAACGTGTATTTTTTTACACCGACGCTAATTTGAAGTATAAACCTTTTTAGGGGCACACTGGACTCTTCAGTTCTTTTCGGGTATGCGATGCTGCGAACACAGGGAACATTTTTATGATCCCTTATGTTCTGTGAACACAAGCTGTAGTCAGTCGGGGCTTGAACACGCGGGCACAGTGGTGCTGGGCGCTGATGCGGTCGTTTGCAGAGAAGGAGGTCCCGTCTTCATTGTGAATGGATGAGGGCTCCTCGCCGCATCTTAATGAGAGCGTCGCCGCATCCTCGAACGCGCCGAGTGGGCGCCGCTGCCGCCGTGCTGCAGTGCGTCCCGTTTGACACGGATGAGTGGCCGTTAAAATGTGCCATTTAAAAATAGACATGTTTATAATTCCCTATTGTGTTGTTGTGACGACGTTGTAACAGCACATTAATCACGTTTGTGCCTCTTTTATTGCCCGAATCACGTCGTTATCGTTGACATACACCGCTAACATAGCCCTATCTTTGAAACTTTGCCGCTGCCTTGCATGCTAACAATAGCCCACACATACAGTTAGTATCAGTGAATGACACTGAGGTGTAAACCTACAAAATTAGCAGAAAAACTAGCATGCTAATGTTAGCATGCTAGAATACAAAATGAAACGTGTCAACGACCAGAATATATTACTCTGCGATGTATATCTGAGAATTTTGTTTCAAAAGTTAGCACGCTAATCTTAGCAGTCATTAAGTACCATAATATGACTATACAAAATGATCAATAAAAGATGCATGCTAACAGGTAGCATTCGTTAAGTAACACAATATTTGACGCTGAGATGCAAGCCTACAAAATTGGCAAAAAACTAGCATGCTAATGTTAGCATGCTAAAATACAAATTGAAACGTGTCAAGGCCCAAAATATATTACTCTGCGATGTATACCTGAGAATTTAGCTTCAAAAGTTAGCACTCTAATGTTAGTATACATCAAGTACCGAAATATGACTATACAAAATGATCAATGAAAGATGCATGCTAACAGGTAGCATTTGTTAAGTAACACAATATTTGATGCTGAGATGTAAGCCTACAGAATTGGCAAAAAAGCTAGCATGCTAATGTTAGCATGCTAAAATACAAAATAAAACATGCGTCAAGGCCCAAAATATATTACTCTGCGATGTATACCTGAGAATTTAGCTTCAAAAGTTAGCAGGCTAATGTTAGTATACAACAAGTACCGAAATATGACTATACAAAATGATCAATGAAAGATGCATGCTAACAGGTAGCATTTGTTAAGTAACACAATATTTGATGCTGAGATGTAAGCCTATAGAATTGGCAAAAATCTAGCATGCTAATTTTAGCCTGCTAAAATACAAAATAAAACATGTGTCAAGGCCCAAAATATATAACTCTGCGATGTATATCTGAGAATTTAGCTTCAAAAGTTAGCACGCTAATGTTAGCATACATCAAGAACCGAAATATGATCAATGAAAGATGCATGCTAACAGGTAGCATTCATTAAGTAGCACACTATTTGATGCTGAGATGTATGCCTACAAAATTTGCAAATAAGCTAGCATGCTAAAATACAAAATAAAACGTGTGTCAACGACCCAAATATATTGCATGCTAAAATACAAAATGAAACATGTCAAAGACCAAAATATATTACTCTGCGTTGTTTATCTGAGAACTTTGAACATTTCAGGTGCTGGACACTGAGTCCGAGTAGACCATGTTCCGCACCTCTATTGTCGAGGCGGCTGATTGGAGCTGTGGCCGCAAGGTAGTTGGTGCCTGTCGGGTCGGTAATCCTAAAACCCCTTGGTGGACACCAGCGGTGAGGGATGCCGTCCAGCTGAAGAAGGAGTCATATCGGGTTCTTTTGGCTCATAGGACTCCGGAGGCAGTGGACAGGTACCGACAGGCCAAGCGGTGTGCAGCTTCAATGGTCGCGGAGGCAAAAGCTCGGACATGGGAGGAGTTTGGGGAAGCAATGGAAAACGACTTCCGGACGGCTTCAAAGCGATTCTGGACCACCATCCGCCGCCTCAGGAAGGGGAAGCAGTACACTGTTAGCACCGTGTATGGTGCGGATGGTGTTCTGCTGACCTCAACTGCGGATGTTGTGGATAGGTGGAAGGAATACTTTGAAGACCTCCTCAATCCCACCAACACGTCTTTCTATGAGGAAGCAGTGCCTGGGGAATATGTGGTGGGCTCTCCTATTTCTGGGGATGATGTAGTCGAGGTAGTTAAAAAGCTCCTCTGTGGCAAGGCCCCAGGGGTGGATGATATCCGCCCGGAGTTCCTCAAGGCTCTGTATGCTCTGGGGCTGTCTTGGCTCGGGGGCGGTACCTCTGGATTGGCAGACCGGGGTGGTGGTTCCCCTCTTTAAGAAGAGGAACCGGAGATTGTGTTCCAACTATCGTGGGATCACACTCCTCAGCCTTCCCGGTAAGGTTTATTCAGGTGTACTGGAGAGGAGGCTACCCCGGATAGTCGAACCTCGGATTCAGGAGGAACAGTGTGGTTTTCGTCCCGGTTGTGGAACTGTGGATCAGCTCTATACTCTCGGCAGGATCCTTAAGGGTGTGTGGGAGTTTGCCCAACCAGTCTACATGTGCTTTGTGAACTTGGAGAAGGCATTCGACCGTGTCCCTCGGGAAGTTCTGTGGGGAGTGCTCAGAGAGTATGGTGTATCGGACTGTTTGATTGTGGCGGTTCGCTCCATGTACGATCAGTGCCAGAGCTTGGTCTTCATTGCCGGCAGTAAGTCGGACACATTTCCGGCGAGGGTTGGATTCCGCCAAGGCTGTCCTTTGTCACCGATTCTGTTCATAACTTTTATGGACAAAATTTGTAGGCGCAGTCAAGGCGTTGAGGGGATCCGGTTTGGTGGCTGCGGGATTAAGTCTCTGCTTTTTGCAGATCATGTGACCCTGATGGCTTCATCTGGCCGGGATCATCAGCTCTCACTGGATCGGTTCGCAGCTGAGTGTGAAGTGACTGGAATGAGATTCAGCACCTCCAAGTCCGAATCCATGGTTCTCGCCCGGAAAAGGGTGGAGTGCCATCTCCGCGTTGGGGAGGAGACCCTGCCCCAAGTGGAGGAGTTCAAGTACCTAGAAGTCTTGTTCACGAGTGGGGGAAGAGTGGATCGTGAGATCAACATGCGGATCGGGTCGGTGTCTTCAATAGAGGAGGGAAGCGGGTTTTGGTGCTAGCGGGGTGTAAAATATAGTCAGGAAGAGTCGTGGATGCAAAGGATTCTGGGTATTTGTTGTGTTGCGTTTATGTTGTGTTACTGTGAGGATGTTCTCCAGAAATGTGTTTGTCATTCTTGTTTGGTGTGGGTTCACAGTGTGGTGCATATTAGTAAGAGTGTTAAAGTTATTTATATCACAACCATTAGTGTACTCTGTTTCACCCAGTATGCCTTGCAGTCGTGCCTGTCATAAACAAAAGTACCAGAAAAATGGGTTGCGACCCAACTCATTGAGCACCTGAACATACTCTAAGCCCAATGCAATTTCAAGACAGCTTTATCTTGGAAAATGTAAAATATAAACGGTGACATTGATGGTGGTGGTGGTGTTGGGGCAGTATTTATTGATTTAACAAAGGAATTTGACACCATAAATCAGGGGTGTCCAAATTACAAACCCTGTTTCCATATGAGTTGGGAAATTGTGTTAGATGTAAATATAAACGGAATACAATGATTTGCAAATCCTTTTCAACCCAAATTCAATTGAATGCACTACAAAGACAACATATTTGATGTTCAAACTCATAAACTTTATTTTTTTTTGCAAATAATAATTAACTTAGAATTTCATGGCTGCAACACGTGCCAAAGTAGTTGTGAAAGGGCATGTTCACCACTGTGTTACATCACCTTTTCTTTTAACAACACTCAATAAACGTTTGGGAACTGAGGAAAATAATTGTTGAAGCTTGGAAAGTGGAATTCTTTCCCATTCTTGCTTTATGTAGAGCTTCAGTCGTTCAACAGTCCGGGGTCTCCGCTGTCATATTTTACGCTTCATAATGCTCCACACATTTTCGATGGGAGACAGGTCCGGACTGCAGGCGGGCCAGGAAAGTACCCGCACTCTTTTTTTTACGAAACCACGCTGTTGTAATACGTGCTGAATGTGGCTTGGCATTGTCTTGCTGAAATAAGCAGGGGCGTCCATAAAAAAGACGGCGCTTAGATGGCAGCATATGTTGTTCCAAAACCTCTATGTGCCTTTAAACATGCACACCTGTGACACACTAAATCTGGGGTACCTAAGTCAGTGTGCATGTTCTTCTGCAAAACAACTAGTATTGATATTAACCCAGATGTACATGTACTTGGAACAAACCTTAGAGTATTCCATTATTTTAAGTATTTAGTAGTTGTGTTAAAATCACAGTCATCCTTAAAGCAGCAGTTTAAAAAAGCTGAATAAGATCAAATTCAGCATATCAAATTTCAGATATATACCAAATCATTTAACAACAAACTTTGCAAAATTGTATTTTAATTTTGATGAAAGTATGACGTATTTAAATGACTGTATTACAAACTAGACACTGACAAATGAATTCACACTTAAATTGGTAAAAGTTATTTTAAAAAAAAGCATTAACATTACTCGAGAAATACAATCGGATTCAGTCCTTATATATGAAATTCTTAATGATCTAGCACTACCTCCTCCAAAAAATTTTGTGAAGAAAAAGGCCAACAGGACTACGAGGTTCGGTTCCAGAGGAGACAGTTTGGTTCTGTTAAGGAAAAAGTGTTTTTGGGCCTCTCTGTTTCCTATTGAGCGTGTCAAAGCTGTACGCATATAGGATCAAGCAACACAGACAGCATTTCTAAAGGCCTTGGAAAAAACTGGCTGTTTGGAAACCAAAATTCTACTCATAGTCGTTAGATGAAATTGTATATAATGCAATATGTTTTATCTATTGTTTTATGTGTTCACGGAAGGCAAAAAGTACATTTGTGACAGCGAGTGTCTACAGCAGCTTCTTTTGCAACATACATCTTGGAATTTTACATGTTTATAGTGAATCTGTGAATGTCTTCATTTTATCATCAACTTGCCAGAGGAGTGGAGCTGGAAATTAGCCATTGACTATAATCCCACACATTTACATGTCAAATGTTCATTCATTATTTATTAATGATTGCCCCTTTTAAACAAACTACAGCTCAACTCTCCTAGACTATACTATACTTTTTGACTCAAAGGCCACATCGGGCTAAAAAAAATATAGTCAAAGGCTAGGCTAATAATATACAAACATATAACTATTTGTATAACTAAAGAAAGTTAACTTATAGTTAAAAATGTAATATTAAACCGGCTGTATTATTATTTAATTCAAATCATGAGTGTGCGCTGATGAATTTACACAGCTTATAATTTCAGTTCATAATTGATGAGGAAAGTTTGCCCAACATGTAAAAATGAAGTATAACCTGCGATGAAGCCCAATTTCAGGGGGAAATCTCGGACCACACACACACACACACACACACACACACACACACACACACACGTCTCGTATTTGTTGCCTTCTTGAGACCACCGAAAAAAGCCTACCTCTTTAACACCACCCTTTGATGTTTATTTACAACATTATATATAAATACTATGCAAATATGAAAAAGCTTGTTGTGAAAAATGGGGTGGAATATCACAAGAAAAAGGTCACAATTTCACAAGAAAAACTTGGCAGTGTTATAAAAAAAAGTTGCTATTTCATTTACCACAAGTAAAAAATTTTACAAGAAAAACTGGTCAATTAACGTCACGACTCAATATTGATTAAACATCGTCAAAAACATGTTACAACGTATTTGTGTTGTGGACTATTGGTTTGGAAATGACCAAAATTCAATGGTCAAATCAACATCACAACCCGAAATTGATTAAACGTCGTCAAAAAGCATGCTGTTTCTATGTTGTATTTGTGTTGTGGAATATTCGTTATAAAATGACCAAGGTTCAATGGTCAAATTAACGTCACAACCCAACATTGATTAATAATCGTCAAAAAGCATGTTGTTTTAACATTGTATTTGTGCTGTAGAATATTGGTCGAGAAATGACCAATGTTTAATGGTCAAATCAACGTCCGAACCCAACGTTGATTAAACATCGTCAAATAGCAATCCTGACTTTGGAGCAATGTTCACAGACTCTACTATTTGGCTCTCTATTAAATGCAATGAAACCTTTTGTAATAATATTACAATTATTCTAATTAACTTTCTTTTTCCATCCAAACTTGACCAATTATGGCCTATAACAACTGCATAGCATCTATTTATATGTAGCTATCCAAACCTTTCTCACTCATGGTGCAAACATATAAAAACCGACACATAAATGTGCCACACACTCTCACCTCCTCACTGAACTATGTTCACATTATTAGAAAAAGACATACACAATTTAAAATGATCAAAATCCACTACAAAGCATGATGGATAATATGCAAAACACTTTCTCTCCACTCTTCCCCATATTTGGCACATTTTATCTGTGTTTGATGCTTCTGATTGTTTACAAAACATTAGAGAGGTCGTCAGGAAAGTAAACACCCATCAGGCACAAGACGTTGATACCACGTTGATTGTAAGTAAAAACAGTTGTATTTGTAAATTGAGACAACGTTGGTGTCTAACGTTGGATCCACGTTGTTGGTTGGGAAATGACCAAATGTCAATGGTCAAATCAACTTCAGAACCCAACATTGGTTAAATGTCGTCAAAAAGCATGTTGTTTCAACGTTGTATTTGTGCTGTGGAATATTGGTTATAGAATGACCAAAATTCAATCTTTAAATCAACGTCAGAACCCAACATTGGTTAAATGTCGTCAAAAAGCATGTTTTTTCACCATTGTATTTGCGTTGTAGAATATTGGTTAGAAAATAACCAAAATGCAATGGTCAAATCAACGTCAGAACCTGACATTTATTAAACGTTGTTAAATAGCATGTTGTTTCAAAGTTGTATTTTATTGGTTAGAAAATGACCAACATTCAATGGTCAACTCAATGTCAGAACCCAACATTGAATAAATGTCGTCAAAAAGCATGTTGTTATAACGTTGTATTTGTGTTGTGAAATATCCGTTGTAAATTTACCAAATCTCAATGGTCAAATTAACGTCACAACCCAATATTGATTAAACATCGTCAAAAACGTTTTACAACGTATTTGTGTTGTGGAATATTGGTTGGGAAATGACCAAAATTCAATGGTCAAATCAACATCAAAACCTGAAATTGATTAAACGTTGTCAAAAAGCATGCCGTTTCAATGTTGTATTTGTGTTGTGGAATATTCGTTATAAAATGACCAAAATTCAATGTTCAAATTAACGTCACAACCCAACATTGATTAATCATCTTCAAAAAGCATGTTGTTTCAACATTGTATTTGTGTTGTAGAATATTGGTTGAGAAATGACCAAGGTTCAATGGTCAAATCAACGTCCGAACCCAACGTTGATTAAACATTGTCAAATAGCATGTTGTCTCAACGTTGTATTTGTGTTGTGGAGTATTCGTTGGAAAATAACCAAACTTCAATGTTCAAATTAACGTCACAACCAAACATTGATTAATCGTCGTCAAAAAGCATGTTCTTTCAACTCTCTATTTGAGTTGTAGAACATTGGGTGGAGAATGACCAATGTTCAATGGTCAAATCAACGTCCGAACCCAACGTTTTTTAAACATCGTCAAAAGCATGTTGTTTCAACGTTGTATTTGTGTTGTGGAATATTCGTTGGAAAATAACCAAAATTCAATGTTCAAATTAACGTCAGAACCTAACATTGATTAAACGTCATCAAAAAGCATGTTGTTTCAACTCTCCATTGGTGTTGTAGAACATTGGTTGGAGAATGACCAAATTTCAATGGTCAAATCAACGTCAGAACCCAACGTTGATTAAACATCGTCAAATAGCATGTTGTCTCAACGTTGTATTTTAGTTGTGGTATATTCGTTGGAAAATAACCAAAATTCAATGTTCAAATTACCGTCAGAACCTAACATTGATTAAATGCTGTCAAAAAGAATGTTGTTTCAATATCAGGACCTAATTCAACAAGTTCTCAGTGTTATTTTAATGTCTCGTGCCTGCTGAGAAAGGTAGGAGTTGCACTTTCTCATACTCTTAATGTTGAATGTTTATTGTTCATGCTTTATATTGTAGAGTTGTCACATTTTGATGGGGGTTGTTGATAACAGTCGTGTGTTGTTCAGTCTGTTAGCTATAGCTTTAACTAATTAATGCTTTAGCCAGCGTCTCTGATCATATCCTGATCATTTTGCACTTTGCATCTTTTATTTGTGTACAAATGATCGTAGTTACGTTATGATCCTCGATCTGCCGCTTTGCAAGAAAATATGTGTGTGTGTGTGTGTGTGTGTGTGTGTGTCCTGGCAATGCTTACTTAATGGGGACATTGCTCTGTTTACACAGTCACCTTTAGGGGACCTCGTACGGTATGGGTACAAAAAAAAAAAACGGTCCCCTAAGGGGAAACCTTTTTAAATGTGTCTGAGGATCATGTCATATTTATTTTGAACTTTTTTTTTTTTATAATGGTGCTCAGTAGTCACGTACAAATTTGTGTGCATTATGCAAAATTATTTAAATTTGGTCTCCATGAACTATCAATCCAACCATCCATCCATTTTCTACTGCTTATTCCCTTTTGGGGTCGCTGGGGGCGCTGGTGCCGGAAGGCGGCGTACACCCTGGACAAGTCGCCATCTCTTTGCAGGGCCAACACAGATAGACAGACAACATTCACACTCACATTCACACACTTGGGCCAATTTTAGAGCGTCTGCCTCACAATAAGAAGGTCCTGAGTAGTCCTGGGTTTGCATGTTCTCCCTGTGACTGCGTGGGTTCCCTACGGGTTCTCCGGCTTCCTCCCACTTCCAAAGACATGCACCTGGGGATAGGTTGATTGGCAACATTAATTATTTTTCCCCAGTAAGAATGATCGGCACATTACTTCATCAATCCAGAGATTTAAAGATGTATATGAGCTAACTGGGCAGTGGTCATTTTACCTCATTTCTTTTATGCCTCCACAACCTGTAGAAAGGGTGGTCCCCACAAGTGATGATCAAAAACTTGGTCCCCATTCTAAATAATAACCAGTATGCGAGAGTGTGTGTGTGTGTGTGTGTGTGTGTGTGTGTGTGTGTGTGTGTGTGTGTGTGTGCGCGTGTGCATGCGCAGTCCCGCCTTCATTGATAAATGAGGCCACCGCCCGTCCAGTCAGTCTTAGGGAGGAAGTTGGCAAGTGAGAAGCTTCCTATCCCCCTGCTGTGTCTTATTTAGTACTACTCATAAGGACCCTGTGTCGTAGAATGATGGGAAGGGGGGGTGGGGGGGTGCATCATTTAAAAGAGAAAGCCCTGTGTGTGTGTTTTTGAGGCGTTCCACAGCTCCAGCCAGATAAAGCGGCTTCCTTTTTTTTTTTTTTTGGTCCTCCATTTAATCGTAGCTCGTGTTTCCTGATGCAGAGCGCGTCTTCTTCATTTTTTAAAAGTCCCCCGTCCCCCCCACAGGTCTTTCATCCCAAAGTCAATTCTGCCTGGCGGTTAGTCAAACGCTTTAAATGTTTATAAGTGCTGTGTGAGCGCAGAGTGTGATGAATGAGCTCGCCTGCTGGACCGCGGCAGGAAGTCAACGTGTTCTTTTTTTGTGGACACACGCCTTTGCCTTCTGACCCCGAGTACGGGTGTCCCAACGTGCGGCCCGGGGGCCATTTGCAGCCTGCAGCTTGTTCTTTTTTAACACTTTTTAAAGACAAAAACATTCTGGATTCCAACCTTACACCAAAGATACTGGTATATGCAATGCTAGGAAAAACTACGTTTGAATACTGATATGTGCAATCTGTTTAATTTCACAAACCGAACCTAAATGCTAACATTAGCATGCTAGTTTGCAGCCTACAGCTTGTTTCTCAACACATTTTAAAGAAAAAAACATTCCGGATTCCAACCTTACAGCAAAAATACTGGAATATGCAATGTTAGGAAGAACTGCGTTTCAATGCTGACATGTGCAATCTGCTAAATTCCACAAACCGAACCTAAATGCTAACGTTAGCATGCTAGTTTGCGGCCTGCCACTTGTTTTTTTTAACATATTTTAAAGAAAAAACATTCCGAATTCTAACCTAACACCAAAAATACTGGAATATGCAATGTTAGGAAGAACTGCGTTTGAATGCTGACATGTGCAATCTGCTAAATTTCTTAAACCGAACCTAAATACTAACGTTAGCATGCTGGTTTGCAACCCACAGATTGTTTTTTATTAACAACTTTTAAAGACAAAAACATTCCGGATTCCAACCTAACACCAAAAATACTGGAATATGCAATGTTAGGAGGAACTGCGTTTGAATGCTGACATGTGCAATCTGCTAAATTTTACAAACCGAACCTAAATGCTAACATTAGCATGCTAGTTTGCAGCCTACAGCTTGTTTCTCAACACATTTTAAAGAAAAAAACATTCCGGATTCCAACCTTACACCAAAAATACTGGAATATGCAATGTTAGGAAGAACTGCGTTTGAATGCTGACATGTGCAATCTGCTAAATTCCACAAACCGAACCTAAATGCTAATGTTAGCATGCTAGTTTGCAGCCTGCAACTTGTTTTTTTAACACATTTTAAAGAAAAAAACATTCCAAATTCCAACCTTACACCAAAAATACTGGAATATGCAATGTTGGGAAGAACTGCGTTTGAATGCTGACATGTGCAATCTGCTAAATTTCACAAACCGAACCTAAATGCTAACATTAGCATGTTAGTTTGCAGCCCGCAGCTTGTTTTTTTTAATCACTTTTTAAAGACAAAAACATTCAGGATTCCAACCTTAGACCAAAAATACTGGAACATGCAATGTTAGGAAGAACTGCGTTTGAATGCTGACATGTGCAATCTGCTACATTTTACAAACCGAACCTAAATGCTAACGTAAGCATGCTAGTTTGCAGCCTGCTACTTGTTTTTTTAACACATTTTAAAGAAAAAAACATTCCGAATTACACCAAAAATACTGGAATATGCAATGTTAGTAAGAACTGCGTTTGAATGCTGACATGTGAAATCTGCTAAATTTCACAAACCGAACCTAAATGCTAACGTTAGCATGCTGGTTTGCAACCCACAGATTGTTTTTTATTAACAACTTTTAAAGACAAAAACATTCCGGATTCTAACCTAACACCAAAAATACTGGAATATGCAATGTTAGGAGGAACTGCGTTTGAATGCTAACATGTGCAATCTGCTAAATTTTACAAACCGAACCTAAATGCTAACGTTAGCATGCTAGTTTGCAGCCTACAGCTTGTTTCTCAACACATTTTAAAGAAAAAAACATTCCGGATTCCAACCTTACACCAAAAATACTGGAATATGCAATGTTAGGAAGAACTGCGTTTGAATGCTGACATGTAAAATCTGCTAAATTTCACAAACCGAACCTAAATGCTAACGTTAGCATGCTAGTTTGCAGCCTGCAACTTGTTTTTTAACACATTTTAAAGAAAAAAACATTCCGGATTCCAACCTTACACCAAAAATACTGGAATATGCAATGTTAGTAAGAACTGCGTTTGAATGCTGACATGTGCAATCTGCTAAATTTCACAAACCGAACCTAAATGCTAACGTTAGCATGCTAGTTTGCAGCCTGCAACTTGTTTTTTTTAACACATTTTAAAGAAAAAAACATTCCGGATTCCAACCTTACAGCAAAAATACTGGAATATGCAATGTTGGGAAGAATTGCGTTTGAATGCTGACATGTGCAATCTGTTAAATTTCTCAAACTGAACCTAAATGCTAACTTTAGCATGCTTGTTATAATGCGTGAAGTGCTTTAAAGGTGCCATATGTAATAATGTGGCCAGAAATGGTACTGCAATTACGGTCAATATTCAGTAGTCTCCTCCCACTCTCCCTGACTGAGGCTCCGTTTACACTAAGTCGGCCAAGGTTATTCAGGGTAAATCCCACATGACCTTTTCCTTGTCCACACACACACACACACAATGGTCGTTTAAGACCCCCTTCCTCCCTCCGTCAGCCGGCGCAACACGACCTAATATGCATGTGCGGAAAATGTGCACGTCATAGTCACCTCCAGTGTTGCTTTGTGTGTAAGTTCTTAAATGTAACTTATCTGAACAATATCCAGTCTTGTGGTATTTCAACTAACTAGAATCCATTGTGCTGTGGGAGCTATTGTAGTGAATAACACCTGATATATCATAAATTAATCAAACCTTCATTGGACATGAAAGTACGCAATTTGATACAGAATATTTTACAACAATCAATCTCGAGATCTAGATATCTGGTCAGGACAATCCTCACTCTTTTGCCTTCACCTTCATTGTCCATTCCTTTTTGGTGACTTTATATACTCTGGACATCGACTTTGAGTCCGCGACATACATGGCGGACAATAACTGATACAGTCTGCTTTGCCAGTCCAAATGCATTCAATGTTTTCTGTAGTTAGTCTTCCCTCGACAGCCAGTTGATACAAACCCCGTTTCCATATGAGTTGGGAAATTGTGTTAGACGTAAATATAAACGGAATACAATGATTTGCAAATCCTTTTCAACCCATATTCAATTGAATGCACTACAAAGACAAGATATTTCATGTTCAACTCATAAACGTATTTTTTTTTTGCAAATAATAATCAACTTAGAATTTCATGGCTGCAACACGTGCCAAAGTAGTTGGGAAAGGGCATGTTCACCACTGTGTTACATCAACTTTTCTTTTAACAACACTCAATAAACATTTGGGAACTGAGGAAACTAATTGTTGAAGCTTTGAAAGTGGAATTCTTTCCCATTCTTGTTTTATGTAGGGCTTCAGTTGTTCAACAGTCCGGGGTCTCGGCTGTCGTATTTTACGCTTCATAATGCGACACACATTTTCGATGGGAGACAGGTCTGGACTGCAGGCGGGACAGGAAAGTACCTGCACATTTTTTTTTTTACAAAGCCACGCTGTTGTAACATTGTCTTGCTGAAATAAGCAGGGGCGTCCATGAAAATGACAGCGCTTGGATGGCATCATATGTTGTTCCAAAACCTGTATGTATCTTTCAGCATTTATGGTGCCTTCACAGCTGTGTAAGTTACCCATGCCTTGGGCAATAATGCACACCCATACCTTCACAGATGCTGGCTTTTGAACTTTGTGTTGATTACAGTCTGAATGGTTTGCTTTCCCTTTGGTCCGGATGACACGATGTGGAATATATCCAAAAATAATTTGAAACGTGGACTCGTCAGACCACAGACCACTTTTCCACTTTGCATCGGTCCATCTTAGATGATCTTGGGCCCAGAGAAGCCGGCGGCGTTTCTGGATGTTGTTGATAAATGGCTTTCGCTTTGCATAGTAGAGCTTTAACTTGCACTTACAGATGTAGTGACAAACTGTATTTAGTGACAATGATTTTCTGAAGTGTTCCTGAGCCCATGTGGTGATATCCTTTAGAGATTCATGTCGGTTTTTGATACAGTGCCGGCTGAGGGATCGAAGGTCACGGTCATTCAATGTTAGTTTCTGGCCATGCCGCTTACGTGGAGTGATTTCTCCAGATTCTCTGAACCTTTTGATGATATTATGGACCGTAGATGTTGAAATCCCTAAATTTCTTGCAATTGCACTTTGATAAACGTTGTTCTCAAACTGTTTGACTATTTGCTCACGCAGTTGTGGACAAAGAAAGCATCCTTTCTTGTGAAAAACTGAGCATTTTTGGGAAGCTGTTTTTATACCCAATCATGGCACCCAATTGTAGTGAATAACACCTGATATATCATAAATTAATCAAATCAAAGGAGTTAATGATTATTTGCAATCAAATGAGTTAATGATTATTTGGAAAAAAAAAAAAAACGTTTATCAGTTTGAACATCTAACATGTTGTCTTTGTAGCATATTCAACTGAATACGGGTTGAAAATGATTTGCAAATCATTGTATTCTGTTTATATTTACATTTAACACAATTTCCCAACTCATATGGAAAAGGGGTTTGTACAAAGCACACGCTACCAGTTTTATCATATCCACGATAGCCCGCATTCTCGTTGTCTCTCCTTTGACTAATGGACAAAGTTTTTCGCAAAATAGCATCCCAGCTGACCCGGCCAGACATTGGAAAGTTCTCTTGCTGTCTGAGAAGTGTTGTATCCCAAATAGCTGCAATCGCTTTCTCTTAAGGTATCCATGTGTGATTTCCACAAGCCTCTGTACATGTAGAGGAAGGAGAAACACGGGCACGTCTGGATGACTCGCCTCCATCTTTCCAGTGGTTAGCTCCGAGTTACGAAACCGCTTTATTGTGAAGCTGGCTGTGGCGTGTTCTTTCTGACGTCACGTCCTCTTTCTGGTGTCACTTCTTCTCCGAACTCAGTTTGTAAACGATCGATGAGTCCATACAAAGCGAAGAGCCGGAGATTCAAGAAATACACGGCACACTCACCCGTGTAAAAATATGTCCGAGGAGGGGAACCTTAAAGGCCTACTGAAACCCACTACTACCCACCATGCAGTCTGATAGTTTATATATCCATGATGAAATATTAACATTGCAACACATGCCAATACGGCCGGTTTAGTTTACTAAATTAAAATTTTAAACTTCCCGCGGAGTTTCTTGTTGAAAACGTCGCGGAATGATGACGCGTGTTTTTGACGTCTCGGGTTGGAGCGGACGTATTAGTCCAGCACCACTTACGGCTCAAAGTCGTCTCTTTTCATCGCATAATTACACAGTAATTTGGACATCTGTGTTGCTAATTTGTTCAATTAATAATGGAGACGTCAAATTACAATGCGGTTGGTGGAAAGCGGTGGATTGCAGCTGCCTTTATCACCGAAACACAACCGTTGTTTCTTTGTTTGTTGTGAAGCTTTAACACAGACCGGTCAAGTGAACATGTTTTTTTTGTGCGTCAACCAGCAAGGTTTTGGATGGGAAAATTGTGATATTAAGTTGGCTCTTACCTGAGACATCAGTGGATTTTGCGTCCTCCTGCAGCAGCTATCCAAAAGGCAGCTGTGATCTTGGCTCCTCCATTGGCTTCTCTCAGAGACACTGGCGTTCACCGCAGCCATCCGACTTTCAGGTATGTCAGTATAATCTCACTAAAATACTATTAACACAATAAGCCGATAAGGGATTTTCCAGAATTATCCTAGTAAATGTGTCTGATTACATCTGAAACGCACCCACTGCCGCCGCCCGGAGCCGTCGCTTTTTTTTTCTTTCTTTTTATTTTAGTGCCTCAATTTAACTTTCCGCATCCACAAATCTTTCATCATCGCTCAAATTAAAGGGGAAATCGTCACTTTCTCATTCTGAATAGCTCTTGCTGCTGGAGGCTATGATTATAAACAATGTGAGGATGTGAGGACCTCCACAACCCGTGACGTCACGCGCACATCGTCTGCTACTTCCGGTAAAGGCAAGGCTTTTTTATTAGCAACCAAAAGTTGCGAAGTTTATCGTCGAAGTTCTCTACTAAAATCCTTTCAGCAAAAATATGGCAATATCGCGAAATGATCAAGTATGACACATGGAATGGACCTGCTATCCCCATTTAAATAAGAAAATCTCATTTCAGTAGGCCTTTAAACAATGGTTCAGTGTGCCTGAAACTGGACTTAGGCTAAATAGTTATTCATTTAAGGCATGGGTGTCAAACTCTGGCCCTTGAGGCAATATCAAATTAACATTAGAGCTGGCCCGCCGGTACTATACAGCGGCAGAGCCGCTGTAACACTGCATTCGCCGCTAATACTCATACTTGCCAACTCTCCCGATTTTCCAACCATTCTCCTGAATTTCTCCAGATTTCCACCCGGACAACAATGTTGGGGCTGTGCCTATAAGGCACTGCCTTTGGCTTTGTCTACAATATGTTGTCACGTCCGCTTTTACTCCATACAAACAGCGTGCCGGCCAAGTCACATCATATATGCGACTTATACACACACTTAAGTGAATGCCAGCATACTTGCTCAGCAGCCATATAGGTCAGACTGAGGGTGGCCGTATAAACAACTTTAACACTGTTATAAATATGCGCCGCACTGTGAACCCACACCAAAAGGGAATGACAAACACATTTCGGGAGAACATCTGCACCGTAACACAACAACAGAACAAATACCCGCAACCCCTTGCAGCACTAACTCTTCCGGGACACTACAATATACACCCCCCGCTACCACCTAACCCCGACCCCACCCCCACCCATCTCATTATTTTATTTTAAGATTTATTAGCCTGTGGAAAAATGTAATGTTGATAGTTACCTCAGAAGGCTGCGAATAGAAAAGAGGCATTAAATGTTTTATTTAAATTTGATTAATTAATTGATATTTTTTCGTTGTTTTTTTTTTTCCAAGTTGATTTTGCATTATTACGTTAAATAATTATTGCGTGTTCCATATTCAGTGTTAAAGCAAATCAGTGGAGCAAACTGAGCAATAATTAACAATTTATTCATGCACTTTCTCTTGCTACTTCAAGGCTTGAATGTTTGATTCATTCATTATTGTTATTTTATTTGCAAATGTATTATTAGCCTGTGGAAAAAGTTTATTTTGATATTTACCTCAGAAGGCTGCAAATAGAAAAGAGTCATTCAATTTTTATTTAAATCTTATTTGATATACTATTGATATTTTTTCAATTATTATTAGTATTATTTGAAACTGGATTTTACATGTCACTATAAAGTTATATAAGCCTTGCTTGTCCAATATTCAATGCAAAACTTGTTTGGGTCCTTATTAAAAGGTTAATTTGTTCAGCCTTGGCCCGCGGCTTTGTTCAGTTTTAAATTTCGGCCCACTCTGTATTTGAGTTTGACACCCCTGATTTAAGGGGTTATCCGGCTTAGTGTAGACATAGCCTGAGTTTGACAGATATGCAGCCGAATCCAGCGTGAATTCAAACTTCCACTGCCTCTTGGTGCTGGGACCATAATCGCTGAATAGACTAGAGTTTTGTCAATAACAAATCTCTAACCAACACATTGTACACATAAATTAAGCTATTTTCAGGATTAAGTATGTCATGCATGCATGCAATATCACAACAAATGGCAATCATATGGTTATTGTCAGTAGTATCAGAAAACAAAGACGAAAACGAACTACAACTATGGCTTTTTGATTGATTGAGACTTTTATTAGTAGATTGCACAGTACAGTACATATTCCATACAATTGACCACTAAATGCTAACACCCAAATAAGTTGTTCAACTTGTTTAAGTCGGGGTCCTCGTTAATCAATTCATGGTAGCAATGGTTTTACTGGTGAAAGTAAATAGAGCATGCTTCGGAGCCTATTGTACGCCCAAAACTAAAGAGGAGACATTTTACCAAGGTATGCCTATAGGCTACACCAGTGGTTCTCAAATGGTGGTATGCGTACTCCTGGGGGTACTTGAAGGTATGCCAAGGGCTACGTGGGATTTTTTTTTTTTAATATTCTAAAAATAGCAACAATTCAAGTATATTTTTTGAATAACACTTCAATAAAATATGAATGTAACTTCATAAACTGTAAAAAGAAATGCAACAATGCAATTTTTTCAGTGTTTTTTTTTGTGGACATGTTCCATAAATATTGATGTTAAAGATTTCTTTTTTTGTGATGAAATGTTTAGAATTAAGTTCATGAATCCAGATGGATCTCTATTACAATCCCCAAATAGGGCACTTTAAGTATCCGGGCGGCATAGCTGTGGTGGCCGTGCCAGCAACTTGAGGGTTCCAGGTTCGATTCCCGCTTCTGCCATCCTAGTTAATGCCGTTGTGTCCTTGGGTAAGACACTTTAGCCAGCTGCTCCCGGTGCCACCCACACTGGTTTAAATGTAACTTAGATAATAGATAGATAGATAGATAGATAGATAGATAGATAGATAGATAGATAGATAGATAGATAGATAGATAGATAGATAGATAGATAGATAGATAGATAGATAGATAGATAGATAGATAGATAGATAGATAGATAGTACTTTATTGATTCCTTCAGGAGAGTTCCTTGAGGAAATTTAAAATTCCAGCAGCAGTGTACAGAGTTGAGATCAATTTAAATAAAAGTAAAAAGGAAATAATGGGGGTTTAAATGGAAACAAAATAGAGAAATATTACAACAAGAATAAAAAATAAAAAGCAACAACTGGAATAAAAACATAACAGTAAAATAAGAATATAACAAGACAAAGTAGGCAGTAGTGACCATGTTATGAAAACGTATTGCACTGTTATTGTTTTGCATCCCCTGTCATCCTTTTACCCCCCCTCCCCAGAGAGGAGTTGTACAGTCTAATGGCGTGTGGGACAAAGGAGTTTTTGAGTCTATTAGTCCTGCACTTGGGATGAAGCAGTCTAGCACTGAACAGGCTCCTCTGGCTACTGATAACGCTATGCAGAGGGTGACTGGCATCATCCAGGATGCTCACTAGTTTGTCAACAGTCCTCTTCTCTGCCACCGTCACCAGTGAGTCCAGTTTCATTCCGATTGTAGAACCGGCCCGCCTGATCAGTTTCTCAAGTCTGGAGCTGTCCTTCTTAGATGTACTGCCCCCCCCCCCAGCACACTACCATGTAGAACAGAACACTGGCAACCACAGACTGGTAGTACATCCACAGGAGTTTTTTTTACAAATGTTGAAGGAGTGCAGTCTCCTGAGGAAGTACAGCCTGCTCTGTCCTTTCTTGTACTGGTGGTCCGTGTTAACAGTCCAGTCCAGCTTATTGTCCACCCAAACCCCAAGGTACTTGAATGAGTCCACGGACTGTACCTCAACTCCCTCGATCACAATAGGTTGTGACCCTGGACTCGACCTCCCAAAGTCAATGACCAGGTCCTTGGTCTTTGATGGATTTAATGGGGGGTTGCCCACATATGCGGTCCTCTCCAAGGTTTCTCATAGTCACTGTCACCGACGTCCCACTGCAGTGCGTTTTTCCTTGCCTTTATGTGGGCTCTGTACCGAGGATGTCGTTGTGGTTTGTGCAGCCCTTTGAGACACTTGTGATTTAGGGTTATATAAACAAACATTGATAGATTGATTTCACAACGTAAAGTGCTTTGAGTCACTAGAGAAAAGCACTATGTAAATATAATTCACTTCACTTCACTGCTTCTATGTGCAGTAATCTGTATTTATAATTGTATCACTTGTTTATTTTTTAACAAGTTTTTAGTTATTCTTATATATTATTTTCCAAATAGTTCAAGAAAGACCACTAATGAGCAATCTTTGACATAGTGCTGTATTTTACTTCTTTATCTGTTTTTTTTTTTCAACCAAAAATGCTTTGTTCTGATTAGGGGGTACTTGAATTAAAAAAAAATGTTCACAGGGGGTACATCACTGAAAAAAGGTTGAGAACCACTGGGCTACACGAAGGAGGAATAATTTTATCATGTGGTTTGGCTGTCTGCATACCTTTCACATTGCCATGATGACGGCCGTGCCAGCATATTGAGAACGAAATGGGTGCTGACACTACCCATATCCACTTTGAAAATATGTTTTGCCCTGTCAGTTGGAATACACATCGACATAGAGGCTAACGGGCATATTTTCCTCTGTTAGTCTATATGTCGATGGGTCATTGACCAGGCTAGCATGCTAAGCATTACACAAAGAGCTAAACACCATCACACTAAGTTTTCATTGCACGAACATACTAGCTTTGTTAGACAAGATCAAAGACTGTACTAGTAAACAATATAGTTTACATATGAAATGCCCTTTTTCAGTTTATAGCAAGTAATAAGAAAACGTAAATGCCCGACTTACCTATTAAGGAGGAAATGAGCAAGTTTGGTGTCAGATTATGTCATTTTTCAAAGGAATCCCTGATACAAATCCTCGTTTTGTTCCTGGCTTTAATATTATCATGCATGTTATCAGTTAGCACAGGGGTCGGGAACCTTTTTGGCTGGGAGAGCCATGAAAGCCAAATATTTTAAAGTGTATTACCGTGAGAGCCGTATCATATGTTTTAACACTGAATACAACTAAATGCATGCATTTTTTAAGTAAGACCTACATTTTTAGAGTATAACTCTTATATTTTATATCATTTTTATTCTGAAGCTAACCAATAATAAATAAAATACTTATTTGGCAACACTAAATTGGCCCTAGTGTGTGAATGTGAGTGTGAATGTTGTCTGTCTATCTGTGTTGGCCCTGTGATGAGGTGGCGACTTGTCCAGGGTGTACTCCGCCTTCTGCCCAAATGCAGCTGAGATAGGCTCCAGCAACCCCCGCGACCCAAAAAGGGACAAGCGGTAGAGAATAGATGGATGGACTTCTTACCATTGATGTGACTTATTGAACAGGTGCGGTTGAAAACGGACGGATGGATTAAAATGCATAAGAATGTTTTATATGGTAAACGTTATTTTTAAAACCGATTACTGGCGGAATTTTTCATTACTAATCCTGTTAAGTAATGTCAGCTCAGATGTATTTGAGAGCCAGATGCAGTCATCAAAAGAGCCACATCTGGCTCTAGAGCCATAGGTTCCCTACCCCTGAGTTAGCAGGTGTCAAGTACCAAGTTATAAGAGTATAAGAAGTTGAGGTAACAAAATTGGTTAAAAGGTAAGCACGCCAATGTTAGTAATGCTGTCTATTCGGAATTGGAATAATAAAAATTGTGATTTGGATATGAATACAATTTTTTGAAACATCCATAATGAATATATATTAATATTTGAAAGCCACCACAAAACCACTTGGCGGGCCCACTTTGCGCACCAAGTCTTAGAAGACTGGTTTCTCATCCGCTCATGCACACAGACTAGATTGGTCAGACCTGGTCTGACGTAGGCTAGACTAGAGTTGACCAATCTTTGAACAGGAACCGATAAAGGGCCCAACCCTCTTCTTCTCAGATAAACTGAACAGTCCAGTTGAGATCCATTGAATGGTCTGAGAATGGGGTGATGTGGCTTTTCAGGCTTCTGATTGGCCAAAATGAGCATCTTTGTCACCCCATATCGTGAAAAGCATTCATGCAGACCTAAAACATGACATTTGGACGGGGCCCCAGTCCACTGTGAAGACGCCGCTCCGGACTGACCGGTGCTCCCTTTGGAGTCCGTCACATTGGCGCAATTAAGAAGCGTCCGGATGAGACTGATCCAGTTTGACACCTTGTCTTCTGGAAGTCAGAATCGCTCGGAAGAATCTGGACTGACAGAAGCGCTCACAAGAGTTGCCCGCTTTTTTCAGTGTTGGAGCGTTCAGCTGAGCGTGAGCAATGAGTCAAAGTCCCTCTGATGAGCGTTATACCTTGACGCTTCCTGATGGACACTCCAGTAAGATGATAGACTGCCGCGACTCCGCACTAAGACTGTGAGAGGCTGGTTCTTGTCTGCCGTTCCCAAGGCTCACCTTACCGCCCAGACATACTAGATTTCAGGGGTGTCCAAAGTCTGGCCCTCAGCTAATTTTTTAACGGCACTGTCTTTTCTAAATGGACAGCCACCGCATACAGTGTTGCCAACATGGCGACTTTCCAATCCCCTTGGTGACTTTTTGTTGTAAATAGCTTATAGTGACAAATCTAGCGTCTTTTTCCAGTGTTATTGGATACTTGTTTGTGTCTTGGAAACCGTGACTGGCAGCAGAAATGTCCAGAGGTGGGTAGTAATGTGCTACGTTTACTCCGTTACATCTACTTGCGTCTCTTTTGGGATAAAGTGTACTTCTAAGAGTAGTTTTAATGCAATGTACTTTTACTTTTACTTGAGTGTATTTATAGAGAAGAAACGCTACTTTTACTCCGCTCCATTTATCTACATTCAGCTTGCTACTCGCTACTGATTTTTATCGATCTGTTAATGCACGCTTTGTTTGCTTTGTCAGACACACCGTCAAAGTAGGATCTATCACATGCCTGCGTTTCACCAATCAAATGCAGTCACTGGTGACGTTTGAGTCCATTTCACCAATCAAACAGAGCCAGGCGGTCACATGATTAACTGCACACTTTTTTTTTTTTTAATAAACCTTTATTTATAAATTTCAACATTTACAAACAGTTGAAAATAATAATCAAAGAAAGTACAAAAACAGTACGAAACTGTATAAAAACCGTACAAAACAGCGCCAGGGGGTTGTAAATTCAAAGTAACTAAAATAGAATGCAAAAATATATATATATATAAAATAAACAAAGTGCAAAGCCATAGGCTCACTCAATCTCTGTAAATAACTTAAATTTGAAACACAGCATCATCGTTTTCACGACTTTTTAGTTGTTAGAGGTAGAGTGTTTTAATGTAGAGTTCTAAATCTTTTTTAAAGGCACAAAAAACAGGTCGGGTATTGAGAAACTTACATTTATGAATATAAAACTTAGCCAATAGTATAATGAGGTTGCAAAGGTAAAATTGATTTTCACATTTTTTTCAATACAGTGTAAAACCAAATATATATTATTTATTGTATATCATTGTTTTAGTTGCTTAAGAGATATTCCTGGCTCTGAATTTGTTCATTGCTATTTTTATATTTTTGTGCATTACTTGTTGCCGTCATCATTAAACGAACATGTTACTCATCAGTTACTCAGTACTTGAGTAGTTTTTTCACAACATACTTTTTACTTTTACTCAAGTAAATATTTGGGTGACTACTCCTTACTTTTACTTGAGTAATACATCTCTAAAGTAACAGTACTCTTACTTGAGTACAATATCAGACTACTCTACCCACCTCTGGTACTGTCCTCAATGAGCACTCCTTTCCAAAGTAGGTGCGAGCAGAGTCGAAACCCTCGGAGGGCGCAAATTATTTTCAATCTGGAGATTCACGGTCTGTTCCATACTGAACATCTGTACCTAGTTTGCTAAATTTCTGCAAAGAGTTTCAAAATGTGCACTTAATTATTTCTATACAGTAAGGAGGGGATTCCTACGGCCCCATTCGTCTTGGTTTACCTGACACATGAAACGTGTGACAAATTGAGAGGGCGGACTATCCACTTCAGCTGCCAGGTGGCAGTAGTGTTTTGAGTATCTCATAATGTGTTTTGTGACAGTTCTAACTCTGTCCACTGCGTCAGTTGCTATGCAGAGGGGTGCTTTAGGTCATTTTCAGCAGACTGCATTGCAAAATACTCCCACAAGAGCCACCCAGGAATGAGGCCGTATAAAACCCTTCCGTGCTATACTCAATGATGTGCAGTTCAGTAAAACATTTAAAAAGGTTCTTGTATGACAAATTGCATTTGTATCCAAATATTGGGGTATTTTCTTAAGCACACTTTTTATGCAAGCAAATAATAACTGGTGATTAATCATGATTAATCACAGTTGAAGAGTGAGTAATCTGATTTAAAAAATAATAACTGGACAGCCCTAATTAAAGTTAAAGTACCACTGGTTGTCACACACACACTAGGTGTGGCAAAATTATTCTCTGCATTCTACCCATCACCCTTGATCACCCCCTGGGAGGTGAGGGGAGCAGCGGGCAGCAGCGGTGGCCGCGCCCGGGAATATTTTTTGGTGATTTAACCCCCAATTCCAACCCTTAATGCTGAGTGCCTAGCAGGAAGATAATGGGTCCCATTTTTATAGTCTTTGGTATGACTCGGCCGGGGTTTAAAATCAGTGTTGTTATGAATTATTGACCTATTTAAGCTCCAATTACTTCACATCAAATATTCCACTTTGAAAAAGAATCGGGGGGTACTATTGCATATATTGTGTGTTTTCCATATATAAAAACAAAAAAAACTGAAAAAAAGTACTGCAGGATGGATAGATCTAAAGTTGATCCTGGGGAACTTGGGGGCCGTTTTGAATCCCCAAGAATTGAAGTGGGATTTTTTTTTCTAAAAAAAACTGTCATTGGTCAAAAACTAATAATGAATGGTATTGTGAATTTTTAACGTTTTTAAGGCTCTAATTACTTCACATCAAATATTCCACTTTGAATAAGAATTGGGGAAAAATATTGAATATTTTGTCTTTTTGACACAAAAAAAAAAGGGGTTAGCTAACATTTGACAAAAAGGGTTGAAAGCATAAAAAAGAAAGTTTTCACTTTCTATGCACAGATAGACCTGAAGTTAATCTACAGATTTAAGCGTTGAAAGAAAACACTTTTATGAGTGGGGCCCTTGTGGATCCCCTAGAAATTTAGTGGGATTTTTTTTTTTAACAGTCATAGCTTCAAAAATAATCATTAATTAAAACTCAATGTTATAAATTATTGATCTATTCAAGGCTCCAATTACTTCACATCAAATATTCCACTTTGAAATTTCTTCAGTGGAAAATATTGCATATTTTGTGTTTTTTCCATTGACAAAATGGCATAAAAAATTGGGATTATTGTTTTTTTCTACAGTCTATCTGTGTTGGCCCTGCGATGAGGTGGCGACTTGTCCAGGGTGTACCCCGCCTTCCGCCCGATTGTTGCTGAGATAGGCGCCAGCGCCCCCCGCGACCCCGAAAGGGAATAAGCGGTAGAAAATGGATGGATGGATGGATTATATACTTTTTATGGACAGAACGATTTCAAGTTGTTCAGGAGATTTAAGTGTTAAAACATAAAATAAAACATATATTTGACCTATTTATCACACTTTTATGAGTGGGACCCTTTTGGATCCCCGATAATTTTAGTGGGATTTTTTAAATGTCATTGCTTCAAAAATAATAATTAAAACATTAACTAAATGTTGTCATGAAGTATTGGTCTATTTTAGGCTCCATTTACTTCACATCAAATATTCTACTTTGACATTTTTTCGAGGGTAAATATTGCATATTTAGTTTTTTCCATCGACAATAGGGCATAAAACATTAAAATTATTGTTTTTTGTCATATACTTTATATTGACAGATAGACTTGAAGCTAAGTTAGAGATTTACGTGTTAAATCATTAAAAAACAACAACATATTTATAAGCTTTTTTTTAAAGCGTTATGAATGGGGGTCCTTTGAATCCCCAATAATTTCAGTGGAAATGTTTCCTCAAAACTGCAATTGCTAAAAAAATTTAAAAAAAATAAAAAAGAACTAAAATCAATAAAAGGTATGAATCATTGATCTATGTAAAGGTCTTAATACTTCACATCAAATATTCCACATGAAAAAAAAAAATGGCGGGGAAAATATTGCAAATTTTGTGTTTTTTCCATAGACATTAGGGCATATAACATTGGATTTATAATTGTTTTACTTTATATACTTTATATTGACAGATATAATGCTGCATATTTTGCTTTTGCCATAAAGAAGTGGGTTTTCTTTGACAAAAAGCGCATAAAATATTAAAAATAAATGTTTTAACTATATATTGAAAGATAGACCTGAATTTAATATAATTTAAGTATTGTGAAAGTAAAGGAAACAAAAGAAAAATATTCAACTCATTTTTAACATTTTTGGATCCCCAATAATTTTATTGTGATTTTTTTTCCCCTTATAACTGTGATTGCTCAAAAATAGAGAACTAACATCAATATAGGTATGAATTATTGATATATGTAAGGCTATTAATAGTTCACAACTAATATCCCACATATTCCACACATCTTGTGTTTTTTCCATTGACCAAAGGGCATAAAACATTGGAATTATTGTCTTTTTTTACTTTATATACTTTATATACTTTATATTGACGGATAGAATATTGCAGTTTTTGTGTTTTTGCCATAATAAAGTGAGTTTTCTTTGAAAAAAAAGGGCATAAAATATTAAAAAACAATGTTTTTACTATATACTGAAGTTAATCTAATTTAAATATTGTGAAAGTAAAGAAAAAAAAGAAAAATTCTTCAACCTTACTCACTTTTTGATCCCCAATAATTTATTGAGATTTTTTTTCTTAAAAGTTTAATTGCTGAATAATCTAATGTAAGTAATGTGAAAGTAAAGGGGGAAAAAAATAAAAATCTTCAACTTATTTTTAAAACTTTTTGGATCCCCAATAAGTTCAGTGTGATTTTTTTTTTCTTAAAAATAATTGCTCAAAAATTTTAAAAAACAACTAATATCAAAGTTGTTATGAATGATTGACCTATTTTAGGCTCCAATTACTTCACATCAAATATTCCACATAGACATTTCTTTCAGTGGAAAATATTGCATATTTTGTTTTTTCCGTTGACAAAAGGGCATAAAACATCGGAATTATTGTTTTTGTGTTATATACTCTATATTGACTGTAAGAATATTGCATATTTTGTGTTTTTGCCATTAAAGGGGGTTTTCTTTGACAAAAAGGGCATGAAATAATAAAAATAAATGTTTTTAAATTATCCTGAAGTTAATCAAATTGAAGTATTGTGAAAGTAAAGGGCAAAAATCAAAAATCTTCAACTTATTTTTAATATTTTTTGGATCCCCAATAATTTTAGTGTGATTTTTTTTAATTTAAATAATTGCTCAAAATTAAAAAAAAAGAACTAATATCAATGTTGTTATGAATGATTGACTTATTTTAGACTCCAATTACTTCACATCAAAAATTCCACTTTGAAATGTTTTCAGTGGAAAATATTGCATATTTTGTGTTTTTTTCATTGACAAAAGGGCTTAAAACATTGGAATTATTGTTTTTTTATGTTTAATATTGACAGATAGAATATTGCATATTTTGTGTTTTTGACATAAAAAGTGTTTTCTTTGACAAAAAGGGCATAACATTCTAAAAAATGAATGTTGTATTGTGAAAGTAAAGGAAAGAAAGGAAAAATCTTCAAGTTATTTTTAACACTTTTTGGATCCCCAGTAATTTGAGTGTGATTTTTTTTTCTTAAAAATATAATTGCTCAAAAATAAAAAGGAAAATAACTACTAATATCAATGTTGTTATGAATGATTGACTTATTTTAGGCTCCAATTACATCACATCAAATATTCTAATTATAATTGTTTGTGGGGGTGTGGGAGAAATATATTTTTGGTTTAAAAAAAAAAGAAAAATATCAAAACGCTTCAATTTTTCAGTGTGTGGCCCTCAGTGGAAAAAGTTTGGACAGCCCTGCTGTAGCCGGTCTTTACAGAGCGGCCAGTATTTATATGTGTTTTATTGCTGCGTGGCGACGTGGGCGGTAATGGCCGCCACCGCGGCAGACGCTCTCCCCGACAAGGCTCTTAAAAGTATCCAACACATCAGCGCTCGTAAGCCGCGGGGCATTAAAAGTCTCCATTAACACCCAGATGAGAGCCACTTCCTGTGCACGCGAGGCGCCTCAGACGGCCGATCGATGATCGCATCGATCCAAAAAAGATGTGATCAAATCCATCATGTCGGAGACGCCGCGCCGTTAAATGCATTTTAATAAAAAGTTAATTGATTGAGTCAATTGAGTGAATCAGCAGCTGCCAGCCAACATTTTGTGCCTGACTGAGCGCGGCCAAGGCGCTCGCCGTTGCTAGGAAGGTCCCGATAAGACGCTCCGACGTTTCTCGCCACCCGATCATGAGGCTTTGTGATCGGCCATCTTGCTCGTTCCATACGTTAAACGCTAACGAGAAAATGAGGCGTCAACGCGAGGGATTGACATCAGATATAATTCCCTTCGAAGAATATATTGGAAAATTATCTACAACTATTTTTTTTCTTGAATATTTTTAATATTTGTGAAAGTCTGAACAAATCCTAAGACTCTTTGTTGAACATTTAAATACAATCAAGTACAAACCCCGTTTCATTATGAGTTGGGAAATTGTGTTAGATGTAAATATAAACGGAATACAATGATTTGCAAATCCTTTTCAACCCATATTGAGTTGAATGCACTACAAAGACAAGATATTTGATGTTCAAACTAATAAACTTTATTATTTTTTTTGCAAATAATAATTAACTTAGAATTTTTGGGCTGCAACACGTGCCAAAGTAGTTGGGAAAGGGAATGTTCACCACTGTGTTATCACTTTTTTTTTTTAACAACACTCAATAAACGTTTGGGAACTGAGGAAACTAATTGTTGAAGCTTTGAAAGTGGAATTCTTTCCCATTCTTGTTTTATGTAGAGCTTCAGTCGTTCAACAGTCCGGGGTCTCCGTTGTCGTATTTTACGCTTCATAATGCGCCACACATTTTCGATGGGACACAGGTCTGGACTGCAGGCGGGCCAGGAAATTACCTGCACTCTTTTACTATGAAACCACGCTGTTGTAACACGTGTCTTGGCATTTTCCTGCTGAAATAAGCAGTGGTGTCCATGATAATGTTGCTTGGATGATAACATATGTTGCTCCAAAACATGTATGGACCTTTCAGCATTAATGGTGCCTTCACAGATATGTAAGTTACCCATGCCTTGGGCACTAATGCACCCCCATACCATCACAGATGCTGGCTTTTGAAGTTTGCGCCTATAACAATCCGGATGGTTATTTTCCTCTTTGTTCCGGAGGACACCACGTCCACAGTTTTTAAATAAAATTTAAAATGTGGATTCGTAAGACCACAGAAAACTTTTCCACTTTGCATCAGTCCATCTTAGATGAGCTCGGGCCCAGCGAAGCCGGCTTTTCTGGGTGTTGTTGTAAATGGGTTTGGCTTTGCATAGTAGAGTTTTAACTTGCACTTACAGATGTAGCAACCAACTGTAGTTACTGACAGTGGTTTTCTGAAGTGTTCCTGAGCCCATGTGGTGATATCCTTTACACACTGATGTCGGTTTTTGATGCAATACCGCTTGAGGGATCAAAGGTCCGTAATGTCATCCCTTACGTGCAGTGATTTCTCCAGATTCTCTAAACCTTTTGATGATTTTACAGAAAGTACTAATATATATATATATGAGATAGGCGCCAGCGCCCCCCCCCCCCCCCCCCCCGCGACCTCCAAAGGGAATAAGCGGTAGAAAATGGATGGATGGATATATATATACATATATATATATATCCATTCATTCGTCCATTTTCTACGGCTTGTCCCTTACGGGGTCGCGGGGCGTGCTGGAGCCTATCCTAGCTGCACAAGGGCGGGAAGCAGGGTACACCTGGTCTTTGGAGGTGGGAAGAAGCTGGAGTACCCAGAGGGAATCTGTTAACTGTTAGCATGGCCACTTGATGGCGCAATATTTAGCATGCTAACAGTTAGCATATGGCAGGTACCAAGTTATATGACTCTGTGGTGTTCGGTTGCAAAATTTGGCACAACAAAAAATTGCATGCTAACAACCATAGATACCAAGTTATGACTCTAAGATGTACAGCTGAAAAAATTGCAAAAAAAATGTTAATAATTACAATGCTAACAGTTAGCATACGTAATGTACCAAGTTATATGACTCCAAGGCAGTGGTTCTTAACCTTCTTGGAGATACCGAACCCCACCAGTTTCATATGCGCATTCACCGAACCCTTCTTTAGTGAAAAATAAAATGTTTTTTTTTTCAAATTCAAGACAAATTTATGTTTTTTTTACTGGTGCACAAAATGAACCGTCCATCAACATCATCCTGTTCAAAGAACAAAACCAACGCAGTGCATGAACTCACAACAAATTACACACCTGCAAATCAGTCTGACTTATGGTGTTATCGTATCCATAAAGCCAATAGGGAGAAGTTTTTATTCACCCCTGAGTCGGGTGTGTCTTGACCTTAACGGCGGAGGCTCCGTCGAACCCCTGAGGCTGACTCACCGAACCCCTAGGGTTCGATCGAACCCAGGTTAAGAACCACTGCACTAAGGTGTACAGCTGAAAAATTGGCAAAAAAAAATGTAATAATTATAATGCTAGCAGTTAGCATACTTCATGTACCAAGTTAAATGACTCTAAGGTGTACAGCTGAAAAATTGGCAAAAAACTGAATTAGAATGCTAACAGTTAGCATACTTCATGTACCACGTTATACGACTCTAAGGTGTACAGCTGAAAAATTGGCAAAAAAAAAGGTTTATAATTAGAATGCTAACAGTTAGCATACATCATGTACCACGTTATACGACTCTAAGATGTACAGTTGAAAAATTGGCAAAAAAAAGGGTTTGTAATTAGAATGCTAACAGTTAGCATACGTCATGTACCAAGTTAAATGACTCTAAGGTGTCCAGCTGAAAAATTGGCGAAAAACTGAATAATTAGAATGCTAACAGTTAGCATATGTCATGTACCACATTATACGACTTTAAAGTGTACAACTGAAAAATTGCCAAATAAAAAAAGTTGATAATTAGAATGCTAACAGTTAGCATATGTCTTGTGCCAAGTCATATGACTCTAAGGTGTGCAGCTGAAAAATTGCCAAAAAATGTTTTTTTATAATTACAATGCTAACAGTTAGCATATGTCATGTACCAAGTTAAATGACTCTAAGGTGTACAGCTGAAAAATTGGCAAAAAACTGAATAATTAGAATGCTAACAGTTGGCATACGTCATGTACCAAGTTATATGACTCTTTATGACCGTGAAATTGGCTAAAAAAAAAAAAAGTTTAAAATTAGCTATTACAATTAGCATGCTAACATGCTAGCATGTTTTCGGCATTTACACAAATGTGTTTTGGCATTCACTCAATAATAATAATAATAATAATAACAATAGTAATAATAATACTATACCGTGATTATGTTCCACATGTGGAGACGGTGGAGTTAGTTTGATGTGAAAACAACAACACAGGCTTGTTGAAGAGTCGAGCTCCATGTTGTCTAGTTTGTGCCAGCCAGAAGTGAGAACCCGGATGTGATCCCGTAGAGATGGCCACGGTCTTTAGGAAGTCCAGTCCTCCGGACTCGTGGCTGCGGCGCCGATCAAAGGCGGGGAGGCAACCGTCTTTTAACCTCCTCTGGCCCGCCGACGCCTCCGCCATTAAACATTCAGCGTGGCTCGCAGAACGTGATCAAAAATTCTTGCCACGCGTCGGAAGATATCAAACATGTCAGCGTGCATTATGACCGGGCGCTAAACGCGCGGAAATGTCTGGAATATCTCAGCCATCGTAAACCGTGCAGCTTGAAAGGCGCTGGTCAATGTTTTATAGCGTGTCTGCGCCTTGGGAATAACAGGAAGTGAAGCGTGTACTTTTTCCTCTGTCACAACAACAACGAGCACACTTTTATGGGGAAGACTTTCCCATTTGACATTTTCACAAAGACGATACAAATGATATCAATTTGGCCCACCATTTTAATACCACTCGTCATATAGCATCTTGGTGACACTTTCTCGCTGTCAAAGCAATGTTGATTCCTTCTGAGCCAGCTGGCGGCTAACGTTCCTCCACAGTGCGAGTCACTCATCCACCCCTCCGTGGCAGAAAATAAAGTGCGTTTCTTACAAGTACAAACCCCGTTTCCATATGAGTTGGGAAATTGTGTTAAATGTAAAAATAAACGGAATACAATGATTTTCAAATTATTTCAACCCATATTCAGTTGAATATGCCACATAGACAACATATTTGATGTTCAAACTGATAAACTATTTTTTTTTTGCAAATAATCATTAACTTTAGAATTTGATGCCAGCAACACGTGACAAAGAAGTTGGGAAAGGTAGCAATAAATACTGATAAAGTTGAGGAATGCTCATCAAACACTTATTTGGAACATCCCACAGGTGTTCAGGCTAATTGGGAACAGGTGGGTGCCATGATTGGGTATAAAAACAGCTTCCCAAAAAATGTTTAGTCTTTCACAAGAAAGGATGGGGCGAGGTACACCCCTTTGTCCACAACTGCGTGAGCAAATAGTCAAACAGTTTAAGAACAATGTTTCTCAAAGTGCAATTGCAAGAAATTTAGGGATTTCAACATCTACGGTCCATAATATCATCAAAAGGTTCAGAGAATCTGAAGAAATCACTCCACGTAAAGGGCATGGACAGAAACCAACATTGAATGAACGTGACCTTAAATCCCTCAGACGGCACTGTATCAAAAAACGACATCAATCTCTAAAGGATATCACCACATGGGCTCAGGAACACTCCAGAAAACCACTGTCACTAAATACAGTTTGTCGCTAGATCCGTAAGTGCAAGTTAAAGCTCTACTATGCAAAGCAAAAGCCATTTATCAACAACATCCAGAAACGCCGCCGGCTTCTCTGGGCCCGAAATCATCTAAGATGGACTGATGCAAAGTGGAAAAGTGTTCTGTGGTCTGATTGTTCAAAATGTTTTTGGAAATATTCGACATCATGTCATCCGGACCAAAGAGGAAGCGAACCATCCAGACTGTTATTGACGCAAAGTTCAAAAGCCAGCATCTGTGATTGTATGGGGGTGCATTAGTGCCCAAGGCATGGGTAACTTACACATCTGTGAAGGCACCATTAATGCTGAAAGGTACATACAGGTTTTGGAACAACATATGCTGCCATCTTAGCGCCTTCTCTTTCATGGACGCCCCTGCTTATTTCAGCAAGACAACGCCAAGCCACATTCAGCACGTGTTACAACAGCGTGGCTTCGTAAAAAAAGAGTGCGGGTACTTTCCTGGCCCACCTGCAGTCCAGACCTGTCTCCCATCGAAAATGTGTGGCGCATTATGAAGCGTAAAATACGCTTCATAATGCTTCATAAAACAAGAATGGGAAAGAATTCCACTTTCAAAGCTTCAACAATTAGTTTCCTCAGTTCCCAAAGGTTTATTGAGTGTTGTTAAAAGAAAAGGTGATGTAACACAGTGGTGAACATGCCCTTTCCCAACTACTTTGGCACGTGTTGCAGACATGAAATTCTAAGTTAATTATTATTTGCAAAAAAATTAAAATAAAGTTTATGAGTTTGAACATTAAATATCTTGTCTTTGTAGCGGATTCAATTGAATATGGGTTGAAAAGCATTTGTAAATCATTGTATTCCGTTTATATTTACATCTAACACAATTTCCCAACTTCTATGGAAACGGAATTTGTACATTATCACTGGAGGAGGAGGAGGACTAGCTAAACATGCTACACTACACACTGCATGAGAATACAATAAGAGTCATGCTAAGCTAAAGCTCCAGAATGTAAACAGGGGTGGGTGGATTGATACAAATATCAACAGCAACGATACCAAGGGCAGTATCAGTTTGTGTTCAATACAATGATTACATTGATATTTTTTTTCTTACCGCAATTTTAATAAAGCAGGAAATATCTTTAAGTTGAAATGAGAGCCAATAGTAGCTTTGGTTTATGGTGACTTATTTTGCACTATTGAGTTTATTTTGTAAGTAGTCCAATTAATCATTCAAATATTTTATTGATATTCTTTCACTGCCATCCTGTTTTTTTTTTATTGTATTATTATTTTTTTAATTATAAATGTGTTATAAAGTTTAATTAGAAGTTGAGGTGACTGACTGCACAACAAACACAACACAAAGAGCAACTTCCTGTAAGCAAGCAAAAATAGAAACAGAAATTTGACATGAAATCTGACATACATTATGACTTAAGACCTACCATATATCTGTATGACTATAAGCTGCTACTTTTTTCCAATGCTTTGAACCCTGCGGCTTATAAAACGGCAGAGTTAATTCATGGATTTTTCTTTGCTAACGACACTGGTGTTCAACAAACCGACAGCACAACAAACACAACACAAAGAGCAACTTCCTGTAAGCAAGCGGAAACAGAAACATACATTTGACATGAAATCTTACATTTATAATGACTTAAGGCCTACCGTATATCTTTATGACTATAAGCCGCTACTTTTTTCCAATGCTTTGAGCCCTGCGGCTTATAAAACGACGACAAACGGTACCATTGCTTTAATGCTAAAACAATGGTGATTTGAGCTACACATTTTTTTTACTGTAAAACTATGGCCTTTTTTTTTTTTTACAGTGCATTACGGTAAATCTTTTGAAATTATGGTATAGTTCTGCCAGGTTTTTACAGGAAAATATTCTGACTCTTTTACAGTGTAGCCTTGTGGACGTCGTTCCTTGTGCAGCTTAAAAGAGGTCAGCATGAATATGTATGTAATAATATGTGTTAAATTACATGAATATTTTGTTTATTATTAGCCGTGCTCCTGCTAGCATACATGTAGCATATGTGCTAACATACAAAAATGTAATGAATCAGCCTGGCTGCCTTGAACACATGTCACCACTCGTTCTTGTATGGAGGTGAATTTTATTTCCTGTTCTATGGTTATCATCACACTTCTCTCGCTTCCATCACTGGTCATTTAAGTTTAAGATGTATTGTTTTTGTTTTTTCTTCCAGAATATTTAAGGGTTGAAGTCCAAGTAGTTCAACACAAAGGTCACGTGAATTTATCATAATGTTAGCTTACATTTGACTTTTTCATCTGTTCCCCGTCTTGACCTCTGACCTGGCCAGTTGTGCCGTTCTGGTCCGCTGACGTGCTGTGAAACACCGTGATGGCGATTGTGCCACGCCGCGCCTGTGTCGCCTTGCTCGATCCGTGCCATTTGTACAGGCGTGTGTTTGGGGTGCTAATGAGGGGAGGGGGAGTCGGTGGGATACAGCTGGATGGAGCGCTGAATAGGTAACCATGGTAACTGTGGGCGAACATTTGAATGCAGCACCAGTGAGAGCAAAGCTGGGAAAGGATGCTGCAGTGTGTGCGTGTGTGTCAAGTGTATGTGTGTGTGTGTTTCAAGTGTGAGCGTGTGTGTGTGTGTGTGTGTGTGTGTGTGTGTGTGTGTGTGTAAAAAAATAAAGGGGAAGGGGGTCAGGGGGTTAATGTGTGACATTGTAGCAGGTTAATGTTTCATCAAAGTGCGAGGTCACTGCGCTGTCTGTTCTATTCCAATGCGACTGGACACTGCATGGGTGGGGGGCGGGACAGCAGGTGATGAGTGTCTTAAATAGTTTGGTTTAGGAACTAGAAATCAGGGGGCGCAGTAAAAAAAACAACACATTTTTTATTTTAATTTATTTATTCAATTTTGAAAAAATATGGTTTCTGTGTGGAGTTTGCATGTTCTCCCCATGACTGGGGCGGTATAGAGCGGCCGTGCCAGTAACTTGAGGGTTGCAGGTTCGATCCCCGCTTCCGCCATCCTAGTCACTGCCGGTGTGTCCTTGGGCAAGACACTTTACCCACCTGCTCCCAGTGCCACCGACACTGGTTTAAATGTAAAGATTAGATATTGGGTTTCACTTTGTAAAGCGCTTTGAGTCACTAGAGAAAAAGCGCTATATAAATACAATTCACTTCACTTCACTGCGTGGGTTCCCTCCGGGTACTCCGGCTTCCTCCCACTTCCAAAGACATGCACCTGAGGATAGGTTGATTGGCAACACTAAATGGTCCCTAATGTGTGAGTGTGAATGTTGTCCAACTGTGTTGGCCCTGTGATGAAGTGGTGTCTTGTCCAGGGTGTACCCCGACTTCCAGTAAAACATTTTTTATTTTTTTATTTAAAAATAATATATAAATATATATATATATATATATATATATATATATATATATATATATATATATATATATATATATATATATATATATATGTATAATTTAAAATGTTTTTTCAATTGTTGTATTTTAGAATGTTTTAAATATTTATCTATATACATTATTATTTTCCCCCCCAAAATTTCTTTTAGATTTTTTTCAATACATATATATATATATCATGTATGTATGTATAAATAAAATAATACAAGTGTGCGAAAGTCTATGAAGGTGAGAAGAATTACTTTATAATGGGGGGGGGGAGTGCTGATTTATCAGTGTATCCTTGTGTGTGTTTGAGTGTCATTGTCATTATTGATCACCCCCCCACCCCCGCCTGTCGACCTCTTTGCTCCCCCTCCTCAGGAGCAACCTGGCTGCATGTCACCTGTTTCATATTCATGCTGCTGTATGTTATCATTCACCTTCTTCTTATTTTACTTCTTCTTCCTCTCCATCTCTGACTGAGGTTATGAATATTAATGCTTCTTCTTCTCCTCCTCCTTGTTCTCACATCTCTTTTACTCTCTGGCCGCACTATTTATACCGTCTCTTTATCCCTCATCCTCCCTCTGCAGCTGCTCGGTATTCGTCTCTGACTTTGCTGTTGATAATTCCCTCCTCCGCCCGCAGACAAACACTCATCAGATTAATAATCCCACTCTCTCTACTTCAAAGCCTCGTCGTTCCATCCGCGGTTAACAAGGAGCTAGCCGCGCCCGATGCGGCCTGCTAGCGTCCCCACCACCTGCAGATGTTTGCCGCCATCAGGGCTAACGTCTGGAATTATCATCTGAACTGGCATTTTACAAAACTCTAAACCAGGGAAGTTGGTAAATAGAAACCGAATACAATGATTTGTGATTCATTTTCAATTCATATTCAATTGAATAGACTGCAAAGACAAGATACTTTATGTTCCAACTGAGAAACTTTAACATTTTTTTGCAAATAATCATTAACTTAGAATTTAATGGCAGCAACACCTTGCAAAAACGGGCATTTTTCCCACTGTGTTACATGCCCTTTCCTTTAACAACACTCAGTAATCGTTTGGGAACTGAGGAGACCAATTTTTTAAGCTTTTCAGGTTGAATTATTTCCCATTCTTTCTTGTTGTACAGCTTAAGTTGTTCAACAGTCCGGGGTCTCCTTTGTGGTATTTTAAGCTTCATATTGTGCCACACAGTTTCAATTTGTAGGCAGGTCTGGACTACAGGCAGGCAAGGAAAGTACCCACACTCTTTTACTATGAAGGCACGCTGTTGTAACACGTGGCTTGGCATTTTCTTGCTGAAATAAGCAGGGGTGTCCATGACAACGTTGCTTGGATGGCAACATATGTTGCTCCAAAACCTGTATGGACCTTTCCGCATTAATGGTGCCTTCACAGATGTGTAAGTTACCCATGCTTTGGGCACTAATACACCCCCATACCTTCAAAGATTCTTGCTTTTCAACTTTAGTTATTTTCCTCTTTGGTCCGGAGGACCTGACTTGCACGGTTTCCATAAACAATTTGAAATGTGCACTTGTTGGACTACAGAACACCTTTCAACTTTGCATCAGTTCATCTTAGATGAGCTTGGGCTCTGTGAAGCCAGCAGCGTTTCTGGATGTTGTCGATAAGTGGCTTTCGCTTTGCACAGTAGAGTTTTTACTTGCACCTACAGATGTAGCGACCAACCGTAGTTCCTGACAGTGGTTTTCTGAAGTGTTAATGAGCCCATGTGGTGATATCCTTTACACACTGACGGATTGAAGGTGCGTAATATCATCGCATATATGCAGTGATTTCTCCAGCTTCTCTGAACCTTTTGATGATATTATGGACCGTAGATGGTGAAGTGCCAGAATTCCTTGCAATAGCTAGTTGAGAAATGTTGTTCTTAAACTGTTGGACAATTTGCTCATGCATTTGTTGACAAAGTGGTGACCCTCGCCCCATCCTTGTTTGTGAATGACTGAGCATTTCAGGGAAGCTGCTTTTATACCCAATCATGGCACCCACCTGTTCCAAATTAGCCTGTTCACCTGTGGGATGTTCCAAATGTTTGATGAGCATTTCTCAACTTTCTCAGTCTTTTTTGCCACTTGTGCCAGCTTTTTGGAAACAAAGTTAAAGCGTAAAGTTGAAAAGCCAGCATTTGTGATCGTATGGGGGTGTATATGTGCCCAAGGAATGGGTAATTTACACATCTGTGAAGGCACCATTAATGCTGAAAGGTACATACAGGTTTTGGAGCAACATATGTTGTCATCCAAGCAACGTTGACATGTGTGGCGCAATATAAAGCCTAAAATACAACTGTTGAACAACTTAAAATGTACATCAAGCAAGATTGGAAAATAATTCCACCCTGAAAAGCTTCATAAATTGGTCTCCTCAGTTCCCAAACGTATACCAAATGTTAAAAGGAAAGGCCATGTAACACAGTTGTAAAAATGCCCTGGTGCCAACTTTTTGCAATGTTTTGCTGGCATTAAATTCTAAGTTAATGATTATTTGCAAAAAAAAAAATAAGTGTCTCAATTGGAACATTAAATATCTTTGCAGTCTATTCAATTGAATATAAGTTGAAAAGATTTAAACATTGTTACACTATATGTGATTGATCACAATTAATTAAGGGCAAAATGCAATTGATCGCAATTAAATATTTGAATCTGTCATGTCTTTGTGATCATGTTCTGTTTAGTTATGTTCTGTTTTGGTTTTGATGCCATTAGTTCCTGTTTTTGGGCACCCTGGTTTGTTTTTGTTTCCATGACTACCAATCAGTTCACCTGTTCTCACGACTCACGCACCTGATTCACTTGGACTCATGAACCTGCTGTCAATCACCACGTCACTATTTAAGCCTGCAGTTGCCAGGCAGTCAGCCTGGCGACATCACCCTCTATCACCTCCTACTCACCCATGTTATCCATGCCGATGATCCATGCCAACTTCACTGCTTTTGGGTTTTGTACATTGTGTATATTTGTTTGTTGTTCAATTAAAAAAAATAATAAAAAAAAGTTAACGTTATCAGAACCGCTGTAAGAAATAAGCCTTTTGAAGTGAAAGTGAAAATAACTTTTGACAGCAGCACACTTAAAAGGGTTACAAGGATCCATTCTCCATTCTCTTTTAGTCATTTTCTTTGCATGTCAAGTTTCTACATACATGAAAATTGTTGGTGTGTTTTTGGGAAATTCATTCGAAAAATTTTGTTGAAAAATGCTATCTACAGATTAATCGAAAAAGATAGATTAGTTGATTCAAGAAATAATCGTTACAAAATGGCAATTGTGAAAAGTGGATTTTTCCACGGTCCACTTTGGTCCAGGACTTTGGTAAAAAGTTTCTCATGTGAATGAGGTCGCAGGTTAATTACAGGACGTCGGGTGCACCTGCCGTCACCACAGTGATGTGATGATTGCTGACACGGCGTCTGCTGGGGGATTACGTGGGATTTGATTTGCGCGCCGACACAAAAAGTTCTAATGCCTGCAAAAGATTCTTTCTGACAAGCTTCCCCCGATGACGAGCTATAAATGTCTCGCCATTATTTGTGGTGTTGGAGGAAAACAGCGAGTCTTTAATACGCTTTCTTCTTTGTCTTCTTTGTGTTGGCCTCTTGTTGCTCAACAGTGACTCTCGCCTTTGTGTCACCAACAAGAGGAAGGAAGAAAGGCGGCGCGTCGCTTTATGTTCCCACAACAAGCAGCAACAACAGAGGAGCCCAAGCAGGAAAGGCGGGATGCGGCGCTGAGGAGGCGGAGCAGAGGGAAAGCCGAGGCTTCCTGGGACACGCGGGCCGCACCTTCGGATCGCAGCGCCGGGTCATGACCCAGTTGCCATGCGCATCGCCACGCTGACCTGCCTTCCCGGCCCTTCCCCCTTCCTCTTTCTGCTGGCCCAGCTGCTGCTGTACTTTCTGCTGCCCTGGTTCCAGCTGGTGGGCGCCGCCTCCTCCTCCTGCCCCGCCCACTGCACCTGCTCCAACCAGGCCAGCCGAGTCATCTGCACCAGGCAGAACTTGGACGACGTCCCCGAGAGCATCTCTGTCAACACGCGATACCTCAACCTGCAGGAGAACACCATCCAGGTGGGCCCAGACACGTTTGTATTTCTGTAGACCGCCATCGATACCTTTAGACCGCCGTCAATATCCTTAGACCGCCCTCAATATCCTTAGACCTCCATAAATATCTTTAGACCTCCATCAATATCTTTAGACCGCCATCAATATCCTTAGACCGCCATTGAATATCCTTAGACCGCCATCAATACCTTTAGAATGTCAATACCTTTACACCGCCATCAACGCCTTTTCGGCCGCCATCTATGCCTTTTTGGCCGCCATCAATGTCCGCCATCAATGCCTTTTAGGCCGGAGCCAAAGGCCGGTGCCAATGCCTTTTAGGCCGCCATCATATCATTACACCGCCATCAGTACCTTTAGAACACAATCAATACATTTTATACTGCCATCAACATCCTTACACCTCCATCAATACCTTTAGACTGCCATCAATACCTTTTTAGGCCAGCTCCAATATCCTTAGACCGACATCAATATCCCTACACCGACATCAGTACCTTTAGAACGCAATCAATACATTTCAGAACGCCATCAATACCTTTAGAACGCAATCAATACATTTTAGGCCATGTCAATAACTTTAGACGGCCGTCAATGCCTTTAGAACACAATCAATACATTTTATAACGCCATCAATATCCTTACCCCACCATCAATACCTTTAGAACATCATTTATACCTTTAGACCGCCATCAATACATTTTAATCCGCCATCAATATCCTCAGTACCTTTAGAACGCAGTCAATACATTTTAGGCCGCGATCAATAACTTTAGACGGTCGTCAATGCCTTTAGAACGAAATCAATACATTTCATACCGCCATCAATATCCTGACACCGCCATCAATACCTTTTAGAACGTCATCAGTACCTTTAGACCGCCATCAATACTTTTTAAGCCGCCATCAATATCCACAGTACCTTTAGAACGCAGTCAATACATTTTCGGCCGCATCAATAACTTTAGACGGTCGTCAATGCCTTTAGAACGCAATCAATACATTTTATACCACCATCAATACCTTTTAGAACGTCATCAATACCTTTAGACCGCCATCAATACCTTTTAAGCCGCCATCAATATCCTTAAACCGCCATCAGTACCTTTAGAACACAATCAATACATTTTAGGCCTTGTCAATAACTTTAGACGGCCGTCAATGCCTTTAGAACACAATCAATACATTTTATACCGCCATCAATATCCTTACACCGCCATCAATACCTTTAGAACGTCATTAATACCTTTAGACCGCCATCAATACTTTTTAAGCCGCCATCAATATCCTCAGTACCTTTAGAATGCAGTCAATACATTTTAGTCCACATCAATAACTCTAGACGGTCGTCAATGCCTTTAGAATGCAATCAATACATTTTATACCGCCATCAATACCTTTTATAACGTCATCAATACCTTCATACCTTTTAAGCCGCGATCAATATCCTTATACCGCCATCAATATCCTTAAACTGCCATCATTTCTTTAGAACGCAATCAATACATTTTAGGCCTTGTCAATAACTTTAGACGGCCGTCAATGCCTTTAGAACACAATCAATACATTTTATACCGCCATCAATATCCTTACACCGCCATCAATACCTTTAGAACGTCATTAATACCTTTAGACCGCCATCAATACTTTTTAAGCCGCCATCAATATCCTCAGTACCTTTAGAATGCAGTCAATACATTTTAGTCCACATCAATAACTCTAGACGGTCGTCAATGCCTTTAGAACGCAATCAATACATTTTATACCGCCATCAATACCTTTTATAACGTTATCAATATCTTCATACCTTTTAAGCCGCGATCAATATCCTTAAACTGCCATCATTTCTTTAGAACGCAATCAATACATTTTAGGCCATATCAATAACTTTAGACGGTCGTCTATGCCTTTAGAACACAATCAATACATTTTATACCGCCATCAATACCTTTAGACTGCCATCAGTACCTTTTAAGCCGCCATCAATATCCTTACACCACCATCAGTACCTTTAGAACGCAATCAATACATTTTAGACCGCGTCAATAACTTTAGACGGTCGTCAATGCCTTTAGAACACAATCAATACATTTTATACCGCCATCAATATCCTTACACAGCCATCAATACCTTTAGACCGCCATCAATACTTTTTAAGCCGCCATCAATATCCTCAGTACCTTTAGAATGCAGTCAATACATTTTAGTCCACATCAATAACTTTAGACGGTCGTCTATGCCTTTAGAACACAATCAATACATTTTATACCGCCATCAATACCTTTAGACTGCCATCAGTACCTTTTAAGCCGCCATCAATATCCTTACACCACCATCAGTACCTTTAGAACGCAATCAATACATTTTAGACCGCGTCAATAACTTTAGACGGTCGTCAATGCCTTTAGAACACAATCAATACATTTTATACCGCCATCAATATCCTTACACAGCCATCAATACCTTTAGAACGTCATCAATACCTTTAGACCGCCATCAATATCCTTACACAGCCATCAATACCTTTAGAACGTCATCAATACCTTTAGACCGCCATCAATATCCTTACACCGCCATCAATACCTTTAGAACGCAATCAATACATTTTAGGCCGCCATCAATAACTTTAGATGGCCGTCAATAGCTTTTGACCGCTGTTAATACTTTCAACCGCCATCAATGCCCTTAGTTCGCCATCAATGCATTTTAGACCGCCATCCATACATTTTAGACAGTCATCAATGCCTTTTGACCGCCATCAGTACCTTTTAGACCGCCATCAATATCCTTACACCGCCATCAGTACCTTCGGAATGCAATCAATACATTTTAGACCGCCATCAATACCTTTGGAATGCAATCAATACATTTTAGACCGCCATCAATACCTTTAGAACGCAATCAACACAATGGCGATGCCTTTTATGCCGCCGCCAATGCCTTATAGGCCGTCATCAATACCTTTAGACACACACACACACACACACACACACACACACACACACACACACACACACACACACACACACACAATGGATGTTTTCAATACCTTTGGACCGCCGTTAATACTTTCAGACCGCCATCAATGCCTTTAGTTCGCCATCAATGCCTTTAGAATGTCATCAATAGTTTTATAATGTTATCAATAGTTTTATACATCCATCAATGCCTTTAAACCACCGTCAATGCATTTTAAACCCAGCCATCAATGCATTTTAGACCGCCATCAATACATTTAGACCGCCATCAATGCCTTTAGACCGCCATCAATACATTTAGACCGCCATCATTGCCTTTAGACCGCCATCAATGCCTTTAGAATGCCATCAATACTTTTAGACCGCCATCAATGCATTTTAGACCGCCATCAATGCATTTTAGGCCGCCGTCAATGCCTTTAGACCGCCATCAATACTTTTAGACCGCCATCAATACATTTTAGACCACCATCAATACATTTTAGACCGCCATCAATATCTTTAAGACCGCCATCAGTACCTTTTGGATCGCCATCAATGCCTTTTAGACCACCATCAATCAATCAATAAAAGTTTTTTTTATATAGCCCTTAATCACAGGTGTCTCAAAGGGCTGCACAAGCCACAACAACATTCTCGGCTCAATACCTTTTAGACCAGGATCAATACCTTTAGACTGCCATCAAAACATCCTAGATCGCCCTCAATGCCTTTTACACCGCCATCACTAACTTATGTTCCTAACCAACTAATTGACCAACAAGTAACAAAACAAGCTGAAAAAACAATCGTCTTTAAATGAGAGCTGTCAAAGAATATTACAAAAAAGATCAGATTAATCACATTTGAATTTTAATTATTCACGATTAATTGCAGTAAATTACATAATTTTAGTTGACTTTAAAAATGACTGCAATATTTTGTGAAAAATTTAATTTTATTGTGAGAATGTCATATTGTAATTGTGGATTGTACATCATTGTTTTTAGGATAGGATAGGATAGGTCTTTATTGTCATTGCACAAGTACAACGAAACTTTGTTTTCAGCACAAACCTGTTCAAGATTAGACAAACAAACAGTGTACAGGGTTACAGAACAAGAACACTGATGGGTCGCCATAAGGCGCCCCATAAAAGATGGGAAAAAGGTAAACGCTGGGGAAGGATGAGTAAAAAAATACAATCTAGACTGGGATCCTAAGGGGGCCCAGTCTGGAGTGGGAAAAAACCTCAATTGACACGATGGCGAGGCATAATGGATGCGTGTTGCTACCCCAGGGATGCAAGAGGACCAGGACAGGCAGGAGTTGCAGGTAAGATTAGATTTAATACAAAAACAAAAATAATACTGGTACAAAATGCAAAGAAAAGGCGTGCCGAATGCACGGAGAGCTATGCTAATAATTAGCAACGAGAGCAGAGTACAGGAATAGAGGTGCAGAGCGCACGCAAAGCTAAGGCGAGACTTAGCAATAGTGATTACAAAAATAAGAACCAACGTGCGTGTTGCAAGTAGCAAACAAAACAGCCAGGAGGAACTAAGGTAGCAGGTGGTCTTAAATACAACACAAATAATTCAAAACAGGTGTGCGTAATGAGTCCGTGCAGGAGGCATACTTAGGTTGCCATGGTGACAATACAAAACAAGGAAGTGCGCTAACAAACGGGATCGGTAGAGTCCAAAACATGATCAAAACATAGTAGGACAATACAAAAAAGACAAACATGCTAGAGATGTGTGATCCGGAAGCCGGATCACAACATTACCCCCCCCTTAAGGGGCAGATCCCAGATGCCCCCAAAAACTGCAATAAAGAGAACCCCCTCCCAAAACCAGAAAGTTCACAAACGAAGGGAGGGCGGAAGGAGTCCACGGTGGAGGGTCGCCAGATCGCATGTCCCCGAATCCACCGAGGACACATCATGTGGCGGCGGCGGGTGGAACGCTGCTGCCGAAAAAGTTTTGGCGGGCGACCTCGAAAAGGCCACATTAGTGGCCGCCTCGCAGGATGAGGTGCCCGGCGAGGCGGACGACCCGGGCACGGCCACATCCGTGGCCGACATGGAGGAGGGAGTATCTGGCGAGGAGGATGACCTCGCAGAGGCCACGCCCGTGGTCGACGTGGTGGACGACGCCTCAGCACCGAAATCCCAGCAGGCTTGGAAGCAGCAGACGAGGGTGCGGGGACTGCAGCCAAAGCAGGCCCGAGTGCAGCTGGCGAGGATGATGCGGGTGCTGCAGCCGCAGGAGTCGTCGGAGGCGGCCTGGGAGCCGCAGGAGTCGTCGGAGGCGGCCTGGGAGCCGCAGGAGTCGTCGGAGGCGGCCTGGGAGCCGCAGGAGTCGTCGGAGGCGGCCTGGGAGCCGCAGGAGTCGTCGGAGGCGGCCTGGGAGCCGCAGGAGTCGTCGGAGGCGGCCTGGGAGCCGCAGGAGTCGTCGGTGGTGCTGGTGTGGGCTCCAGCCCCGTCGTCGGTGCTGGTGTGGGCTCCAGCCCCGTCGTCGACGCTGGTGTGGGCTCCAGCCCCGTCGTCGACGCAGGTGTGGGCTCCAGCCCCGTCGTCGACGCTGGTGTGGGCTCCAGCCCCGTCGTCGGCGCAGGTGTGGGCTCCAGCCCCGTCGTCGGCGCTGGTGTGGGCTCCAGCCCCGTCGTCGGCGCTGGTGTGGGCTCCAGCCCCGTCGTCGGCGCTGGTGTGGGCTCCAGCCCCGTCGTCGGCGCTGGTGTGGGCTCCAGCCCCGTCGTCGGCGGTGCTTGGCGGCACGGAGCTGGCACCGGTGCTTGGCGGCACGGAGCTGGCACCGGTACCTGTCGTGGTGCTGGTACCGGAGTGGGCTCCAGCCTTGGAGTTTGTGCTGGTGTGAGAACCAGACTGGGAGCTGGTGTGAGAACCAGACTGGGAGCTGGTGTGAGAACCAGACTGGGAGCTGGTGTGAGAACCAGACTGGGAGCTGGTGTGAGAACCAGACTGGGAGCTGGTGTGAGAACCAGACTGGGAGCTGGTGTGAGAACCAGACTGGGAGCTGGTGTGAGAACCAGACTGGGAGCTGGTGTGAGAACCAGACTGGGAGCTGGTGTGAGAACCAGACTGGGAGCAGGTGTCGGCTTCAGCCGAGGAGCAGGTGTCGGCTTCAGCCGAGGAGCAGGTGTCGGCTTCAGCCGAGGAGCAGGTGTCGGCTTCAGCCGAGGAGCAGGTGTCGGCTTCAGCCGAGGAGCAGGTGTCAGCGTCAGCCGAGGAGCACTAAGAGACTGGCAGAGAGGAGGACTAGGACTACTATGAGGATTTAGACTAACACTAGGACTTGGGCAAGGACTTGTGTGAGGACCAGTACTTACAATCAAACTAGTGCTTTTATAAGAATTTGGGCAAGGACTAGGGTTACTGTGAGGACTAAGACCACGAGGGGAATTAGGACACGGACTACGATCAAGACTACACGAAGGTACGTAACTGGGACCGGGACTTGGACTACCATTAAGAGAATGACTTGAACAAGGACTTGGGCTAGGACTCGGACTACGACTCAGTCTACGAGTTGATCTACAATGTTGGCCAGAAGTCGGACCAGGACTGGGACTAGGCTTGAACACCGGTGGTGGAGGGCGCACTGGAGGTAGTGGACTAGCAAGTCGAAAAGTCGGTGGAGGAGGTTTAGGTGGCCTTAGTGGCTTGACCGGGGGAAACACAGGTGGAGGAAGAAAAGTAGGTAGCTCATGTTGCCTTAGTTTGCATCTAGAAATAACATCTGTATAGAACTTAGTTGTGTCTATAGAGTTCAAAAAATCATAGTCAATATTTGAAACAGGTTGAGAATAAGACTCAACAATATAAAAATCCTCAGAAAAAATATCATCGACAGGGGGTGGTATTGAGTCACCAGGGGGCGTTGACGAAATGACGTCACCGTGATGGACCGGTGGGCCGGAGGTATGCCCTGGCCTTACAGCCCAGTCGGAAGAGTGGTTGGAATATGGAGAAAAAACAAAACTTCCAAACCTCAGGGAAGAGTACTGGGCTGTTGTCTGCGCGCTGCTGTCCGGGGAAAAAGTCTTCGCGGCTTGGCGAAGGGAAGACTTTTGGTGGTCCACTGCGAGGCGGCGTTGAGCTGGCTGTTTTCTGACACGATGGCGAGGCATAATGGATGCGTGTTGCTACCCCAGGGATGCAAGAGGACCAGGACAGGCAGGAGTTGCAGGTAAGATTAGATTTAATACAAAAACAAAAATAATACTGGTACAAAATGCAAAGAAAAGGCGTGCCGAATGCACGGAGAGCTATGCTAATAATTAGCAACGAGAGCAGAGTACAGGAATAGAGGTGCAGAGCGCACGCAAAGCTAAGGCGAGACTTAGCAATAGTGATTACAAAAATAAGAACCAACGTGCGTGTTGCAAGTAGCAAACAAAACAGCCAGGAGGAACTAAGGTAGCAGGTGGTCTTAAATACAACACAAATAATTCAAAACAGGTGTGCGTAATGAGTCCGTGCAGGAGGCATACTTAGGTTGCCATGGTGACAATACAAAACAAGGAAGTGCGCTAACAAACGGGATCGGTAGAGTCCAAAACATGATCAAAACATAGTAGGACAATACAAAAAAGACAAACATGCTAGAGATGTGTGATCCGGAAGCCGGATCACAACATCAATAGCAAAGCACATATACATATTACAACGTACATCTCGAGATATCTAGCAACAGAGGGAAGGTAGTTCAAGGTCATGGTGGTAGGCCGCAGCTCTCAGGCGCTGACCATCCATTCATCACCCCTACGGGATTTGCGTCGAGGGCGTTGGGTTGGGGGGGAATGGGGTATGTATGTGTGGCGTATACTTTTTTGATGATGTGTGTGTGTGTGAGCCCGTAGTGTGTCTCTGTTCCGCGGCCTTGATGTATTGTACAGTCGCTAGTCCAAAGTCAACAACAACAGGTGTGTGTCCATGAGAGACAAGAAGGGAGTTTGTTCTGTCTTCACTGCAGTGTCCTTCGGGAGAGTCTCGAAGCCAGGGAAACAATCCAAGTAAGAATGATTTTTACGCGAGTGAAAATAAAATTTGCTTTTCACTCTAAATTGTCTATGACTGGTCCTCAATCCTGCGGGGTAGACAGTCTGATATAATCCACAGTTCTTCCCGCATCCTCCAAATATTTGTGGCAGCTTTGGGGTACTTTGAAGACTGCCAGCAACTTCCAATTTGTCGACAAACCAGAGCAACGCTTCTTCCAATCAGCAAATGTCCTGTTGTCCTAATTCCGAATAGGTGGATACCTTCACGTCCTCGACAGAAAAGGGTCGCCAGGCACACAGCCCTCCTTCTTCTCCCAAGAGTCCGTCGTGTGTCCAGCAACAAGCGCTTCGTCACGACAGCAGGTTCCCACCAAACCCAAGATCTTGTCAATTTTGTTGAGGTCAGTTAAATAGTTCCAATGTTTAGATTTAGAGAGCAGTGCAAAAAAGAGGCAACGAGAAGGTTAAGACAAGACAAAACAAAGAAGCAAGCAGGAGAGATAAGGGAGAGGAAAGGAGAGCCTCCACGCTCGATGAGTGCAAGAGAGAAATATTTTTGTTCAAAACTTGCTAACAGTTTAATCTAACAACAATACTTGCTAACATTTTTTTTGAAAGTATCGTCACATCAGTCATATTTACTCGTGTGCATGCTCCGTTTACCGCCGTGCAATAACACACCTTTCAGGTAACCATCCTCGGTTAAGGTGACGGAGCACTTAAAATAAATTGTGCGATTAATCTGCATTTATGCATGATTAATGCGATATTTGTTTCAATTATCGCATGGTCCTCAACAGCCCTAAACGATGGAATATATTTTTAGTAGAGGTGTCTAGGATTCTGTCTAGGCGTGGACTTTGGTGTGGTTTGTTTTCCCGTGGTGCAAAGCGATTGGAACGGACATGGCATGAAGGTAATGACATCTTTAATCTTAACTCAAAAATATTACAAAAAACAAAGTGGAGGTTCAAAACTTGGCTATGAAAACTATAACTCGCACTCGGGACGGCGTGGCGCAGTGGAAGAGTGGCCGTGCGCAACCCGAGGGTCCCTGGTTCAAATCCCACCTAGTACCAACTTCGTCACGTCCGTTGTGTCTTGAGCAAGACACTTCACCCTTGCTCCTGATGGGTGCTGGTTGGCGCCTTGCATGGCAGCTCCCTCAATCAGTGTGTGAATGTGTGTGTGAATGGGTAAATGTGGAAGTAGTGTCAAAGCGCTTTGAGTACCTTGAAGGTAGAAAAGCGCTATACAAGTACAACCCATGTATTTATTTATTTATTTACAATGGGAGAACTATGAACATAAAACAAAACTTACAAACTATGGCATGAAAAAACTTACTTGGACCGAGAAAGAGCATGGATCATCGGCATGGATAACATGGGTGAGTAGGAGATGATAGAGGGTGATGTCGCCAGGCTGACTGCCTGGCAACCACAGGCTTAAATGGTGACGTGGTGATTGACAACAGGTGCATGAGTCCAAGTGACTCAGGTGCGTGAGTCGTGAGAACAGGTGAACTGATTGGTAGTCATAGAAATAAAAAAAAAAACAGGGTGCACAAAAACAGGAACTAATGGAGTCAAAAACAAAACAAAACATAACTAAACAGAACATGATCACAAAGACATGACAGATTCAAATATTTAATTGCGATTAATTTCATTTTGCCCTTAATTAATTGTGATTAATCACATATAGTGTAACATTGTTTAAATCTTTATTAGGTGTGTACCTTCAAGTCTTAGGCGAAGACGATTTATTTTAATAGTATTTTCTGGACAATTTGTTTTATCAATGCATTACACATTTTTAATTAGCTCAACACAAAACGGACAGAAAGACTATTTTAAAGGCACACACACACACACACACACACACTTCAATTAAAGAAAAGTTTTTTTTAACTCGTTAAATTTGACAGCTTGATGCCTCCTCAGGAAAATGCCGGTACTACAAGGGCAGTGCTTCTTTCCACTGTAAATTATAATATTTTAATCACGTTGACGTGTTTGTAATCAATTCTCTCGTCACAAACAAGTCAGCTTTTAATTGATGTAATCTGCAGGAAACAAACAACGTCGATATTTGACATGGCCTCTTAATTGTACACGTCTCATCGTGTTGTTTAAAGCTGCAAGTCGATAAGCCATGTGACTCGTCAGCACACGTACTGTATATTCACCTTAGTACACGCACACACACACACACGCACACAAACACACACACAATGGATGTTTTTAAATCACCGTCTGAATGAAAAAAAGCAAGTTTGGGATTTTAGGATTAACTTTTCAAAGCAGGTTACAGCTTTGAAACTCCACTTGTGACAGTAAAGTAAGCTGGAAGAAAGACAGACAAAAGAAAGACAAAAAAGTAAAGATTATTTAAACTTCTGCAGAATTTTTTTTTTTTGAATGGAGAGTAAGGTACTTTTCCGTGACGCCGTGCTGCTTGTTGTCTGCATCAGCAATTTTTTTGCCAAGTCCTGGCAAAGTTCTGGCAGCGAAGGAGTACGGTGGTTGCAGGATCGACATGTGGCGACGTTCAAACGCTACAAACTCAGAAGTGATCCAAAAACACACAAACGTCATAAAACACATGCGAGGAGGAAATGCTGCAACCGCATAAAAGCTGAAGGATCAAAAAGAAATGCTACATTTATGAAAAGTTGCCAGTGTCCAACACATAAAAAGCCCCAAAACAAGTAAATGATAGAAATTCTGTAAGTTCACATTAACAAAACAGGAGTTAGACGGATCTGAAATCATCCAATTTTTAAGATTTAAGATTAAATATTTCCATATTTTTTACAACCAAACAAACTAAACAAAAACAAATGTACATTTTTATGGAATTCGACTTTCTTCTGGGCACCATGATCATGTCTTCAAAGACCACGTCCTTCAGGTCTGGCGGTTGTTAGCTTAGCCAGAGGCGGGTAGAGTAGCCAGAAATTGTACTCAAGTAAGAGTACTGTTACTTTCGAGATTTATTACTCAAGTAAAAGTAAGGAGTAGTCACCCAAATATTTACTTGAGTAAAAGTAAAAAGTATGTTGTGAAAAAACTACTCAAGTACTGAGTAACTGATGAGTAACCTCATTACGGCAACAAATAATGCACAAAAACATAAAAATAGCAATGAGCAAATTCAGAGCCAGGAATATCTCTTAAGCAACTAAAACAATAATATACAGTATATTAAATAATAGTACATTAAAATAAAATAAAATAATGGCACATTGAGCCACAATAACTTAACAGCACCATAGCCTCAGTAGGCATTCATTGATTTGATTGATTGATTAAAACTTGTATTAGTAAATTGCACTGTACAGTACATATTCCGTACAATTTACCACTAAATGGTAACACCCCAATAAGTTTTTCAACGTTTATCAATTACTTAGTAAATGAGCAAGTCGAGGTGATCTACCTCATAAATATATATACATACACACACAAATCTCCTTCACATCGAGAGGAGCCAGATGAGGTGGTTTGGGCATCTGGTCAGGATGCCACCCGAACGCCTCCCTAGGGAGGTGTTTAGGGCACGTCTAACCGGTAGGAGGCCACGGGGAAGACCCAGGACACGTTGGGAAGACTATGTCTCCCGGCTGGCCTGGGAACGCCTCGGTATCCCCCGGGAAGAGCTAGACGAAGTGGCTGGGGAGAGGGAAGTCTGGGTTTCCCTGCTTAGGCTGTTGCCCCCGCGACCCGACCTCGGATAAGCGGAAGATGATGGATGGATGAATGGATGAACACACACACAAATCATTTATACACACACATATATAAATATATATATATATATATATATATATATATATATATATATACATTTATATATACAGTATATCATTTATATTTATTTATTTTGCCGTTTTTATTCACATGTTGAAGGTGTTTTAATGAATATACATGCATGTTTAACATATAGATTCCTATCTTTCATGAAGACAAGAATATAAGTTGGTGTATTACCTGATTCTGATGACTTGCAATGATTGGAATCAGACGTCCACGTTTTCAAATGGAGGAGAAAAAAAGTTCCTCTTTTCTGTCTAATACCACATGAAAGTCGTTGGTTCTTGGCATCTTATCTGTCCAGCTTCCATATTCGTTTTTATACACTTTACAAGAAATACATTGGCGGCAAACTCCATAGCTTGCTAGCTTGTTTGCGCTGGCTTTCGGAGACTCTTATTTTGTTAGCGCAGGGCGATGGAGCGGCACTTTTATTGTGAAGACAGGAACTGTGCGATCAGTCTTTAGGCTTTTGACGGGAAGTACGATTGAAATAAAAAGTGTCTTTTTTCCTTTACACTTGTGATTGATTGATTGAAACTTTTATTATTAGATTGCACAGTACAGTACATATTCCGTACCATTGACAACTAAATGGTAACACCCCAATACGTTTTTCAACTTGTTTAAGTTGGGTCATGTGACTGCCTGGTTCTGTTTGATTGGTCCAATGTCACCAGTGACTGCATGTGATTGGTGAAACGCAGGCATGCGTAGATTCTACTTTGAAGCTTTGTGATTAACCAAAACAAACATTAATAGATCGATAAAAAAGTAGCGAGTAGCGAGCTGAATGCAGATAAATGGAACAGAGTAAAAGTTGCGTTTCTTCTCTATAAATATACTCAAGTAAAAGTAAAAGTATGTAGCATAAAAACTACTCGCACAAGTACAAATTATCCCAAAAGTTACTCAAGTAAATGTAACGGAGTAAATGTAGCGCGTTTCTACCCACCTCTGAGCTTAGCTAACTTCCTGCATAGCCTGACTGACTTTTCTGTAGCTTGGCTAACTTCCTTTTCACTTGGTTAACTTCCAGGTAGCCTGGTTAATTAATTTCCTCGTAGCCTGGCTAACTAACATCCTGGTGCACCCTATAACTTCCTAGTAAACTAGATAACTTACTTCCTGATAAACTAATGTCTTAATAGACTGACTAACTTCCTGATAGCATGGCTAACTTCCTGGTAGCCCTTACAACTTCCTGGTAATCTGGTTTAAGTAATTTCTTGATAGCCAGGTTACCAGGAAGTCACATGGGCTAACTAATCTCTTTGTAACCTGGCTAACTATTTGGTAGCATGACTAATTTCCAAAGTTCAAAGGAGGACATTTGTATTTTTTATTGTAATTATTCTTATTTATATTATTACATTTTCATAGATAGAGCATTCAAAAAATCCTGATAGCCTGACTGACTTCCTGGTAGTCTTTATAACTTCCTGTTAACTTGGTTAAGTAATTTCCCGATAGCCCCTATAACTTCCTAGTAGCCAGACTAACTTCCTGGTAACCTGGCTAAATAATTACTTGTATCCTGGCTAACTTCCTTGTAGCCTTGCTAATTAACTTCCCGGTAAACTAATTTCCTAATAGACTGACCAACCTCATAATACACACACACACACACATATATACATATATATATACATATGTATAAACAGTATATATATGTATATGTGTATAAACAGTATATATATGTACAAACAATATATATATTTACATACAGTCTATATGTATAAATATCTATCTATCTATCTATATATATATATATATATATATATATATATATATATATATATATATATACACATACAGTCTATATATATATATATATATATATATATATATATATACCGTTTGGATGAAGAATCAATCGCAATCCTCACAAAAGTTTAAAACTACATCTTTTCTGCCATCTCGGGGATGTCAAAGTCAGCCAGCCTGTCGGTCCTTGGCCACGTTTGTTTACTACCATGTCAATTTTGGCAAGTTTAAGACGAAGTAGAAGCAGCCGCTGGCTCAGTGTCAACAATAGCAGCGTAAGCTAGCATTAGCTTACTGCTATCAATGTGCTGCTATAAGGGTCCGTCTGCGTTAGCGCTTATAATAACAAAATCACTCATATTTGGTTAATTTTCAGGTCACGACATGTAAAGGAAGTATTGCTGGTGGTTTCTGGATATTTTCAGAGGGTTTTAACGGGCGCAGTAAAGAACCATCCATATGTGGAATCAATTGTTAACGTTTAATTTACGATTTTAAAACATAAAAAAAGTCAGCCATATGTGTTCTTGTCTTACATAAGGCTTGTGAATTATAAACAGCCTATATCTTTCCAATCTTTGCATGTTTCCGGTATGACTTATATGATAATACGGTCAGAGTGCAGAAAAGTTACTCCAGTGACATAGAATCTACGGAAATTGCCAAAGGTATTTGGAGTCAATCAATCAATCAAAGTTTATTTAATCAAAAGTGTCTCAAAGGGCTGCACAAGCCACAACAAGATCCTCGGCTCAGATCCCACATCAAGGCAAGAAAAAACTCAACCCAATGGGTTACAATGAGAAACATTGGACTGAAAGGGTTCACAGAGATTGTTGGACGCTAAGTGTTCATTCAGCTGCTGTGCAACAATTTTTTCGAGGATTTTCGAGATAAAGGGAAGGTGGAACACCGGCCGGTAGTTTACCAAGACGTCAGGATCGAGGTTAGGTCTTTTGAGCAGAGGATGAATAACCACTTTTTTGAATGCTAGGGAAACAGTGCCAGAGGAAAGTGATACTTTTATATTATTTAGCACTGATGGTCCTAATATTACAAACAGCTCCTGGATAAGTTTCCCAGGAAGTGGGTCAAGCAGGGTCCATAATCAACATTTCTTTTTTCTTAGCGTTAAGATGCAAAAAGTTGCCGGACATCCATTGTTTAATTTCATTAAGACACGCCTCCAGGTGACTACAATCTGGCATGTTGGTCAACTTTAGGGACGTGTCGAGTTGGGTACCAGTGAAAGCTAACACTAAATTTCCGTAAGATGTTGCCTATAGCAGCATATGCACCCTGCAGCAGGCAGGGCCAAGCACCGAACCGCATATTACCTTAAAGTACCAGTAGAATGGAAAAACAAGTAACCTCTATATGGAATGGAAAAACAAGTAGCCTCTATATTGAAGTTATTATCAAATATATCTAATTCATGACTCCAAAAGGCTTCCAAAGTTTGCGAGTAAATAGCTATTATTAAAATGTTATCAATCCAATGAAAATTCCAAAGCCATTTTGAGAGTTTATGAGCAAGCCACTCACATGATCCTTGACATAGAGGTAGGAACCACAGATCCCTTCTCCATCAACAACACGAGGGAGAGGGGGGCAGAGGAGAAAGGAAAAGAAACGGCAGATCAACTGATCTAAAAAGGTTGTCTATTTAATGGCTAGAGTATACAAATGCGTTTTAAGGTGAGACTTAAATGCTTCTACTGAGGTAGCCTCTCTAACTTTTATCGGGAGGGCATTTCAGAGTACTGGAGCCAGAATATAAAACGCTCTATACGCAGACTTTTTTGGGGCTTTAGGAATCACTAATAAGCCGGAGTTCTTTGAACGCAGATTTCTTGCCGGGACATTAGGTACAATACAATCGGCAAGATAGGATGGAGCTAGACCGTGTAGTATTTTATACGTAAGTAGTAACACCTTAAAGTCACATCTTAAGTGCACAGGAAGCCAGTGCAGGTGAGCCAGTATAGGCGTAATGTGATCAAACTTTCTTGTTCACCAATTTAGAGTTCGGAAATCGGTTAAAAAATATATATGGTCTTTTTTCTGCACCATCAAGGTATATATTGACGCTTACAGAGGTCTGGTGATAATGTTCCCCTTCAAAGTGCACAGGAAGCCAGTGCAGGTGAGCCAGTACAGGCGTAATATAATCAAACTTTCTTGTTCTTGTCAAAAGTCTAGCAGCCGCATTTTGTACCAACTGTAATCTTTTAATGCTAGACATGGGGAGACCCGAAATTAATACGTTACAGTTATCGAGACGAGACGTAACGAACGCATGAATAATGATCTCAGCGTCGCTAGTGGACAAAATGGAACACATTTTAGCGATATTACGGAGATGAAAGAAGGCCGTTTTAGTCACACTCTTAATGTGTGACTCAAAGGAGAGAGTTGGGTCGAAGATAATACCCAGATTCTTTACAGAGTCGTCTTGTGTAATTGTAGAATGTTAAGGTGGTATTATTAAATAGATGTCGCTGTCTAGCAGGACCGATAATCAGCATTTCCGTTTCCTCAAAGTGATACGTTTATATTATTTAATACTGATGGTCCTTGTTAAGGCGACTTGTCCAGGGTACCCCGCCTTCCGTCCGATTGTAGCTGAGATGGGCTCCAGCACACCCCGCTACCCCGAAAGGGATAAGCGGTAGACAATTGATGGATGGATGCATGGATGGTCCTTGATCAGTTTCCCAGGAAGTGGGTCAAATAAACATGTTTGTTTTGTTCCAATTACACATTTTTAGTGGAATATTCAAAATGGCCGACTGAATTTGTGGCATTTTGTGATATTCAGATAGTATTTTTTTGTGGATTGCAAATACAATTAAATACAGTTTAATTGATAGAACAAAGCATACTTGCCAACCTTGAGACCTCCGTTTTTGGGAGGTGGGGGGTGGGGGGGCTTGGTCGGGGGTGGGACAGAGGGCGTGGTTGGGGGCGTGGTTATTTACAGCTGTTGTGTGCGCAGTTGTGCACTTCTGCGCTTTCTAAAGTAGATGTTATTGTCACATATGCATGATTGATTGATTGATTGAAACTTGTATTAGTAGATTGCACAGTACAGTATATATTCCGTACAATTGACCACTAAATGGTGACACCGCAATACGTTTTTCAACTTGTTTAAGTCGTTGTACAAATATATACTATCAGCATAATACAGTCATCACACAAGTTAATCATCATAGTACATCCATTGAATTATTTACAATCCGGGGGGTGGGATGAGGAGCTTTGGTTGATATCAGTACTTCAGTCATCAACAATTGCATCAACAGAGAAATGGACATTGAAACAGTGTAGGTGTGACTTAGTAGGATATGTACAGCCAGCAGAGAACATAGTGAGTTCAGATAGCATAAGAACAAGTATATACATTAGAAATACATTCTGTTATTTACATTAGGTTAATTAAAATCCGGGGAGATGGGATGTGAATGTAGGAGGATAAAGGGTTAAGTTGCCTGGAGGTGTTGTGCTGGTGCATGTACAGTAGATGGCAGTATTGTCCTTTTTAAGAGTGTCACATGCTGTTTACGGCAGACAAACTGCCTTACGGTAGAATGGTAGACGTAAACGTGACTGCTGTTGTTGTGTGTTGTTACTGCGCTGAGAGGACGTCAATGAAACTGCCTAACAATAAACCCACATAAGAAACCAAGAACTCGCCCTCGATCATTCTACAGTTATAACGACATTGGGCGGACACACTCTCAGACACGTCACTCAGGTCCTCATGGAGCTGGAGGGGGCGTGGCCTCCAGCTCCGCCTGAATTTCGGGAGAAAATTTGTCCCGGGAGGTTTTCAGGAGAGGAGCTGAATTTCGGGAGTCTCCCGGAAAATCCGGGTGGGTTGGCAAGTATGCAACAAAGTCAACTTGTTTTTTTAATGATACTGGCATTTTAACATACTATGAGGTCACATACCAAACTCGCAGCCTTTTTCTTTTGTGCTTGTTTTCGATCCTGCAGCGTTTATAAAATTGCAGCATTTTTAATTGGCAGCCATTCCCCCCCCCTTACTTGTGTTTTATAATGGTTTGAGATCATTTCATCACCCGCCTGTCCCTTAGGGGAGCGTTTAACAGCAGATCACCCGCACGTCCTCCAAATGATGAGCACCTTTAAAAATCTAACGAGCATCTCTTGGGACATCAGCTCGATCCAGCGGAGGACGCTTTGAGGGGACCCCAAAAAAAAGGAAAAAAAAGAAGACAATATTAGTTTTTCTTCTTAGTCGAAATTAAATTGCAATTTGCTCGCTTGCATCCTGCAGCGCCCTTTGAAATGATTCAAAACGCTAAAAATATTTTAACACCTGAAGGCATCCTAGATTCTCTGGCTTATTTTTTCCTTGGCTGAGTTTCCTCGCAGTCGAGCCTTCACAGGCCCCCCACCCACCACCACCCACTTCCTGCTCCACATTCGGAGGCGACGGTGGCACCTCTCCAGGAGAGTTGGTGTGTGTGTTTGTCACACCAAGCTTTGGCCGCGCACACACACACACACAAACACACACACACACACACACACACACACACACACACACACACACACACACACACACGCGCGCGCTCATATATATAACAGAGTGAAAGATTTAAGAGTCACCCAGTTGAACTTTAGCTTTACACTCGCTCAATTATTGACAATTACAAGCGTGTTACTGCAGCTTGTATTGCAAAGACAACACAGTGCAGCCAATAATAAAACCATAACAGACAACCAATTATTTTCTGTCCAATCAGAGCACTTGTTCTCATTAGGGTCTGAGCTGGAGCCTATCCCATCCAACACGTCACCAGGCAATGACAGGATACATAAAGATGAAATAAGGAAAGAGGTCGACTAAACATTGCTGGCACTTTTTCACATCACCATTATTTTCATTTTGTCAATAACGTTAAGTTAAAGTAAAGTACCAATGATTGTCACACACACTCTTAGTGTGGCGAAATTATTCTCTGCATTTGACCCATCACCCTTGATCACCCCCTGGGAGGTGAGGGGAGCAGTGGGCAGCAGCGGTGCCCCACCCGGGAATAATTTTTGTCAGGCTAGGACTTGGTCTTGGTTTGTTTTCCCAAGGTGCAAAGCGAATGGAGTGGAAACGGCGCGAAGGTAAAGACATCTTTATTTTAACACTAAAACTAAAAACAGGAACCAACAAAAAGCGCACAATGGCGGTACAAAAAACTGGGCTATGAAACAAAAGACTAGCACAAAGGCTATAAACTACAAACATGAAACAAAAACACTTGCGCAGTGGCATGAATAACAAAAACTTACGTGGACAAAATGGACAGCATTGCAAGGCATGAAGCAGATAATCGAGGGCGTGAATGAGGTGATGTTGCCAGACTGACTAGCTGGTAACTGTGGCTTAAATAATGAACATGATAAGTGAAAACAGGTGTGAGACAACACAGGTGAACAGATTGGTCTTCATGGTAACAAAACAGGGAGTGAAAAAAAAGGAACTAAGAGTCCAAAGGTCAATAGCACTTGGTATTCCTAGGCAGTCTCCCATCCAAGTACTAACCAGGCCAGACACTGCTTAGCTTCGAGAACAGATGAGATTGGGGATGCTAAGAGTAGTATGGCCATACAAGACTTATGATCAGACATGATAGATGAAAACTAAATCAGTTAGCATGGTAAAAAGACAAACAAGGGAATGTAAAACAGAACTAAATGTCCAAAAAACTAAACACAGCATGACCAAAACAAAACATGAACCATAGGCGTGACAATTTTTGGTGATTTAACCCCCAATTCCAACTCCTTGATGCTCAGGGAGGTATTGAGTCCCATTTTCATAGTCTTTGGTGTTACTCGGTCGGGATTTGAACAAACAACATGCCGATTTCAGGGCGGACACTCTAACCACTTGGTCACTGAGTAGGTTAAGAAAAACGCCCACCTCAGCAAATGCAATCGTCAAATTTGCACAACTGGCCGTGATGTGTTTGAGAAAAGTGAGAAAAATCCAAATTTGAGCGCTGATGCTCCTTTAGCTGAATTGTGAATGGTTACCTGAAATTCAGCGCAAGTAGTTACACGCGTGCTACCACGGATAAACTACGATTAATCGTGATCAATCAAACTTGAGAAGAGTAATTAATCCAAAGGAAAAAAAGTAATTGTTTGTCAGCAAAATTAGAAACACAAATATACCTTATTTTTCGGACTATAATATCCTTTCATTTTCTCAAAATTCGACAGTGCACATTATAACACCGTGCGCCTTATGTACGGAATAATTTAGTTTGTGCTTACCGGTCTCGAAGCTATTTTATTTGGTACATGGTGAAATGATAAGTGTGACCAGTAGATGGCAGTCACACATGAGAGATACGTGTAGACTGCAATATGAATCAAGTAAACAACACCAATATTTGATATGTTCCATGTATTGCACACGGCACTCAAATCTATCAAAATGTTTTAGTACGACTTTGGTAAGCTATGAAGCTGCACTGCTTGAAGGACTGTACTGCGCTTCAACATACGAGTATTACTATGGTGGGTGTATAAGGCAAGACATTATCTGGCGTTTTGTTTCACAATAATATGCAAAAGCAACTTTTCTTACCTTCTGGTACCTGCTTGTCTGTACTTGGGATCTGCATAAATCCTGAAAAATTGTGCGTGTCCGCCTTTGTAGTCTGTGCGTACACTGTAGTCAATAAGCTTCTTTTTTTTCTCTATCTTCTTGTTATGTGACATTCATCCTCCGCTGTTGCCATTTCTAATATAAAGTAGAGTAAAGTTCTTACCTTTATCTGTTAGTAAACTCGCCATGAAAGCGCTAAAACATGACGGTGTAGTGAGTTAAATCATTCACCCAAGGAACTTTAGTTATTAGAAAGTTCCGGTCTGACGGTTTTTCACGGGACACATTTCCGGCGTTGTTGTTTCACTAGTGAGCCACGGATGATGCTGCTCTGTTATTTATCTAAGTAAAGTCTGAACGTGATTAAAAGAGTTAGTTCCATCTTTTGACACTTCTTACACCCCCGTCCTTGCACGCTACACCGCTACAAAAAAGATGACAAGGAGAAGACGCTGCCGAAGGTGAGCCACATAAATAAGACAGAAACCGGCTTGAAAATGATCTGTAAAACATAATCCATGCAACATTTTGAACAAATAACCACAATTACATGTGTTTCGAATTTAGAAAAAAAATCATAATATGACCCCTTTAATGCGCCCTATGATCAGGTGTGCCTTTTGTATGAACATAAACTTGACTAGACCCGCTCATAGGCAGTGCACCTTATAATCCGGTGCGCTTTATAATCCGGTGCGCCCTATGGTCCGGAAAATATGGTACTTTTTTCTGTTGCTTATTTTTGTCATTTTTTTTAAATGTCAGAGAGAAAGCAACACTCGCTGCTAGTTAAGAAGAGCAATACGTACTTTCAGTCTCGCCAAATTACGTTTAACTCGATTTTCCGCTAGTCACATTTTTTGGAAAAGAAGTATAGCAAACTTCTTGTTTAACTCTGGTAATTGATTCCAGGCCTGACCGTGGTAAATTAATTTCCATAAAGTATTAATATATTTTCATAGTTAGAGCATTAAAAAAAATCCTAATTAACTTCCTGACAGAATGTTAACTTCCTGGGAGCCCTTATAACTTCCTGTTAACTTGGCTAACTAACTTCCTGGTAGCCTGACTGACTTCCTGGTAACCCTCGTTTAACTCTGGTACTTGTTTCCAGACCGGACCGTGGTAGATACATTTCTACAAAGTAGGAATTATAATTATTATCATTTATGTTATCATGAATAGAATATTGTTATAGTTGGAGCATTAAAAACGGTTTAAAAGCCTTTTTTTAAATACTTTTAACATTATGAAAACCCTTTAAACCAGGGGTGTCACACTCATTTTAGTTCAGAAGCCGCATTGAGGAAAATCTTTTCCCACGCGGGCCGGACTGATAAAATCATGGCATAATAATTTAAAAATAAAGACAACTTCAAAATTGTTTCCTATGTCCTGCTTAGAACAAGCACATTCTGAAAATTTACATATTGCAACACTTCAAGTAAGTTGAAAATTTTGAGGAAAAAATTGGTGCAAATTCAAAATACCATTAAGAACACAAAGAACCTATACTTTGTCACAGTGTTTTTACAAAGCCATTCAACTGTAAACACTTCCTGTTTAGCATTCATGTTGGCAGTTCACCATTAGAGCCGTGTTTGGAAAAACAACGCAGTATTTCCTCAAACCGCCACATGTGTGACATCCACAACTGCCACAACACATTCATTTATCATCATTCAAATATTACAATTATGATATAATCAAAAAAATATTCAAAATTACACCATAATAGGTAAATTAATGTTAACATAATTACAAACTTAATCAATGCGAACATAATAGATTTAAGCATAAACTAAAATAGAACAAACAACAATTGTAGAAACACACATTTTTACAATGAAGTTCAGGGTGCACATTGTGCCATCTTAAAATTGTGAGCATTGCATGGAATTCTAACTACAAAGATGATGCATCTTACCATGCATTTTACCATTAATTGATTAATGTGGACCCCGACTTAAACAAGTTGAAACACTCACAATGGCTTAGTGGTTAGAATGTCCGCCCTAGAATCGGTAGGTTGTGAGTTCAAACCCCGGCCGAGTCATACCAAAGACTATAAAATTGGGACCCATTACCTCCCTGCTTGACACTCAGCATCAAGGGGTGAAATTGGGGGTTAAATCACCAAAAATTATTCCCGGGCGCGGCACCACTGCTGCCGTTCACCCCCTCACCTGCCAGGGGGTGAACAAGGGGATGTGTCAAATGCAGAGGACAAATTTCACGACATCCTAGTGTGTGTGTGAAAATCATTGGTGCTTTAACTTTAACTTTAACTTAACTTATTCGGGTGATACCATTTAGTGGTCAATTGTACGGAATATGTACTGTACTGTGTAATCTACTAATACAAGTTTCAATCAATCAAAACCGGCTTCGTTACAACATTTAAAAATGATCTGATTATGATAACTGCTGTCTAGTTGTTTTGTCTTGTTTTATTATCGCATTTCTGAATCTCATTTGCAAGCATGATATTAAGTTGCAATTGCAGTTCGAAGGCCAGCATGTTAGACGGCAGGATTGTATGGTATGGCATGGTGAGTTGTTATGTTTTTTTTGTTGTGCCTTAAAAGTGTTAATACTGTAAGTATTGTACTTACCACACACCAGCGGTTTGATTGTAACGCGCATAAGAGTTCTTGTTTTTATTAGGAAATTTGGATGTGTTGAAATCGCCACGTAAAATCACTAATTAATGGCATGACAATAGCAAAGCCAAGTTAGCACAATTTTGGGAAAAACGGAGCCTTACTTTACTTATGTTTTTTTAAATCAATTTCTTTGTTGCCATTGAAAATCGCAACATTACCTGGAGGTAGTTTGGCTGACTTAGCGCTCAGTGCTGCTGGAGTGATCGCCAAGTGTTGAAGAGGTACAGTAACATGGCACTGTTGGATTTTACGTGAATCGTTGTCCGGTTTGAGTAACAGGATGCGGTCAGTGACAAAAAAAAAGTACCAGATTTGGTAGCCATACCTGTGCAGTAGTGCTTAGTTTTTTGCTGTAGCCAGGAAGTAGTCATTGCCATTAAGTGGAATGTGACAGTATTGTCTTTTGTTGGGTCCAATAAAGTGTTTGTATTGTGAATAGTGTACTTATTACACACCAGTTTTCATTACCAAATTTGGAGGTGTTGAAATCGCCATGTAAAATCGCTAATGTCAATAGCATGTCACTGTAAATTAGCATTAGCTTTGCAGCGCTTTCTGTCTGGCATGGTTGCTTTGTTAGCATGGAAAATTACAACCTCACTTAAAAGGAAGTCCGACCTGGCGTAGGGAGCAGAAATATGTTACCTGGCACATGGCTCGCTGAAAACAAGCTATTCATACACTTAGGTAAAACGGAATCCATCCTATTTGGGTCCCAAATCAACCTTAAGAAAGTCAGTGACTTCACTATAAAAGTGGGTGACATTGTTATCACCAGGAAAGATGAGATCACCTACCTAGGTTCCATTCTAGAGGCTAATCTTTCCTGTGATAAAATGGCAACCAAGATAATCAAAAAGGTCAACCAGAGAACGAGATTCCTCTACAGAATCTCCTCTCTAGTCAACAAAAGCACTTTGAAGATTCTAGCGGGAACTCTCATTCAACCCTTTTTCGATTACGCTTGCACCTCCTGGTACCCCACTACCTCCAAAACCCTCAGATATAGACTCCAAACATCCCAGAACAAGCTAGTCAGGTTACTTTTAGACCTCCACCCCAGATCACACCTCACTCCAACCCACTTCTCCAAAGTGGGCTGGCTCAGGGTGGAGGACAGAGTCAAACAACTTGCACTGAGCCTAGTCTATAAAATCTGCTACACCTCCCCGATACTGAAGTACATGTCAAACTACTTCCTTAACGTAAATGACAGCCACAACCACACCAGGGGGAGCTCCACAAACCACGTTAAACCCAGATTCTGATCTAACAAAGGTCTTAATTAATTTTCTTTCTATGCCACATCAATGTGGAATGCACTCCCAACAGGTGTAAAAGTAAGTTCATCTCTATATTCCTTCAAAACCGCTCTAAAACAACACCTCCAGGCAACTTCAACCCTTTACTAATACCCTCCTCTATTCACATCCCATCTCCCCGGATTGTAAATAATCTAATGTAAATAATCAAATGTACTTCTAATGTATTTACTTGCTCTTATGCTATCTGAACTCACTATGTTCTCTGCTGGCTGTACTTATCCTACCAAGTAAGACCTACACTGTTTCAATGTACATTTCTCTGTTTATGCAATTGTTGTTGACTGAAGTACTGATATCAACCAAAGCTCCTCATCCCACCCCCCGGATTGTAAATAATGTAAATAATTCAAAGTATATACTATGATGATTAACCTTTGTGATGACTGTATTATGCTGATAGTATATGTTTGTACCATGAATTGATTAACGTGGACCCCGACTTAAACAAGTTGAAAAACTTATTCGGGTGTTACCATTTTGTGGTCAATTGCACGGAATATGTACTGAACTGTGCAATCTACTAATAAAAGTATCAATCAATCAATCGATCAATCAATACTGTTTGACCGAGGGAATTCAGTCGGTGCCTACAACATCAAAGTACCGAATTCAGTACACATCCCTAAAATGGATGCCCAAAAGTAAAAGTGTGCGTAGTCTTTAGAAATTAACGTTGCGTTCTTTCCCCCCACAGGTCATCAAGTCAGACACCTTCAAGCACCTGAGGCACCTGGAGATCTTGCAGCTTTCCAAGAATCAGATCCGTCAGATAGAAGTGGGCGCGTTCAATGGCCTCCCCAACCTCAACACGCTGGAGCTGTTCGACAACCGCCTCACGTTGGTGCCGTCGCACGCCTTCGAGTACCTCAGCAAGCTGCGCGAGCTGTGGCTGCGCAACAACCCCATCGAGACGCTGCCGGGCTACGCCTTCCACCGCGTGCCCTCGCTGCGGCGCCTGGACCTGGGCGAGCTCAAAAAGCTGGATTTCATCTCGGACGCCGCCTTCGTGGGCCTGGTCAACCTGCGCTACCTGAACCTGGGCATGTGCGGCCTGAAAGACATCCCCAAGCTGACGGCGCTAGTGCGTCTGGAGGAGCTAGAGCTGTCGGGCAACCGCCTGGAGATCATTCGACCCGGCTCCTTCCAGGGCCTGGTGGCCCTGCGGAAGCTGTGGCTTATGCACTCGCAGGTGTCGGTCATCGAGCGCAACGCCTTTGATGACCTTAAGAGCCTGGAGGAGCTCAACCTGTCGCACAACTCGCTGCACTCGCTGCCGCACGACCTCTTCACGCCGCTGCACCAGCTGGAGCGCGTGCACCTCAACCACAATCCGTGGGTGTGCAACTGCGACGTGCTGTGGCTCAGCTGGTGGCTGAAGGAGACGGTGCCCAGCAACACCACCTGCTGCGCCCGCTGCCACGCCCCGCCCTTCTTAAAGGGCAAGTACATCGGCGAACTGGACCAGAGCCACTTCACCTGCTACGCGCCCGTCATCGTGGAGCCACCCACCGACCTCAACGTGACCGAGGGCATGGCCGCCGAGCTCAAGTGTCGCACCAGCACCTCCACGACGTCGGTCAACTGGATCACGCCCAACGGCACGCTGATGACGCATGGCTCGTACCGCGTGCGCATCTCGGTGCTGCACGACGGCACGCTCAACTTCACCAACGTGACGCTGCGCGACACGGGCCAGTACACCTGCATGGTGACCAACGCCGCCGGCAACACCACCGCCACCGCCGTCCTCAATGTCACCGCCGCCGACGTCAGCGTCAACTACACCTACTTCACCACCGTCACTGTGGAAACCGTGGAGACGCCCGGGGAGGAGGAGTCGGCTTTGGTGGCCATCAACCAGACCTTCATCCGGGTCCTCCCCGGCCCCACGCCCTCGGGGCACCTGTGGCCGGACGGCGCACCAACCACCGCCTCCTCGCTGTCCATCGACTGGTCCTCCTCGTCGCCCCGCGCCACCCGCCCCACCTTCACCGTGCCCATCACCGAGCCGGGCTTCTCAGGCCTGGACGACGTGATGAAGACCACCAAGATCATCATCGGCTGCTTCGTAGCCATCACCTTCATGGCGGCCGTGATGCTGGTGGTCTTCTACAAGTTGAGGAAGCAGCACCAGCTGCACAAGCACCACGGCCCCGCCCGCGCCATCGAGATCATCAACGTGGAAGACGAGCTAGGGGGCGGCTCCGCCGGCAGGGGCGGCGGAATCTCAGGTGGCTCTTGCAGCGGGATCGGCGGCAGCCAGAGTCTGCGGCGGCACCACTCGGACGTGGTCAACCTGCCCAGCCTGACCCGGTCCGAGCACCTCAGCTACTACAAGACCCACCACTTCAACAACAACATGGTGGGTCTGGGCATGGGCCTCAACAACAACAACAACCCCCTGCCGTGCTCTCAGAACATGACCATGTCCTGCTCCCAGGTGCCCGGCGGCGCCACCGGCACGCTGCCCACGCCGGTGCCGCTCCCTCAGCTCAGCCTGCACAGCTCTCTGAAGGGCCTCATGGCCAAAGGGCAGAACGAGCCGCTGCTCTTCAAGAGCGGCTCCAAGGAGAACGTGCAAGAAACTCAAATCTGAGCACACCTGGAGCAAGTAGGTCCTAGGTGGGGAGTGTGCAGACTAGCGGGAGTGAGTAGCCGGCACGGCGGCGGCTGGCACGCGCCGCTCAGGTGACAACCAGCTCTCGTCTTTGCCAAAGTCCCGAATCAAGCCAACACAGCGGAAGCTTTTTTCTACGAATGTGGAATATTTCTACGTCGTGCTGGGTTTTCCCGCCGGAACGTCACAAGGAAGTCCAACTTCGTGGACAAACCGGATTTACAAAGTAGGGAAAAAAAGGGACTGAAAGTACATATTATATATACCGTAAATATATTTTCACCGGAAGAAATAAATTATAAAGAGTCTTTATGGAGCGTTTAGAAGATGTGAAGAATATATTTAAAGATGTTTTTCAAGAAGGCCGCTCCATCCAAACTCAATCCTTTTCTTTTTGTAGCCACAAAGGTTTGGTGGCACAAACAGGGTCAGGGGCAGAGTGCTGTGTAGCATCAATAATAACAATAAAGATAATAATAATAATAATAATAAAAAGAAGAAGAAGCATCCTAATGAGAATAACAAAGCTCACAGTGTACATATTCCTAAAAAAAGCTGCTCCCTAATCACAAGCGTTCACGTTAGCGTTAGCATCATGGTTGTTATGATCACGACTTTTCTTTTCTTTTTACGCCGATGTTGTTGTTTTTGTTTGTTTGTTTGTTTTTTTATACTGATCCGTCAGACGCTGCGATCGCCTCCCAAAATGGCTTCCCGGGCGCGGGAGTTTTGTGAAGATTATTCACGCATCTCAGTGTTGTCGTCAGTGGCGCTCGGACAAAAAGACTCGCCGCCATCACGGGAGGGTGGATACTTTTTCTTTTTTTTTTATTCCTAAAGAAAAAAAAGACAATGCAAAGAAAAAATATAGAAACTTACAAATCTCTTTTAAAAGAAAAAATATTATTATTATGACGAGTGTTTCTTTTTCTTTGTTTTTTTTTTCTAGTTAGATTTTTATTTGCCTTTTTTAACTCAAGTGTTCTATTTCTTGTAATATTGTTCTTGTTATTCTAATTAGATGATTTTAATTATTCCCATGTTCTGTTAGCCGAGGTCACTTTGGAAATTAAAAAACTGGCACAAAATTTGATGGATATTTTGTATGCTTGTTTTACTCAACCTGGGCGTCTGAGGCGGGTGGGCACCTTTTTTGCTTTCCGCCTCCACGCTTTACGAGCCGCTGAATGTCAGCGCCATCAAGTTGCTGGTACAGTATGTCTCCGGCCTGTCGCCATGACGACTCTCTAATGCTGCTAACGCCAGCGCGTCAGTCTCTGGCAACCTAAATGCCGTCGCCTCGCCGCCCCTCCCCTTCCCTAAACCTCTGCATCCTGTCATCAGGTCTCCTTGGCAACTGTTGCCGCTGCGACAGTCCTTATCAAGATGGCTTCAGAAAAAACAAGGCTCTCTCCAAGAATTTAGCCCCGCCCCCATGGCCGCTGATTGGTCGTGGCGGTAGCTCGTTAGTGTCTTTAATGTACCTTTGCACCACCAGCGGCCACCATCTGTGAATCATGGGTTTCATTTGCTTCTATGCGTTTCATTTGCTGCCGCTCCACACTGTTGTGTTCATGCACCTGCACTGCTGATTAACACACAGACACACGCACACACACACACACACACACACACACACACACACGGTCCATATTGCCCTCAGTTTATCAACATATTTAATATTTTTGTGTCACAAAAGCTATTGTTCCGTTATACGAATGTGTGTACACACACATATATATACATAAACATACATATATACATATATATATATATACATAAACATACATATATATATATATATATATATATATATATATATATACATACATACATACATACATACATATATATATATATATATACGTATATATTTTTCCATACATACACATATATATATATGTATATGTATATATATGTATATGTATGTATGGAAAAATATATACATGTATATATATATATATATATACAATACATATATGCAAATCCTTTTCAACCCATATTCAATTGAATGCACTACAAAGACAAGATATTTGATTTTCAAACTCATAAACTTTATTTTTTTTTTGCAAATAATAGTTAACCTGGAATTTCATGGCTGCAACACGTGCCAAAGTAGTTGGGAAAGGGCATGTTCATCTCGGTGTTACATCACCCTTTTCTTTTAACAACACTCAATAAACGTTTGGGAACTGAGGAAACTAATTGTTGAAGCTTTGAAAGTTGAATTCTTTCCCATTCTTGTTTTATGTAGAGCTTCAGTCGTTCAACAGTCCGGGGTCTCCGCTGTTTTATTTTATGCTTCATAATGCGCCACACATTTTCGATGGGAGACAGGTCTGGACTGCAGGCGGGCCAGGAAAGTACCCGCACTCGTTTTTATGAAGCCACGCTGTTGTAACACGTGATGAATGTGGCTTGGCATTGTCTTACTAAAATAACCAGGGGCGTCCATGAAAAAGATGACGCTTTGAAGGCAGCATATGTTGTTCCAAAACCTGTATGTACCTTTCAGCATTAATGTTGCCTTCACAAATGTGTAAGTTACCCATGCCTTGGGCACTAATGCACCCCCATACCATCACAGATGCTGGCCTTTGAACTTTGCGTCGATAACAGTCTTAATGGTTCGCTTCCCTTTGGTCCGGATGACACGATGTCGAATATTTCCCCCCAAAATTTGAAATGTGGACTCGTCAGACCACAGAAAACTTTTCCACTTTTCATCAGTCCATCTCAGATGATCTCGGGCCCAGAGAAGCCGGCGGTGTTTCTGGATGTTGTTGATAAATGGCTTTCGCTTTGCATAGTAGAGCTTTAACTTGCACTTACAGATGTAACGACGAACTGTATTTAGTGACAGTGGTTTTCTGAAATGTTCCTGAGCCCATGTGGTGATATCCTTTAGAGATCAATGTTGGTTTCCGGCCATGCCGCTTACGTGGAGTGATTTCTCCAGTTTCTCTGAACCTTTTGATGATATTATGGACCGTAGATGTTGAAATCCCTAAATTTCTTGCAGTTGCACTTTGAGAAACGTTGTTCTTAAACTGTTTGACTATTTGCTCACGCAGTTGTGGACAAAGGGGTGTACCTCGCCCCATCCTTTCTTGTGAAAGACTGAGCATTTTTTGACAAGCTGTTCTTATACCCAATCATGGCACCCACCTGTTCCCAATTAGCCTGCACACCTGTGAAATGTTCCAAGTAAGTGTTTGATGAGCATTCCTCAACTTTATCAGTATTTATTGCCACCTTTCCCAATTTCTTTGTCACTTGTTGCAAAGTTAATGATTATTTGCAACAACAAAAAATGTTTATCAGTTTGAACATCAAATATGTTGTCTTTGTAGCATATTCAACTGAATATGGGTTGAAAATGATTTGCAAATCATTGTATTACATATATATTTACATCTAACAATTTCCCAACTCATATGGAAACAGGGTTTGTAATTTTGTAAAACATCTGTTATCCTTTTCCTACAAAATCAAACTGAATGAACATCTTCCAAATCTGCTCGTTCATCATCGTCGACAGGGGTTGTATGCCTCATCCCTTACGTGAGTGAAGAATGCAATACCCATCAGATAAAAGTCAGAAAGAGAAAGAGATGATACAGTATTATCTGCTCACAGATGCTGCCTGGTGGTTGTCTGAGCGCACTGCAGCCAGACCTGCATAGTCCCACTCCTTAATCACACGCAGGATTCTCACAGGAATGAGGCAAAAATACACCCTTACCTACTGTATAAATGTATGTGTGAATGCTGTCATTTATGTATGAACAAATAGTAATTGAACTAGAATACAAATGTCATGTATGTATGAATCCATGTACAATTTATTTTTTTTACGTATAAATGAACGTATGTACAAATGTTTTCTTGTACAAAATTTAATGTGACATTATGAAGAGCTTATTTTGTGTGCAAGACAATGTCAGTGTCAGTATCAATATTGCAATAACTGCACTACAGTATCAATACAGTAAGCTGACAGGGCAGGATGTGTTATTGATGAGCCTTTTAATGATTGGATCTGAAGTCACCAACCAATGACAACATGTTTATTAATGGTTGGACACGTCTTGGCAACTCAATTTAAAAAATAAAAATTTATATATATATACATACGTGTATATATGTATGTTTGTATGTATATATGTGTGTATATACATCTACATTATATATACATATATCCAATATATGTATACTTGTATGTGTATATATGTAAGTGTGGAAATATATATATATATACACATATATATATGTGTGTGTATATATATATATATATATATATATATATATATATATATATATATATATATATATATATATATATATATATATGTATATGTATATATATATATAATATGCGACTATATATGAATAAATAAATAAATGGGTTGTACTTATATAGCGCTTTTCTACCTTTAAGGTACTCAAAGCGCTTTGACACTACTTCCACATTTACCCATTCACACACACATTCACACACTGATGGAGGGAGCTGCCATGCAAGGCGCCAACCAGCACCCATCAGGAGCAAGGGTGAAGTGTCTTGCTCAGGACACAACGGACGTGACGAGGTTGGTACTAGGTGGGATTTGAACCAGGGACGCTCGGGTTGCGCACGGCCACTTTCCGACTTGTCCAGGGTGTACCCCGCCTACAGCCCGAATGCAGCTAAGATAGGCTCCAGCAACAACATAAGGGACAAGCGGCAGAAAATTCAAATATATATATATATATATATACATATATATGTGTGTATATGTATATATATACATATATATATATATATATATATATATATATATATATATATATATATATATATATATATATATATGTTTGTATGTATGGAAAAATATATACATATATATATGTATATCCATATCCATATATATATATATATATATATATACATATATATATATATATATATATATATATATATATATATATATATATATATATGTATGTATGTATGTATGTTTGTATGTATGGAAAAATATATACGTATATATATATGTATATCCATATCCATATATCCATATATATATATATATACTTGTAAAGAACATAATGACATGGCTGTCTTGAGTTTCAATCATTTCTAAAACTCTTATTTGTAAGGGGTAGAGTGATTGGAGCACATACTTGTTGGTCACAAAAACATTCATGAAGTTTGGTTGTTTTATGATTTTATTATGGGTCTACTGAAAATGTAACTAAATCTGCTGGGTCAAAAGTACAGTATACAGTACATATAGCAATGTTAATATTTGGTTACATGTCTCTTGGCAAATTTCACTGCAAAAAGGCGCTTTTGGTAGCTACCCTCAAGCTTCTGTTTGAATTTTTGACCACTCCTCTTGACAAAATTGGTGCAGTTCAGCTAAATGTGTTGTTTTTTTTACATGGACTTGTTTCTTCAGCATTGTCCACCCGTTTAAGTTAGGACTTTGGGAAGGCCATTCTAAAACCTTCATTCTAGCCTGATTCAACCATTCTCTTACCACTTTTGACCTGCGTTTGGGGTCATTGTCCTGTTGGAACACCCAACTGCGCCCAAGACCCAACCTCCGGGATGATGATTTTAGGTTGTCCTGAAGAATTTGGAGGTAATCCTCTTTTTAATTGTCCCATTTACAGCACAAGTTCCATTGGCAGCAAAACAAACCTAGAGCATAATGCTACCACCACCATGTTTGACGGGATTAAAGGCCTCAGCTTTTCTCCTCCAAACATATTGCTGGGTATTGTGGCCAAACAGCTAAATTTTTGTTTCATCTGACATCACATGGACAAAGATAAGACCTTTTGGAGGAAAGTTCTTTGCAATGACATTAAAGACCTATCCTATAGGAAACTCAAGACAGTGATGACATTATGTTCTTTACAAGTGTATCTCAACTTTTGATCACGACTCTATACCTTTCTATATATACATATATATTTTTTACATCAATATGCTGTTTTTATTGACAACTTGAACATGCATCAGTTGTGAGTGTGACAGTCAGTGGTGACAACAATCACACCGTTGCAGCTCAGAGAGGGCGATGTTGCGTTGTGTTCGAACGCATGCCCACGTTTAGAAATAGCAACAGGTGCCAGTTTATTCGGCGTGCACGCTGGTGCTAATTGCCAGCAGGTCCTTTCAGCATCAAGGGGCTGTCATTAATGTTATTTTATGCAACTGCCTGTCAATTTTTTTCTTATTTCCCATAACTTCCCTCCATTTCTTTCTTATCTTACATAAATTTCTGTCTATTTACTTTTTTTAAATACTGTAATTTACTGTTTATTTATGTATTATTTTACATAACTTTCCGTCTTTATATATATATTTTTTATAACTTCATGTCTACTTTCTTCTTTATTTCCTGTAACTTCCTATTTTCTTGTTTGACGTAACTTCCTGTCTATTTATTTCTTATTTCGCGTAACTTCCTGTCTATCTACTTCTTATTTATTGAAACTTAAAGTTTATTTTTCTTATTTTACATAACTTCTTGTCTTTGTTCTTCTATTTTTTATATAAATTCCTGTGTAACTTCCTGTCTATTTTCCTCTTATTTTTACATAAATTCCTGTGTAATTTCCTGTTTATTTTCTTCTTATTTTTATGTAGATTCCTGTCTGTTTCCTTCTTATTTACCTTATCTTCCTGCCTATTTTCTTCTTATATTACTTAACTTTCTGTCTATTTACTATTTTTACATACTGTAATTTCCTGTTTATTTATGTATTATTTTACATAACTTCCCGTCTTTATATATATATATATATACATATATATATATATATATATATATATATATATATATATATATATATATATATATATATATTTTGTAACTTAATGTCTACTTTCTTCTTTATTTCCTGTAACTTCCCATTTTCTTGTTTGACGTAACTTCCTGTCTATTTATTTCTTATTTCGCGTAACTTCCTGTCTATTTACTTCTAATTTATTGTAACTTAAAGTTGACTTTTTTCTTATTTTACATAACTTCTTGTCTTTGTTCTTCTAATTTTTATATAAATTCCTGTGTAACTTCCTGTCTATTTTCCTTGTATTTTTACATAAATTCCTGTATAATTTCCTGTCCATTTTCTTCTTATTTACCTTAACTTCCTGCCTATTTTCTTCTTATATTACATAACTTTCTGTCTATTTACTTTTTTTTACATACTGTAATTTCCTGTTTATTTATTTATTTTATACAACTTCCTGTCTTTATATATATATTTTTTGTAACTTCATGTCTACTTTTTTCTTTATTTCCTGTAACTTCCTATTTTCTTGTTTGACGTAACTTCCTGTCCATTTATTTCTTATTTTGCGTAACTTCCTGTCTATTTACTTCTTATTCATTGTAACTTAAAGTTGATTTTTTTCTTATTTTACATAACCTCATGTCTTATGTTATTCTATTTTTTACATATATTCCTGTGTAATTTCCTGTTATTTTCTTCTTATTTTAATGTGAATTCCTGTCTATTTTTTTCTTATTTACCTTAACTTCCTGCCTATTTTTTTCTTATATTACTTAACTTCATATTTTCTTCTTGTTTTGCAAAACTTCCTGTCTATTTTCTTCTTGTTTTATGTAACTTCCTGTTTATTTTGTTCTTATGTAATGCATTTTCATGTCTGTAATTTCCCTTTATTACCCAACTTCCTCTTTATTTTCTTTTTTTGTCATGTAACTTCCTGTCTATTTTCTTCTTATGTCACGTAACTTACTAGTTTATTTTTATTTCACATAACTTCCAGTGTATTTCCTTTTTATGTCAAATAACTTCTTGTCCATTTTCTCGTCTATTTTTTTCATATTTCACATAACTTTCTGTGAATTTTATTTTTTATTTCTCATACCTTCATGTCTAATATTTCTGGTAACTTTCTGTCTGTCTTTTTCTTCTTTCAGATAACTTCCTGTCTATTTTTTTTTCTCACTTTTATGTAACTTTGTGTAATTTTCTTCTTTTTATGTCACCATTTTCTGCTTATTTCACATAACATCCTGTCTAATTCCTTCTTATTCCCTGTCTAATATTTCTCGTAACTTTCCAACTACTTTCCTCTTATTTCTCTTAACTTTCTTTTTTCTTTTAATTTGTCATAACTCCCTGTCTAATATTTCTCATAAGTTCCTGTTTATCTTCTTCTTCTATCACATAACTTCCTATCTATTTTCTTCTTTTTTCACATAACTTCCTGTCAATTATTTTCCTAATTTCTCGTAACTTCCTGTCTCTTTTTTTCTTTTCAACATTTTTTCCAGTCTATTTTCTCCTCATATAGAACCAGACACATAGGCCCACCCTCAGAAACACACATAGAAACAGATATGTAGAACCAGAGAAAAAGGAACCGCATACAAGGTACCATGACACATATACATATACACGAAGATCCAGACAAACAGAACCACACATCTACAGTAGGACAACATACAAAGATTCATAAACAAAGCCACTGACATATAGAACCACAAATGTAGTACCACATACATAAAACCAGACGTCCACACGTAGCACCACATACAGTACGTAGAACTAAACTTCTAAAACTAAATAAAGAGAACCAGACACATACGCCCACCCGCAAACCCACATGTGGAGTCAGATGAGTAGAACCACACATATAGAACCAGACAAGTAGAACGACAGATGTAGAACCAGAAACAGACCCACAAATACACTGTAGAACCAGACAAGCAGAACCACACACACAGAATCAGACACATAGAACACATATGTAGCACCAGGCACACATACCCACACATAAACTGTAGAACCAGACAAGTAGATCCACAAATGTAGAACACAAATACAACCAGTATAGATATACAAAAAGTATAGACCCAGATACATTGTCCCAGACAAGTGAAACCACACATCTAGACCCAGACACATGGACCACACATGTAGAACCAGACACATAGAACCACATATCCACATACATACAACCAGACACATAGGATCATATGTATAGAGCCAGACACATGAACCCACAGTCCCACACACGTAGAACTAGACTCATTGAACCACATATGTAGACCCAGACAAGTAGAAGCAGACACACAGTACTACACATGTACAACCCAACACATAACACAACAAATGTAAAACTAGGCAAGTAGAACAATGCACATAGAACCAGACACGTAGAACCCAAAACATATAACCAACACATAGACCGCATATGCATAATCAAACACCTTGAACCAGACACACAGTTACACACACACACAGAACCACAGGTGGACAACTACACACATAGAAGCCGACAACTGGAACCACACACATAGCACCAGTCTCATAGATTTAGACAAGCAGAACCAAACACATAGAACCACAGATGGGAGAACCACACACATAGGAGCCGACAACTACACCCACACACATAGGACCAGACTCTTAGAATCAGACAAGCAGAACCAAACACATCGACCCTGAGACAAGTAGAACCACACACATGGACCCAGACAAGTAAAACCAAACACATAGACCCTGAGACAACTAGAAACACACACAAAGACCCAGACAAGTAGAGCCACACACATAGAACCACACACATAGACAACATATATAGAACCAGACACTAAGACCCACAGATCCACACACTACGTGTGTGAACCAGTCACATATGGCGAACCAGTCACATAGGACCAGTTGTATAGTACCAGAAACAGAGACCCACCAATGTAGAACCAGACACATAGAAGTAGACAAGTAGAATCACACACATAGAAGCAGACAAATAGAACCACACACAAAACAACTACAGGTGTGGAAACAGACACGTAGAAACACACACATACAACCACACATGTAGAAAGAGACAAGTAGAACCACACACATACAAACACACATGTAGAACTAGACACATACAACCATACATCTAGAACCAGACAAGTGGAACCACACACATATAACTACACGTGTGGAACCAGACAAGTAGAAACACACACATACAACCACACATGTAGAACTAGACACATACAACCACACATCTAGAACCAAACAATTAGAATTACACAAATACAATTACACGTGTGGAACCAGACAAGTAGAAACACACCCATACAATCACACATGTACAAACAGAGAAGTAGAACCACACACATCCAAACACACATGTAGAACTAGACAGATACAACCACACATCTAGAACCAGACAAGTAGAACTACACACATACAACTACAAGTGTGGAAACAGACAAGTAGAAACACAAACATACAACCACACATGTAGAACAAGACAAGTAGAACCACACACATAGTGGCAGACACAAAGAACCACACGTGTGGAACCAGACAAGTAGAACAAAACACATAAAACCAGACAGGTAGAACCAGACACATACAACCACAGATTTAGTACCAGACAAGTACAACCAGGCACCAGTAGTACCAGAAACAGACACATAGAACCACACGGCGTGGGGGAAGAGTGCCCGTGCCAGCAAATTGAAGGTTCCTGGTTCAATCCCCACCTTCTACCATCCTAGTCACGTCCATTGTGTCCTTGAACAAGACACTTCACCCTTGCTCCTGATGGGTCCTGGTTTGCGCCTTGCATTGCAGCTCCCTCCTGTCATGATCCACAACTTGGATCATGTCATATTCTGGTTTTGGTTCTGTTTTGTATTTCGTCTTGTTATGTGACTCCCTTAGTTCACGGTGGCACTTCCTGTTTTGTTCTGTTTCTATAGTTACCCATTTGTGTCACCTGCCTTGTTTTTCACACACACCTGATTATTGATTATCCCTTTTATTTAAGCCCGCCTTTGTTTGCCATTCGTTCTCGGACTCCTATTTGCTTCCACGCAACAGATGGCATCGCTCTTTCCGCATTGTGGTTATCTACTCCATCCATCCATCCATCCATCCATCCATCCATCCATCCATCCATCTTCTTCCGCTTATCCGAGGTCGGGTCGCGGGGGCAGCAGCCTAAGCAGGGAAGCCCAGACTTCCCTCTCCCCAGCCACTTCGTCTAGCTCTTCCCAGGGGATCCCGAGGCATTCCCAGGCCAGCCGGGAGACATAGTCTTCCCAACGTGTCCTGGGTCTTCCCCGTGGCCTCCTACCAGTTGGACGTGCCCTAAACACCTCCCTAGGGAGGCGTTCGGGTGGCATCCTAACCAGATGCCCGAACCACCTCATCTGGCTCCTCTCGATGTGGAGGAGCAGCGGCTTTACTTTGAGTTCCTCCCGGATGACAGAGCTTCTCACCCTATCTCTAAGGGAGAGCCCCGCCACACGGCGGGGGAAACTCATTTCGGCCGCTTGTACCCATGATCTTATCCTTTCGGTCATGACCCAAAGCTCATGACCATAGGTGAGGATGGGAACGTAGATCGACCGGTAAATTGAGAGCTTTGCCTTCCAGCTCAGCTCCTTCTTCACCACAACGGATCGATACAACGTCCAGATTACTGAAGACGCCGCACTGATCCACTCTTCCTCCACTCGTGAACAAGACTCCTAGGTACTTGAACTCCTCCACTTGGAGCAGGGTCTCCTCCCCAACCCGGAGATGGCACTCCACCCTTTTCCGGGCGAGAACCATGGACTCGGAATTGGAGGTGCTGATTCTCATTCCGGTCGCTTCACACTCGGCTGCGAACCGATCCAGTGAGAGCTGAAGATCCTGGCCAGATGAAGCCATCAGGACCACATCATCTGCAAAAACCAGAGCCCAAACCGGAACCCCTCAACGCCTTGACTGCGCCTAGAAATTCTGTTCTTTAGTGTACAAATACATTATCATTCCTACCTTCACGCTGTGTTCAATCTCTGCTGCACCCACGAGAGAACAAAACATCACCACGATGCCAGCAAAGCATCAACGTAAAACAAGTAAAACCCATTTACCATTTACATCATGGGTGTCAAACTCTGGCCCGCGGGCCAAATTTGGCCGTGTAATTTAATTTAGCCCTTGAGGCAATATCAAATTAACATTAGATCTGGCCCGCCGCTGTAACACCGCCTTCACCACTAATACTCATACTTGTCAACCCTCCCAATTTTTCCGGGAGACTCCCGAAGTTCAGTGCCCCTCCCGAATTTCTCCCAATTTCCACCCGGACAATAATATTGGGGGCGGGCCGTAAAAGCACTGCCTTTGGCGTTCTCTACATGTCGCCACGTCCGCTTTTCCTCCATACAAACAGCATACCGGCCCACTCACAAAATATATGCGGCTCATACACACACACACAACTGTATGCAAGGCATACTTGCTCAACAGCCATACAGGTCACAATGAGGGTGGCCGTATAAACAAAACTTTAACACTGTGACAGTATACGCCACACTTTGAACCCACAGCAAACAAGAATGACAAACACATTTCGGGAGAACATCCGCACTGTAACACAACATAAACACAACATAAACGCAACAGAACAAATACCCAGAACCCCTTGCATCACTAACTCTTCCGGGAGGCTACAATATACACCCTCGCTACCACCAAACCCCGCCCCAACTCAAACCCGCCGCCGAAAAGAGGCATTAAATTTGTATTTTTATTTTATTTGATATGCCATTGATATTTTTTAATTATTATTATTCAAAACTCGATTTCGCATGTCGCTATAAAGTTATATAAGCCTTGCTTGGTCAATATTCAATGCAAAACTTGTTTGGGTCCCTATTCAATCAATCAATGTTTACTTTAATAGCCCTAAATCACTAGTGTCTCAAAGGGCTGCACAAACCACAACACAAACCACTATGACATCCTCGGTAGGCCCACATAAGGGTAAGGAAAATTAATTTGTTCAACCTCGGCCCGGGGCTTCGTTCAGTTTTAAATTTTGGCCCACTCTGTATTTGAGTTTGACACCCCTGATTTACATGTAGAACCACACACGTAGAACCAGACACATAGAACCACACATGTAGAACCAGACAAAAAGAAACACACACATAGGGGCCTAGTGGTTAGAGTGTCCGTCCTGAGATCGGTAGGTTGTGAGTTCAAACCCCGGCTGAGTCATACCAAAGACGATAAAAATTGGACCCTTTACCTCCCTGCTTGGCACTCAGCATCAAGGGTTGGAATTGGGGGTTAAATCACCAAAAATTACTCCTGGGCGCGGCCACCGCTGCTGCTCACTGCTCCCCTCACCTCCCAGGGGGTGATCAAGGGGATGGGTCAAATGCAGAGGACAAATTTCACCACACCTAGTGTGTGTGTGACAATCAATGGTACTTTAACTTTAGCATAGAACCAAGTGGTGCAGTCAAGCATTGTGAGGAAAAGTTGGTCACATGACTTTAAGTTGAAGTCTGCTCGAAGGTGAAGCAGGTTTCAAAGATGGCCGACGTGTGGGCAGTGAAAGGCTTTCCCTCCAACAATGGCCGCCCCGCTCGGGGAGTACTCGCCGGGATGCCACAGCTCCCACTGTGGAAAAGTCCCTTGCAGCCTTTGTGTGGCGGAACGAGGCGGAACATTCCGTGACCGCGGTAAGAAGTGCTGAGCCAGCGATGGCGCTCTGGGAGGACGGGCGCAGAAAGTCTAATTTCACGTTTGCTCTTTCTGTGCCCGGCAGAACATTCGAGTCGCTTTGAAGTGTAAATCGTTGATCACGCCGCATGGAAGCGCTTGATAATCCACATGGCGGGGGGGCTCAGGAGATGACGACGTCTTCCTTTATTTTCACACAAGAAATGTTTGCAACGCTTCATCAGCAACAAATCAACTTTGACAGCAGATATTGATTTTTCTTTACCGCCTTTAGTCTCCGCCCCCACGGGCTAGCCGGTGTGGCCCAGCTGATTTATTCCCATCACAACAGGCTGTTTTGGTCGCCACGGCGACAGCATCCCGACCCCGCAGATCGCGTGTCCGCCTCAATCGAGCACCGAGGCTCCGCCCCCTTTTTTCGGGGACGCCGAGGGAGGACTGAAAGCGAAGAAGAAGAGAAGCTTGACAGAAGGAATAAAAGATGACGGAGAGAGACCTCCTGTCGCGATACATCCCGTCTTGGCCGCATGTGTGTGTGTGTGTGTGTGTGTGTGTGTGTGTGTGTGTGTGTGTGTGTGTGTGTGTGTGTGTGTGTGTGTGTGTGCATAAAGACACGGAGGAAGAAGGCCGCCGCCTCTCCTAAATGTCACCAAGCGCCCCAGGACCCACGACTCCTCCTCTCTGTCCCCAGCCGAGGAGATGAAGGAGGTGTTTCCTCTCCTCCTTCCTACGTCCTTACCTCCTTGTTCGCTTCCTGCCATCGTCTGCTTCTAAGCCCCGCCCACCTGCAGCATCATGACCCCGTTAACTCCAACATGGCCGCCGCATATCGTATTTCCTTGAATTGCCACAGGGTATATAGTATGCGCCTGACTTGAATTACCGCCTGGTCAAACTCGTGACGTCATGAGTGACACTTCCCCTGTCATCATTTTCAAAATGGAGGAGGCTGATTTCAATACCGGTAATTTGAAATCGCATAAAGGGAAGAAGATTAAGAGCTATTCAGTAGGATTTAAGGTCCAAGCTTACATCACACTCAATTTTTTACTGCATGCCTTTGGTAAGTGCCGGAGTGTGAAGAGGTTTTAAAATAATTAGCGCATGCTTACTTTTACCGCATGCCTTTGGTAAGCGCAGGAGTGAGAAGAGATTTTAAATTAATTAGCGCCCTAGCGGCAATTCAAGGAAATACGGTATTTGCTTCCAACCCTGTCATGATGACCGTGTGATGTCATGTGAAGTGAAGTGAATTATATTTATATAGCGCTTTTTCTCTAGTGACTCAAAGCGCTTTACAAAGTGAAACCCAATATCTAATCTTTACATTTAAACCAGTGTGGGTGGCACTGGGAGCAGGTGGGTAAAGTGTCTTGCCCAAGGACACAACGGCAGTGACTAGGATGGCGGAAGCGGGGATCAAACCTGCAACCCACTAGTTGCTGGCACGGCCGCTCTACCAACCGAGCTATACGGTCACGTCACTTGTTGTCCTAACGTGTGGAGTTGGACTCCTCATTGTAATTATTAAAACACACTTTTGTTCGTGCTGATTTGTTACTCTTATAGTTTTTGTTAGTATCGTGTTATTATTCATAACAAGCTTGCCCACCTTGTCAAAATCTCCCCCAACTTGATCATTTCATTTGTGCTGCAAACATGTTTGACAAACTGATGTAGTTTTTTTTGATGATAATAATAATAGTAATACATTAATAAGATAAAAAGTTTAACAGGAGGTTATGAATGATAAAACATTAAAAGCCATAAAACCTTCATAACTAAAAAAAACAACAACTATATTTACAGCACAAAAGAATAGGACAAGTTCAATATGTCCCCAAACCTATCTGAAACATTTGTGCTGCATTTGTGCTGGTTTGTGACACATTTGTATAGTTTTTATGTTATTAATGTGTTATCATTCATAACCAGTCTCCCCACCTTTCTGGTCAAAATCTTTCCATACCTGTCATATTTGTTTGTGCTACTTTTGTGCGATAAAAGTTGTGAACATTTTGTAGCTATTATTTTTTACACGTTGTATTAACATTTGTGCTGGTTTGTGACACATTTGTGTAGTTTTCATGTTATTAACATATTATTATTTATAACAAGCTTGTCCACCATGTCAAAATCTCCCCAAACTTGTCCATTTCGTTTGTGCTGCAAAAATGTTTGACAAACAATTGTAGTTTTTTGATGACAATAATAATAATAATAATAATAATAATAATACATTAATAAATAAACAGTATAACAGGAGGCTATGACTTATAAAACATTAAAAGCCATAAAACCTTCACAACTAAAAAAACAACAACTATATTTACAGCACAAAAGTAGCACAAACCAGTGGGACAAGTTCAATACCTCCTCAAACTTATCTGAAACATGTGTGCTACATTTGTGCTGGTTTGTGACACATTTGTATAGTTTTTATGTTATTAACGTATTATCATTCATAACCAGTCTCCCTTCTTGTCAAAACCTGTCATATTCGTTTGTGCTACTTTTGTGCTGTAAAGAGTTTGTTTTTCTTTAGTTATGAACCTTTTGTAGTTTTTATGTTCTACACAATTTATTAACATTTGTGCTGGTTTGTGACAAATTTTTGTAGTTTTTATGTTACTAACGTGTTACTATTCATAACGAGCTTGCCCACCTTGTCAAAATCTCCCTAAACTTGTCTATTTCGTTTGTGCTGCATTTCCATCCATCCATCCATCCATCATCTTCCGCTTATCCGAGGTCGGGTCGCGGGGGCAGCAGCCTAAGCAGGGAAGCCCAGACTTCCCTATCTCCAGCCACTTCGTCTAGCTCTTCCCGGGGGATCCCGAGGCGTTCCCAGGCCAGCCGGGAGACATAGTCTTTCCAACGGTTCCTGGGTCTTCCCCGTGGCCTCCTACCAGCTGGACGTGCCCTAAACACATCCCTAGGGAGGCGTTCGGGTGGCATCCTGACCAGATGCCCGAACCACCTCATCTGGCTCCTCTCGATGTGGAGGAGCAGCGGCTTTACGTTGAGCTCCTCCCGGATGGCAGAGCTTCTCACCCTATCTCTAAGGGAGAGCCCCGCCACCCGGCGGAGGAAACTCATTTCGGCCGCTTGTACCCGTGATCTTATCCTTTCGGTCATGACCCAAAGCTCATGACCATAGGTGAGGATGGGAACGTAGATCGACCGGTAAATTGAGAGCTTTGCCTTCCGGCTCAGCTCCTTCTTCACCACAACGGATCGATACAACGTCCGCATTACTGAAGACGCCGCACCGATCCGCCTGTCGATCTCACGATCCACTCTTCCCCCACTCGTGAACAAGACTCCTAGGTACTTGAACTCCTCCACTTGGGGCAGGGTCTCCTCCCCAACCCGGAGATGGCACTCCACCCTTTTCCGGGCGAGAACCATGGACTCGGACTTGGAGGTGCTGATTCTCATTCCAGTCGCTTCACACTCGGCTGCGAACCGATCCAGTGATCCACTTTGAACATGTCACGAGGGAGGTGCGGGACATTGAGTCCGAGTGGACCATGTTCCGAACCTCTATTGTCGAGGCGGCTGATTGGAGCTGTGGCCGCAAGGTTGTTGGTGCCTGTCGTGGCGGTAATCCCAGAACCCGTTGGTGGACACCAGCAGTGAGGGATGCCGTCAAGCTGAAGAAGGAGTCCTATCGGGTTCTTTTGGCTCATAGGACTCCGGAGGCAGTGGACGGGTACCGACGGGCCAAGCGGTGTGCAGCTTTAGCGGTCGCGGAGGCAAAAACTCGGACATGGGAAGAGTTCGGGGAAGCCATGGAAAACGACTTCCGGACGGCTTCGAAGCGATTCTGGACCACCATACGGCGCCTCAGGAAGGGGAAGCAGTGCACTATCAACACCGTGTATGGTGCGGATGGTGTTCTGCTGACTTCGACTGCGGATGTTGTGGATCGGTGGAGGGAATACTTCGAAGACCTCCTCAATCCCACCAACACGTCTTTCTTTGAGGAAGCGGTGCCTGGGGAATCTGTAGTGGACTCTCCTATTTCTGGGGCTGAGGTCGCTGAGGTAGTTAAAAAGCTCCTCGGCGGCAAGGCCCCAGGGGTGGATGAGATCCGCCCGGAGTTCCTTAAGGCTCTGGATGCTGTGGGGCTGTCTTGGTTGACAAGACTCTGCAGCATCGCGTGGACATCGGGGGCGGTACCTCTGGATTGGCAGACCGGGGTGGTGGTCCCTCTCTTTAAGAAGGGGGACCGGAGGGTGTGTTCCAACTATCGTGGGATCACACTCCTCAGCCTTCCCGGTAAGGTTTATTCAGGTGTACTGGAGAGGAGGCTTCGCCGGATAGTCGAACCTCGGATTCAGGAGGAACAGTGTGGTTTTCGTCCTGGTCGTGGAACTGTGGACCAGCTCTATACTCTCGGCAGGGTTCTTGAGGGTGCATGGGAGTTTGCCCAACCAGTCTACATGTGCTTTGTGGACTTGGAGAAGGCATTCGACCGTGTCCCTCGGGAAGTCCTTTGGGGAGTGCTCAGAGAGTATGGGGTATCGGACTGTCTTATTGTGTGCTGCATTTGTGCTGCAAAAATGTTTGACAAACTATTGTAGGTTTTTGATAATAATAATAATACATTAACAAGACAAAAGCATAACAGGAGGTTATGAATTATTAAAAGCCATAAAACCTTCCTAACTAAAAAAAAAAAAAAAATATATATATATATATATATATATATATATATATATATATTTACAGCACAAAAGTAGCACAAATGAATGGGACAAGTTCAATATCTCCCCAAACTTATCTGAAACATTTGTGCTGGTTTGTGACACGTTAGTATAGTTTTTATGTTATTAACGTGTTATCATTCATAACCAGTCTCCCCACCCTTCTTTTAAAAATCTTTTCAAACCTGTCATATTTGTTTGTGCTACTTTTGTGCTGTAAACTGTTTTTTTTTTTTTAGTTATGAAAATGTTGTAGTTTTTATGTTTTACACGGTGGAAGAGGGGTTAGCGCGTCTGCTTCACAATACGAAGGTCCTGCAGTCCTGGGTTCAATCCCAAGCTTGGGATCTTTCTGTGTGGAGTTTGCATGTTCTCCCCGTGAATGCGTGGGTTCCCTCCGGGTACTCCGGCTTCCTCCCACTTCCAAAGACATGCACCTGGGGATAGGTTGATTGGCAACACTAAATTGGCCCTAGTGTGTGAATGTGAGTGTGAATGTTGTCTGTTTATCTGTGTTGGCCCTGCAATGAGGTGGCGACTTGTCCAGGGTGTATCCCGCCTTCCGCCCAACTGTAGCTGAGATAGGCGCCAGCGCCCCCGCGTCCCCAAAAAATGGAAAAAGCGGTAGAAAATGGATGGATGGATGGATGTTTTACACGTTTTATAGTAAAATTTGTGCTGCTTTGTGACACATTTGTGTACTTTTCGTGTAACTAACATGTTATTATTCATAACAAGCTTGCCCACCTTGTCAAAATCTCCCCAAACTTGTTCATTTTGTTTGTGCTGCAAAAAATGTTTGACAAACTATTTTAGTTTTTTGATAATACTAATTATACATCAATAACATAAAAAGTATAGCAGAAGGTTATGAATTATAAAACATTAAAAGCCATAAAAGCTTCATAACTAAAAAAAAGCACAAAAGTAACACAAACGAATAGGACAAGTTCCATATCTCCCCAAACGTATCTGAACTATTTGTGCTACATTTGTGCTGGTTTGTGACACATTTGTGTAGTTTTCATGTTATTAACGTGTTATTATTCATAACAAGCTTGCCCACCATGTCAAAATCTCCCCAAACTTGTCTATTTTATATGTGCTGCATTTGTGCTGTAAATATAATATTTTTTTTTAGCTATGAAAGTTTTATAGTTTGTATGTTAACATATGACAATCTAGCCCCACCTGGACCCACTCCAGCTCACCCACCAGCCCCGACCGGGAGTGGAGGACGCAGTCATCTACCTGCTGAACCGAGCCCACACCCACCTGGACAAGCCTGGGAGCAGTGTGAGGGTCATGTTCTTTGACTTCTCCAGTGCGTCCCGATACCATACGGCCTGGGCTACCGGGTGTGAAGTTGGAGACGATGCAGGTGGAGGCCCCCTTGGTGTCTTGGGTTGTAGATTACCTGACTGACAGACCACAGTACGTGCAACTGCAGGACTGTGTGTCCGACAGACTGGTCAGCAAGACCAGGGCCCCGCAGGGCACAGTCCTCTCCCCCTTCCTCTTCACCATCTACACCACCGATTTCCATTTTCAGTCAGAGTCCTGCCACCTTCACAATATTTCTGATGACTCTGCGATAGTGGGGCGTATTGAGGATGGTGATGATGAGGAATAAAGGGCACTGGTGGAGGACTTTGGCACATTGTGTGGAAAGAACCACCTCCAGCTCAATATGACGAAGACGAAGGACCTGGGAATGAGGAGGAGGAGTAGTCCGGCGACCCCTGTTCCCACCATGGGGGTCGATGTGGACATAGTTGAGGATAGGGCAGGGCGATATGGCCTTTTTTAAATATTTAGATATTTGTAAGCCATATCGCGATACACGATATATATCTCAATATTTTGCCTTAGCCTTGAATTAACACTTGAACATATAATCCCAGCAGTATGATGATTCTATGTGTCTACATTAAAACATTCTTGTTCATACTGCATTAATTTATGCAGTATGACCGAAACTGTATTTATTAAACAGTTATTAAGCAGTAGCAAACACATTCACGTCATTTCAAAACAGAAAGTGCAAGATTGTCAGAGACATTTTAAAACAAGCTATTAGTGCACTTTTGTGCATGATGTCACTAAGATGAATGATCAAAACAACACTTCACGGTGGCAGAGGGGTTAGTGCGTCTGCCTCACAATACAAAGGTCCTGCAGTCCTGGGTTCAAATCCCGGCTCGGGATCTTTCTGTGTGGAGTTTGCATGTTCTCCCCGTGCATGCGTGGGTTCCCTCCGGGTACTCCGGCTTCCTCCCACTTCCAAAGACATGCACCTGGGGATAGGTTGATTGACAACACTAAATTTGCTCTAGTGTGTGAATGTGAGTGTGAATGTTGTCTGTCTATCTGTGATGGCCCTGCGATGAGGTGGCGACTTGTCCAGGGTGTACCCCGCCTTCCGCCCGATTATAGCTGAGATAGGCGCCAGCGCCCCCCGCGACCCCGAAAGGGAATAAGCGGTAGGAAATGGATGGATGGATGGACTAAATAAAGCGCACTTTTTGTCCAGAACGCCACTACAATAGTTTAAAACAAATAGAGTGCACTTTTGTGCATGATGTCACACAAGATATTTCAATAACTGTCAAATAAAAATGAGCTGCATAATAGGAAAGGATGGGTATAAATTATAAAATGCTTATAACAAACGGTCATACATTTAAAAATATATATATATTTACAGCACAATAACACAGCACAAACCAGCACACACAAAGAAAGTACAAACAAACGGGACACATTTGGGAAGATTTTGACAAGGGTGGGTATGAATGACATCATGTTAATAACATAAAACATGTGAATAACATAAAACATGTTAATAACATAGATACTATTAAACCTTCATAACTAAAACAATATATTAACAGCACAAAAGCAGCACAGACAGTGTGATTTTAATATTTATAATGATAAAAAGGTCAACTTCACACAAGTGTTGATGTAACATGTTGTGTTGTAAGCGTGTGTGTGTGTGTTTGTGTGTGTGTGTGTGTGTAGGAGGGTGCATTTGTTCTGCTTCAAGCTTGCGTGTTCGCTCGTGTGTTCTTGTGCCATGCTGACACATTCAGGAAATAAAATAACCTTTTTTTCCCCCTCTCTGCTGTGAGATAAGTCGCTTGTTTGTCTACAGATTGTTGTGAAGTGTGTGTTTGTTTGTGTGTTGTAAATGCAGTGTGGGATTGTGTGTGTGTTGGTTTGACACCGATGTTGTGGACCAGCTGGCTGCAGGGTGGGTTCTGTGACCCCGAGCAACTGTCCATATGTTCCAGCTAGTGTGTGTGTGTGTGTGTGTGTGTGTGTGTGTGTGCGTGCGTGCGCGCGTGCGGCCCACAGTGATCAAGAATCTGGTCCTTCCACTGACTGTTGGCCCACTAGGGGAATGTTGTAATATAACTATTATAGTATTGTAATAACTGATATAGATAATAATAATAATAATTTTTTTTTTGGTAGTAGTTATAATAATATTAATACAATATTAGTAATTATTATTATTATTATTAATATCATTATTGTTGTTATAAAATATTATTAGTATTTATACTACTACTAATAATAATATAATATTATTAGTAGTATGCTAATAATATATTATTAGTATTATATTTTATAACAGCAATAATAATGGTAATTATTATAATTATTGTTATTATTATTATAATAATTACTAATATTTTATTACTATTATTATAAATATTATAATTATTATTATTACTTCAATAGTTGTAATAGCAATGATAATAATAACTATTATTATTGTTCTGCGATGAGGTGGCGACTCGTCCAGGGTGTACGCTGCCTTCCGCCCGATTGTAGCTGAGATAGGCGCCAGCACCCACCGCAACCCCGAAAGGGAATAAGCGGTAGAAAATGGATGGATGGATGGAAGGATTATTATTGTTATTATTATGTACAATTATTATTAATAATAACAATATTATTATTATTATAATGTTTGTACAATGATTAGTGAAGCATTAATGTTGTATTAACACAGAATGTTAATTAAGTTTGAATCTAATGTTTACAAAAGTAAAATTGACAGCTTTTGTCTAAGGAGAATACCAGCAGTTAATCATATTAACTGTAAATATGTTTTACAACTAATAGTCTGCAAAGGAAAAAAAGTTGACTGTGCATACTCTGAATTAAAGATGCGACGTTCGCGAACGAATCAGGCCTTTTGACAGCTGCTTCGCGGCTCACCATCTGTCATTTGTCAAGAAAAAGGATCGCTGGCAA